>NW_005842243.1:1745041-1784913 GCF_000455745.1 Alligator sinensis | reverse complement strand
GCAGGAATACTGAAGATTAACAGAATATGGTAAGAACTTGTTTGATTTCAGAGTGCCTTTATAAGTTGGCAAGGCATTGTGGGAAAGTTGTACAGCTATGAAATATACTTTTCCTGTTACAGAACAGCCAAGGGTTTGTAATCTCTAGGGCTGGGGGGAAAGGCGGGGTGGCATGTTTAAGCATACTTAATTCACATATACCAAAACAATTGATGAAAGAAATGTATACCTGCCAGAACAAATTTTCATTAAAAAATACAGACTGTGAACTAACAGCAAGGAATATTTCTGACAACATGTTAAAATAAACCTCCCATTAATATTTAAGTACTGCAACACTTTACATAGCAAAGTTTATCCATTTAGCCTTGTTTTACAATTAACAAAATTAAGATAAGATTTTATGCATTTATGTAAAAATACATATGCAAACGTTCACCTTTCAAGACTTCCAACAGAGTAGAAATGACCCATTAGGTGCATAAAACAAACACTGTTAAAGCGCAGCAAGTAAGATCCATAACTGGAATGGGGGGCGGGGTTGTTAAACGTGCTATCTGAAGACTAGATCTGTAATAAGATACGTAGTGGAAACACTCAGGTTGGAGTATAACCATACTGCTGTCACAGGAGTGCACACATTTTAAAGACTTTGGAAGATTAGGAGTTAAAATGGCATACTTGATTAAAGTGCCAATATATTACTACTCCCTCCCTCAAAATATGGGAACCACATAGTAAGCACAAAAGACTAGTTTTCAGTAAGGCAAGATCTAAACTTAGTTTTGAAGACATTGAGATTAACATAGTAATCCGCTGGACTGTGTTATGACAAAGTACTTTTGTTCAGGACAGGAAAACTTGTATTTGAAGAGTGCTGAGTAGCACTTTAAACCACCCTTGCATTGTTCCATTCATCTTTTATTTCTGTCCCAGAAAGCTATGACAATATTAAATGGTAATAAAAATCTCTTATTGCACTGACAGTAAAAGGATGTTACCAATGTTAGTAAAATCTTTCACCTGATTCTCTAAGTTTTGACTTCCTATGACTATCTACCAACACCTTTAATGAAATGTAAGCGAACAAACGGACTCTTGTAGCAAAACTACTTGGGGAAAAAGCATGGTTGTACGTCCCTGGGGTTTAGATACTTTAGCATATCTTCTGTAACCCATTGGGTGTACTGACATAGGTATCAGCAGCTTTGCTCTGATTTTTTTCTTCTGGTCAATGTGATTAAAAAGTCTAAACTGACAAAGGTCACGTTTGGACAATAAGGAGGTAGATTAATAAAATTATTCCATCCCAGCTGTTTTAGCCTCCATCTGTGCTCAAGTTCTGCACATCTGTATACCAACTGCATATTTTCAACACTTAATTGAAACCAGTCAACTGGCACATCGTTCTGAGAAGACAGATTACACATTTTTCTCCTCACTTTGAGAAAGGTTACCACCACATCTGCAAATTTCAATACAAATAGTTTTGTTTTACACTATTGAATCACTTTCAGTTTTCCCAGTGCCTCAGAACTTGCTTATGTGGGAAATCAGATTTTATGGAACTATCATGCCTGCTTTAAAGGGCATTTAATTAAATTAAATGTTACATCTTTAAAATATATTTCCCCAATTTTATATGAGGTGAAAACACAATGTCCATTATGCAAGTCAATAAGTGCATTTAAATCCTGGACTTTCAGCCCTGGACACAGCCATTTGTGCTACACATTTAGTTGTCTGTGCACCAACCAGGAGAGGGAAACTTGATGCACACCTTGCTAGTAGGTTACTAATTTGCCTAACAAGAGTAAAATACTGGAGAATATAAATCATGAGTTCTATTTCTGGCTCTGGAAGGTGCCTATTGTTCTGGGACAATGCAAGTCTGGTGTCTCCCATATTAGAAGCATGGGCTCTATTCCCAATTCTGTAGGAAGCAACATTATGCCATCTCTCAGTCTGTTGAGAGATCCAGAGCTGATAGTCCAAGTACCTGATCTTATCAAGGGTAGCAGTGGGCAGAAAAAGGGCAGTGAAATACAGATACCATTAACAGCAGTAATTACCAGGCAAATAAGAACTCATGATCCTTTGGATCCCAATATAGCACACTTTTCCCAAGAAACATTTTTGAACAGGAAGAGTATCTTTGACTGATCAACTGAAAGGAGGAATGTTCTGCAAAATATGATTTAGCTGGAAGTTCTATCTGTTAAAGGATCTCTTGAAAAAAAAAAAAAGTTGTTTTATACATTTTATACTAATATAGGTCAGACCCTTTAGTATATTAGGCATCTTCAAGGTTAATATATAATATCTAGATGTTAAAGCAAAGGAATCTCAGTTTCAATAGTTCACTGCAAATAGGGGAAGAAAAAAGAAAAGGCATCAAACCTGAAGGCAAACTAATTCTATGTCCATCTTTAAGTTTTAACCGACTCCTTTTAAACTTCCCCTTCCTCTTCTTTACATTAGGCTTCTCTTGATTTAACTGGAATATCAAAATGTTCAGCTCACGCTCCAGGACATCAATCTCCCGTTCCACTAACTGCTGCTCACGACGTTTTAATAATTCTTCCTGAGATTTCTGCTGAAGGGCTGCTCTTGTCAGTTCTTCTTCACGTGACCGCAGCTCCTTAGAATAAGATTTACACAAACATGGATAAATGAAATTAGAAAGAATTGTACTATTAGCCTTTTTTACAATGCAATACTAAATTAGTCCTTTATGAATTTTCACTGTACTTTATAACTAAGTAAGGATGCATGGGCTAGATGAATGGACTGTAAGGTGGGCAGAAAACCGGCTGGAGCATTGGGCTCAAAGGGTAATGGTCTATGGCTCGATGTCTGGTTGGCAGCCGGTATCATTGGTCCTGGGACCAGTCTTGATCAATATTTTCAACAATGACCTGGAAGATGGCATGAGTGCATCCTCAGCAAGTTTGCATATGATGCCAAGCTGGGAGGGAGTAGTAGATATGCTGGAAGGTAGGGTTAGGATTCAGAGAGAACTAGACAAATTGGAGGATTGAACCAAAATAAGTCTCATGAGGTTTGATAAGGACAAGTGCAAAGTCCTGTACTTAGAATGGAACAATCCCATGCACCAGTATAGCCTGGGGGCTGATGCTGGGCAGCAGCTCTGCAGAAAAGGACCAGAAAGGGGTTACAGAGGACAAGAAGCTGAATATGAGCCAGCAGTGTGCCCTTGTGAAGAAGGTTAATGGCATACTGGGTTGCATTAGTAGGAGCATTGTCAGCAGATTGAGGGAAGTGATTCTTCACCTCTAATCAGCACTGGTGAGGCTACATCTGGAGTACCGTGTTCAGTTTTGGACCCCCTACTACAGAAAGGATGTGGACAAATTTGAGAGAATACAGCAGAGGTCAATGAAAATGGTTAAGGGGCTGCAGTACATGACTTCTGAGGAGAGGCTGAGGGAACTGGGCTTATTTAGTCTAGAGAAGAGAAGACTGAGGGGATTTAATAGCAGCCTTCAGCTAAACTGAAGGGTGGTTCTAAAGAGGATGGAGTGAGACTTATCAGGGGAAGATGACAGAACAAGGAGCAATGGTCTCAAGCTGCAGCAAGGTAAGATATTAGGAAAAACTCTCTCACTAGGAGGGTAGTAAAACACTGGAAGAGGTTACCCAGACAGGTAGTGGAAGCTCCATCCTAGGAGGTTTTTATTTTAAGACCTGGCTAGACAAAGCCTTGGCTGGGATGATCTAGTTGGTGATGGTCCTGCTTTGAGCATGGGCTTGGACTAGGTGACCTCCTGAGGCCCTTTCCAACTCTAATTTTCTACGATTCTATGATTTTAAAGCACAAAAAAATCCATTATAGTCACATCTGCTTAGTTCTTTACAAGTCACCTGTCTTTCTGTAGAAAAAGATCTTCCAGGCATTGAACAGATCTTTTAGGTATCACGTTTACATCACAAATTATATACACTGAAGCAGAAGCAGCACTGTGACCAACATCACCATCCTATGTTAAATCAAGGACTTGTAATGAGACCTCTGGTGATCATAGAAAATGTGTTTGGTCAGCTCTCATTAGGTTATAAATTCCCTTTCTTATTTTATGTTCATCTTGCACCTATACAATATGCTTTATACAGCATGTCTATACCATAAAGAGACCTCTCCATGGTTGTATCCTAGCAAAATTGCTGCTGGGGTTAGCTATGTATAGAATGGTGCTGGTGGTATGAAAATTTCATAGATTTCATAGACATCAGGGCTGGAAGGGACCTCGGAAGATCATCGAGTCCAGCCCCCCGCCCAAAGGGCAGGAAGTCAGCTGGGGTCATAGGATCCCAGCAAGATAAGCATCCAGTTTCATCTTGAAGGTGTTCAATGAAGGCGCTTGAACCACCTCCGGTGGCAGGCTGTTCCAGACCTTGGGGGCTCGGACAGTAAAGAAGTTCTTCCTTATGTCCAGCCTGAAACGATCTTGAAGTAGTTTGTGACCATTCGACCTCGTCATCCCTTGGGGCGCTCTGGTGAACAAACGTTCCCCCAGATGCTGGTGGTCACCCCTGATAAACTTGTAGGTGGCCATCAGATCACCCCTGAGCCTACACTTTTTCAGGCTAAAGAGCCCCAGGGCTCTCAGCCTGTCATCGTAGGGTCTGCTTCCCTGACCTCTGATCATGCGCGTGGCTCTTCTCTGGATTCTTTCAAGCTTCTCCACATCCTTTTTGAATTGTGGAGCCCAAGACTGGACACAGTACTCCAGCTGCGGCCTCACTAAGGCCGAGTACAGGGGGAGAATGACGTCCCGGGATTTGCTTGAGAAAATAAAATAAAATAAAATGAAATAAAATAACTGTATAGCTTCTCTTTAACAAAGAACTATTTCAAAATTGAGTGGCGTAACTATACCCCAATTGCTCTTGAAAAAAATACATCCAGTTCTGAAGACTTCAAAGCAAGTCACAAGACAATCTGTATGTACTTTCAGGCATTATTCAATCCAGGAATTTTAAATGATTTTTTTTTAAACAGAATATGCCATTCAGAAAATGTCATCACTACATTCTTCGAGGTCCTACTTGATATTTTTAATTTAAATTATTAATAGATTAATAGTAAATATAGGGTGCAAGTATTTAAAAATTTTAACAAATGTCATCAAGAAGAAAATTCACTAAAATTTAATTAAAAAAAAGTCAATTAAAAAAGGCCAAAGTATTTATTCTACCACTTTGCTTTTAGTCAATAGCAACAGAATCGCAAGTCTACTCACTGGAAGTTTTATACTGTAATGATTAAAAACTGATGGGAGTGGCAAATTATGACAGATCAGTGTTAAAAAGGAATTTGGATCTCATGGCTCAGAACCTGCACCATGTTTTCTTTCCTATATAAAGCCAGAAGGGACTTCCCTTGCATTTGTAGCATACATTGGCAATTATGCTGTCCTTTTTGACTGAAAGGACAGTACAGAGCTAAAAAAAAGAAATGAGGACTTCCTAGAAAAGCCAATCAGGAAGAGAGGAACTAGCCACTTAAAAACCAGAGAAAGGAGGGAAGGCAGTTCATAAATATCAATGACAAAAGGATGAGGCAACAAACGCCTAAAGGCAAGCAAGACTGTAACCCCTGAAAGGAAGAGGAGCAGCAGAAGTTTGCAACTATTATCATATCCTCAGTGTAGAAACAGAAGTGACCTCTGAAGATCTTGCTGGTTACACAGAACGCAACACTATCTAAAACAGTTTTGAATGGCTACTCAGCCCAAACCACAAGAAAAATCAAGCAGGCCCACAAGAGATCTTCAGCTATCCAAAACTGACTGGGTATTGACTGTGAAGGAGAGTCAGGGTAACATTTTGGGGACTAGCAAACTACAGGACAAATATGCTATCTTCTTGGAGCTTGGACACAAGATACAACTTTAAAATTGAATAGGCTTCTGAGGTCAACCAACAAAAATCTAACTGGGATGGTTCACACTGTTGCTCAGAATATAGCACAGGCTGTTTCAGAGAACTGGAAAGTGTGCTGAAGGAAAATTGTTTCCCTTCTGTCATCTTCCTTCTACTGCTTAGAAAAATGGTGTAATGTGAAAAATTTTGGTTTGGGGAAATACTGTCCCCTAGAAAACTGGTTCCCCTTCTACTAATCTGGAGGCCAAAGCAGCACTATTAACTCTTCTCCTTATAGAAGCCGAGTTAGTCTTCTGGGGACCAAACTGGCTAGACTTTATAAGAGGGTGTTAAACTAAAAGAAGAAAGAAGGAAAGTGTTACCAAATAAGCATTTAGGAAAAATCAAACTCGCCAAAGGACACTGAGGAAATTATATACCCATGTACCAATGCTAAAATAAAAGCCTCAGTCATTGCAAACGATGAAATTGCTATTTTGGAACATAAGTTCAACCTATATGGATGGTATTACTAAAACCTGCTGGAAAGGACTCATGTGACTGGAATGCTTACAAATGTTTACAGCTTGTTTAGGAAGAAGACAGCAGTATTCTGTTCAGAATTTGGGGAGAAAAGTCAAACGATAGATGAATATCATATGCTAAAATGCTTTATGCTCCAAGGACTAAATAGAGGCCATTTTAAAAAAAGATCCCAAAACTAGACGTTTTTAAAAGTCAGCAGCTCCAAATAATTTACACTGAATAGTTTTTAAAACATCTCACCAAGGCACTGTCTGGACCATTTCTTCCCTAATATCACATATTTTTAGATACATAAGTATGCCTTATAAGTATAGTAAAAGCCACATTTATCCAGCTCTTTACAAACCAGCATGCCAGTCAATGCACAAAACTGAAACTAGAAGTACCCACCGTGGCACTTCCAGTTTCACCAAGCCCCCACAGCCTGGGGCAAAGCAGCCTGTGCTGCCAAGCCCCCAGGGCCCGGGGCATAGCAGCCTTTCCCCAGTGTGCCCGGGGCCCCATTCCCTGTCCCCCAGCACACCGATGCGGTGGGAGGGGCAGCAGCGCACTGGACGTGGTGGCCCTAACAAGCAAAGACACTCGTTTGGGCCTCTCAGGTAATTGGCATATTTGGTTATCCGGCACCCCCCATTTCCCATGGGTGGCGGATAACAAAGCTTTTGCTGTAGAACATTTACCTAAATATACGATGACCCCGATTATAAAATGACCCCCCAATAATTATATTTTATATATGTAAAATGTACACATTCGCTATAATTTTCCAGGTGTGGAATCTAAATAATGGAGGTTTGCCTTGAATTTGTCCCCTTCCCATTACTACAAGGAAAAATGAATTGGGAAGGGGACGGGGCAGGGAGAAGAGTCAGGCAGCCTCTTTCCTGTCTGCCTCCATCTTACTGTCAACCCTGCTCTTGCTGAACACATGGAAGTGATGAGCAAATTTGAAAACACTGACTTTTAAATTAGAGATAGGTACAATAACTTGTATATAGTATCCATAGGCTTAGTTCATCCAGAAATGGTGCAAGTTACCTTTTTATTTTTTAAAGTCCAGAAGTTTTAGCACAGCTACTCCATAATCATACCTTTTAAGCAGCACTTTGGCACCTTCTTGTATATACTACAAACTGTGCATGGTATTAGGCAAAAGCCAAGAGGTTCCTGATTTATCATGTAGTTTATTGGGGCAGGCCCCATTAGAGAGTCAGCAGGATTTCAAACTAAGGCGACCCCACAGCTTAGCACTGCTCAGTATACATGTGTACTCCAAGTATCCCCCCAAAAAGGATCCATGTGCTAATCAATCTCCCCACTCATGACTGGAACCAGTTATTCTTGTCATGACTACTGGGGTCTTCCAAAACTATGCAGATGAGGTGCAGGGCTACCTGGTTCAGCTTCATAAATCTTTGTTGATTGGTGGATGTTGATATTGATTTGCCTTATGACAGGTTTGACAAGTTCAGTTACTTAAGGTAAAGATGCTGCTGATGTTTTATTGAAGTCTCTTAAATATAGTTGACTTGGTATATATAATATTTTAATTATATAACTGAATGAAAATCAACATGAATGGATAAAAAAAAAGAAAACAACTACCTAATAGTTCTCAAAAGTAACTGTAAAGAAGGAGTAGTCATTAAATGGGGTGTTTTTAACAGGGTGGCATAAAGACTTGCTTTTTTTGGTCCCATATTATGTAACGTTTTATTGGGGACCTAGAAGGACAAAAAAGACCACTCAAGAATTTGCTGATAATAAGATTGGAAGAGAGTTAAATAATAAGGAAGACAGGTCACTATAAAAGCTTGCGACTAAACAGTGCTAGTGTGGCTAAATGCAGAGTCATACATGCGGGAAGGGAGACTATAAATATTTATGGCTGCTGATGAACGTGGAAAATAAAAGGAAACACATCATTTTACTTTCAGCTCAACACACTTCCATACCAAATGCAGCACATGCCCAGAAGAGGAACTGTGTCAGTTTGTCCCTGCCTGCCCAATGTCTGTATAGATCATGCACTTCAGCAGGGCTTTTTGGTGCTTTTATATCTAATAGCTGAATCAGCTATTAGATAAAGTGCCAAAATGCTGAAGCATGTGATCTATGTAGATGCTGGGGAACCAGATCAAACTGATGTGGTTCCTTTTTCTGTGAAGCACCAGGTTTTTTTTCCATGTCTGCCAGCGTCCAACATGATAGATGACTATCTTAAAAAGAAGCAATGAAGAAAGACTTGTAATTTGGGGTGGATATTAGCTGAACAAGAACAGCCAATGCAATGCTGCTGCTGAAAGAGCTAATGTATAAGCAAGGGAATACTGAGTAGGGAAGTCACACTACTGTTAAATACTGAGGCGATATAGTGAATAGCGAACAGTTTTGATGTACATAGGTCAAAGAATGTTGAGAGGGAAAAAAAGAAAGGGGTTTAAAGAAGTCATAGAATGATTAGAGGATTGCCTTATATCTAGGGACCTATTGAATTCATGGCGAAGTGGGTGTGCTGGGGCCCCTTTAATCTTGTAGGTTCCCCTGAACCCCGCACTGATTGGTGAAGGGGTCCTGCTGACTCACTTCTGATCAACGGGGAGACAAAAACCGTGGTTTTAAATATGGCGCTGTTTTTGCCTCCCACCACCAATTGGCTGAGGGGCCCCAGACAGCCTTCATGTCTGCTGCTGACTGGCAGGGAGGCAACAACAGCACAGTGTTTAAAACTGCAGTTTTAGCTTCCCTGATGATCAGGAGGGAGCAGTGAGGTCCTCCGCTAATCGGCAGCGGGGGAGGAAGGTGAGGGCACAGTGGCAAGGGGCGCTTGGGGGAACATGCAAAATTAAAGGAGCCACTGCGCACTAGTTCTGCTGTGAATTTGGTAAGTCCCTACTTATATCAGTAGTGCTCAACCTCCAGTCTGAAGGGCTCCCCTTGGGTCTGGAAGTTTGGCACTGAGGGAGTGGTGGTAGCATCAACTGCCACAGCAGTTGCAGGAAGTTGCAGGGAACTATTAATACCACTGCTCCCCGTCAACAAATTTCTATACCTGTGGAGAGCCTTATGAGCCAAATGACAGCACCTAGGTGCCAGATCAAGGTGGAGCATGAGGTTACTCCATGGCTGCATCCAGGCCAGTGTGCTAGACTGCACCTATGTACTGACCCCATGCACCAACCCCACTGAGTCTGGCCCATGACTGACCCTGCCTGCAGGATCTGACCTGCAGGGCCAGAAGGTTGAATACCACTGCCTTATGTTGAAAGGCACATGGAGCTGAATCCAGTGTACTTAAGGAGTACAAATAAACACACTTCCCGCAAGGAAGCGTGGGGTAGGGACTTACTGTGTCAGCAGTTCTGTAGTAACTGATCATCTACTTGCACCTACCCTGTGATACGCAAAAGCTAAGCCAAGACAATTTATCTTTCAGTGGAACAAGGGTAGTCTGTTGCACTCCAGCTTCCATTTACTCTGGGGACAGTTTACTCAGTTACTGAATATCAGCTACTCTATGGCAATAACCCACCTACTTTTAAGTTGCTGCAATGTATTTGTTTGCCCATATACAAACAGAAGGTTAAAGGGCAAGTTTCAAACTTTGGTCCAATCTTGCCATGGATTTCCTACACCATGAAACAGTTAAAAGACATGTCCATCAAAAAGGAAGTTTGTTTTGGTTTTTTTAACTTTTACATACAAACAGGATTTCAAACCATAACTAGGTAAAAACCTTACAGTCTGTTTTTTTCCCCCTAAAACTACTATGCTTTTGGAAGGGTCAATCATTTTCCATCATGCCCACATATATATTGGTTTTGAGAAGAAGCAGAGAAGCCTAAACCTCCTTAAAGGTTTACTGAATGATGTAGAATAGCTATAATAAAAAAAGACAAGGAGTTATTTTTCCTGTCAGTACTTAAGTTTGAGCCCAACGTTCCTACTACATGGAGATTTAAAAAAAAACAAACAAAAAACTGGCAAAACTGTACATTGGTTGACTTCCTGCCATTCTGCTCCAGATTTATAGTCTTTATTTTCACTTGTTTAAAACTAAAGCATGAAGGAAAATGCAAAAGTCCTTGAACTCCGAGACATACCATGTAACAGCAGTTAGTAGCTCTATAAATTATTTTGAGAATAGACGATATTCTAAATATAACTGGAATCAAGACAATTTATAAAGTTAAAAAGGGCACATCTGCACCAAGAACAGACAACAATGTTCAAGTTTACCTATGAGAAAAGTAAAAGTATAGGGTAAGGGGTTCCCAATGTTTTGTTGTTGTTTTGTTTTTTTTTTAAACAGCTGCCTGGCTTTAACCCTGGAAGCTCAGATGTGACCCCGGAAGCTGCTCAGGTGGGCGGACAGATGCGGGGGCGAGGGGCTCAGAGCAGGGGACTCATGCAACGACCCCACAGCAAAACCACTGCAGCCCGGTTGGTTGGGAACCTCTGGTATAGGAGTTATCTTAGGCCTGAGCTATATACATATTCAGACTTCTGGCATCATTATGGAATAATGCCAATAAGTGTCCCAATCCCACTAGTAAAAAAGCCTGTACCCACTAACCTACACACCAGTAGTTCCTAGTTTTCCTACTCCTTGATTACAGTTATTACACTTACAACTGGAAAAATCCACTTACTTTTTCTTTAGTCCTCAGTTCATTGAATATCTGTTGTATTTCTAATTTCCAGTCATCTTGCATGGAGTGGAAGGATTCTTGAGGCATTTCGGTCATAACTGCCTCTTCAATGGCAGTAAGCTGTTCAAGAATTAAGGCAAATGATGGTCGGATATGAGGATCTTGCTCCCAACATTCTGAAATTCACCAAAATCCAATCAGTTGCACTATAAGGAGAAGCTTACAATTACACAATCCATAGTTTTCCAATTCAAAGTTCAAGTGCTTACCTTCTTCCTAAGAATTGCCTACGTTCTCTTTGTTTCTATAAGTCAAGCTTACCAACAGTATAACAGGGCTTTTCAAAGTGTTATAAAAGTCAAGTTTTTTTCCCAAACATAACTTCTATTTTCAGGATCTGAAGAAGCAGACTACCACAGAAACATAGAAAATTAGGCTTGGAGGGACCTCAGAAAGTCATCTAGTCCAACCCCCTGCTCAAAGCAGGACTAGCCCCAACTATATCATTCTAGCTACGGCTTTGTCAAGCCAGGCCTTAAAAACCTCCCAAAAATGGAGATTCCACCATCTCTCTAGGTAACCCATTCCAATGCTTCACCACATTCCTAGTGAGAGAGGTTTTGTTGTTGTTTTTTAATTTTTTTAAATATCCAACCTAAACTTCAGTTGCTGCAACCATTGCTCCTTGTTCTGTCATCTGCTACCACTGAGAACTATCAGCACTATGTAGTATGTTAATAAAATGAACAACCAGAGGCAACCTCTGACACTGCAACATTAGTCTGCAGTTCCCTTACTTCTTTTTAAAGAAGGGATGGCTGAACAGAACACGTTTGGACATCAAGAGGTGACTGTGACATAACTGTGGTTTCTGATGGAAGTGATTTTTAAAGTGATGTGATACAGTACTGTACGGCTTATACCAGGAAAGTAAAAGACATGGGCCCTAGGCTGGGTCTGGCCTGTGGAGCTCTATCACCTGGCGCGCCATATGCAGCTGGCAGCACACAGGGCCAATTTGTGGGCCCAATCAGCCCAAGGACCAGCCCAGCACCACTCATCCAGACCATGGGGCTTGATGAGTTCGACACTCCTGGATTACACCGAAATGTGTTAAAATGTACTGGAGTGGCAGGAAGGGGAGTAAAGGTAGAGAGGAATCACTACATTATACTTGGTTGGCATACTACCAGATGAAGTGTTTGAGTTTTAAAGTAATTGTATAACCCAGCATAAAGAAAGCACAGATATTGCAGAAGGACATGTACATTTTGAAGTATAAAAAAGCAGTATAGATACCTTTCATTAGTTTAGCAAATGGTTCAGGACAGGTGGATGGAATGGGCAAGGTAAGTTTATTGACAGCTACTCCATAAGCCACAGCGAGACCATCAATGCCACGGTACGGAACTTCTCCTGTAAGCAGTTCCCACAGCAACACTCCATAACTATAAAGCAAATTTTAAAATGGTTAGTTTTATCTTCCAAATATGTTTATTCAGAAAAAACCCAGTTAGCACTTTGTCCAGTTATATACTGTAATAGATAAGGTCTTTAGTGTCATAGGTAGGGACCTACTGAAATCCACAGGAAAAAAAAGAAACAAAAACAACAACAAAAAATCCAACTTACCAAGCACTGTGGCAGCTCGCCGGGGGGAGGAGTAAAGAAGGGGGCCACCTGCTCAAAGGGGTGCCAGAAAGATGGCTGCTGCCCCCACCCCTAGTCACTAACTAGCTGCAAGGGTGGCCTATCATGTGCCCCCACCCCTTTCCACCAATTGGGTGCAAGGTACAGGACTATGTGATGGACAGCCTTTGCAGACAATTAGCAGTGAGGGGCGGGGTCACCAGGCCCCTCAGTCAGGGAACAGCCCCTGCAAATTAGGTAGGTCCCTAAGTCATAGGTGAAGGGACTATTTCACTTTTGTCACCTCCTCTTTCTTATATCAACATTTAATAACATTGTGTATATTGGCCAAATGTAATGGCTCGCAGTCCACTTACTGCCTTGCACTGACTGACAACATACCCACATGAAGAACTTGGGAAGGGAAAACAAACAAACAAACCTTTTTTCTACTAGGTACTGTGAGAGCCTTGATGGAAAGAGAGGATGATTGGGATTAAAGGTGGGAAGGGAAAGTGTAAGGAAGGAAAGGGGGACTTTAAAAAGAAGCCTTCTAGATATCACCCCATCAATATCAGCCAAACCAAACCAAACCAAACCAGAGTTTGTCCAAACAAATAAAGATATCACTTTCTCTTCAAAAGAAAAGACACTATTTGAAACCTGAAATTATGCTTCCCCATGACATACTGTAAAGTAACCTCTTACTTTTTTAACCTTCTTACAAATCATGTAGCAGGACCTGAGATACTGCCACATATACAATTTCATTTTTCTAATCTGGGGGAAGATGGTGAGGGGAATATATTGCCTCCTGTCAAATAAACAGAGGAGGAAAATGTCTTGAATTTTAGAGCACTAACATTTTACTTCTTGATTTTCTATCAAATTCCAAAACAATTAACTGTCCTTAGAATTTCTTGAACTGACTTTTTTTCTCTCCTTTTTTCAACTATCTCTGTGGACTTTGTTACCACCTGTACTTAAAAAGTGAGCCTTATAGTTACTCTTTTCACTCCTATTATACAGCCACAAAATGCAGAAAAAAAGACACTAGGGGCAACCTTCTCCTAATTTAGCAACTGCAGAAGGAGCAGCCCAGAGGAAAAGGAAGAAAAACTAAACAAAACAAACAAAGGGATAGATAATATTCTCTCCATTCTCACCCATGAGAGTCACCTGCAACACTGCTTTTCCTCCACAAAATGTGTTGGGTCAGCAAAGACAGAAACAACTGCATCGTTCTCTGGCCTTGGCTCTCTTTAGAACAAAGTTGTTTAGAATTTGTATGAATTCTTATTGTTTTATCAGAAATCCCAAGACACTATATAGTGCAACAAAAGTACTACCAGAAGAGAATTTAAAAATGTACATTAATTGAATAACAAGCAGTGTCTGTCTAGAGCTACATTCAAAGTCTTGACTTCTCAAAGCCTTATGTTCTCCTTGCTTTGGATATGCAGGCTACTGAACTAACATTTGTTTAGAATTAATGAGAAAAAGCACTGAAAAAGGTATACTAGACATATTGGTGAAGTCTTGGGCTTTTTCAGTAAACTGATTTATCAAAGAAAAGATGCTCCCAGATAAAATAGACCAGTATGCATCATCCAAAGAGAAAAGCAAACTCACACTCCAACAAAATTTCATTTCAACAGTTACGTGAAACAATAATGAGTAGTTTGATCTGTACTGAACTTTACACAGGTGAAGATCTCTACCAAACCACTATTTCTTGCTTTCAAACCTAATTTTGGGCACCTAAATAAGTCTTATGCTTTCTGATATGGTCATAAACTCTGCTCCCAAATACAGAGCAGTGAATAATCTGTACTAAAATAAACCAAAAATGTCTGTTGAGAACTTTAAATGAAGTTCAGCAAAGCAGTGCTGCATTTGGCTAAAAAGGCAGGGGAAAAATATGCCTCAACAAGTTGTTCATTGTACTGTCCAGGTTCAGTTACTTTCTGAATTCAAAGTTTCTAATGTTAAGTAGTTTTTAACACTGACAGAAAGATAGTTGTGGAATTCAATCAAACCAACACAGTAACAGTCTGAGAATGCCCATTTTAATTATAGAGGCTGAACGTTAATCTCAAGAGCCGTTCAAGAGCCAAAACCAGGGAAAGGAGGGGCAGTGGACGGAGGGGGAAGAGGGGAAAATGAAGGGGGGAGGGAAACCCACAGTCTAATTTTACTAAGTGCGGGTTTTGGGAGGTGCTGTTCTATCATTACCTCTGATAAGTAGTTATTACCTCTCTCTCAGGTACAGAAGCAGCTATTTGTGCAGTAAATTCTGTAAACCCAAATACAGTCATTCTAGGCATTTATTCCCAGCACTTAAGAGGAAGCACCTTTTAAAGAAAATGCACAGAATCATCTATCTATTCTTGCATCTTCCTAGGCCCTTGAAATGTATTCCCTAATGGTTGAACCTGTTAAAATTTAGCTTATTTTTCTTAATGCCATGAAAGTGTCTCACTATTTAAGTCCATCCTCAGGTATTTAAGGCAGAGTATCCATTACATATTCACTTAAATCTAGACTCACGATTCTTATAAACAATTTCCTACTCTTATGCCAGCCAAATAGTTAAACTGAAATAATGACTCTTCTTGAAAAATACATTTTATTTTCTCTTCCACTCTTCTAAACAAAACAAAAAGACTACATGGCAGGCAACCTTGTCCAGATGAACTTCCCAGCACTAGCAGATTTTGGAAATCTGAACACTGGATACAAACCTGTCAGTCTCCACTGCTTCTGGTTACTTTTTTTATATCAAGTCCTGAGGAGGATTGTAAATACTGTGTATATTTAGTTTAATGCTAAAACATTTCAAAAAGAAAATCCGTCACAATTTAGCTGTTCTCCATATGACTTGTAATGTGCCCTACTGAAACTCTTACATGCTCTGCATCCAGAATGCTATTTATTTAAAAAGGAATAGCATTCAGTGGGACTATATTGCACAACCAATTTTCTCTACTTTTCTATTAAGGAAAGAGTATAGAGGAACAGAATAGATCAAGATGAAGAAAGCAGGCAAGACAGCAGGACTGAAAGCAAAGTGTACAACACAAGCCTTACTAAATAAAAACCTCTCCTGTTAGGACTCCATCATTAAACTAAATACTTACATTTTTACAAGAGAGGCGTGCAGGATAGAAGGCGAAGAAGAGAAATACTGTAGATTCCAAAAATGTAAACTAATGTTGCAGAAGAATATAAAACAATTGCACCAAAGCATACCCCCTCAGATACCTAAAAGCCTGGACAGGACCTGTAATTAAGCATGGAATACAGCTGGTTAGGGAAACACCTCCACCCAACCTCCATCCCAGCAACACAAAAACAAACTGGTTCTCTCAAATGGCCACCAACTCAGACTGATGCAAAACATCTGGCCTAAAGAATGAGGGTTCAGACTTCTTACAGATAATAAGTACATCAGAAACTAGGAGTGCAGCCTACGGAGCTATCCTGATTTTACCAAAAACATGACTTCACGGTGCAGAATAGCAGTGACACATCTAAGCAGACCCTATATGAGTTAAGAACCACACATCACAAACCTTGCACAAACTTAGATCAGGCAATAGATTATGTAGCATTAACCCTTCCAAATGTGTTACTTATACATTTACTTGAAAGAGCTCAAAATTTGAGGCTATATTTGGAAGACACAGCCAAGGGGTAGAGTGGCTAAACAGTGTGGGAGTAGAGAAACTTGGAACCCCCTAGCCAGTGGTGACTGTTTTATGCAATGCAAAAAAAAAAAAGCAACTTACCTGCCCACACAATTATTTCTTCCCTTTGATACTCAACATATTGCAAACTGCATAATTCAAGCAGCACTGATTCTAGAATTCTACCCAATTCACTCTTAGGAGATTACCCATGGATTTAATTTATGGAAATCCCCACCACCCTAGTGGTAAAGTAAAGCTGTTTCTGGCTCAAATACACCTCCATCTTCCTCATACTAACAGAAACTCATTTAATGTCTATTTATGTATAATCTCTAATTTAAATTCGATTTCACAGTTCATATCTAAAAATAAGCACTTGTTAGATTCATAAGTAGCAGCACCAACTTAAGTTAACATTTGGCAAAGTTAAGGTGACAGCCTCTTTACCTTGATTTGCAACTTTTATTCATTTACCAGATTTACTGCATATGAGGTAATCATCAACTAGTCTCAGTACCATGTCTTACATACCAGGCAAACTTTCCAGAGACTGGTTAAGAAGTTAATGTAGGATCTGCCTCTTCATAGTCTATTTATGCAACAAGGGTAGGAATTCTTGTTTCCCCCATGTAAAATATCTAGGCATTTAAACTATCTGGGGATTTAAGAAATGAAAGGCTTCTCTTACTGAGTCATTGATTTCTTTAAGATATTAATGTTAAAATAAAAGGATGAGAGAGCTATGACTATTTAGACAGGCCAATTGAGGTATATTCTGAAACAAGAATTATACTTAACAGGTGGTAAAATAGAAATTCAGAACACCTTATAAACAAAGGGTTTCTTCACATATCAGTTTCTCCCTGCAAAATCTTAGGAGGAGAAAATTGCTATTAAGCAATCTGATGTAGTAATCTGAAGTAGACAAAGCACTTACCTCCAAATATCACTTCCTTTAGAAAACATTGAGCACTTGATAACTTCTGGAGCCATCCATGCATACGTGCCTGCTGCACTCATTTTAGTGGTTTTGTGCCATTCCCTAGCCAGACCGAAGTCTGTAATCTTCAAAGTTTTATTAAAAATGTCATCATCCTCTATCTTCTCCAGTAACAAAACTACAGGGGGGGAAAAAAAGTGTTTGTAAGCGTTTCAAAATGTAAATTACCTGCCACCACAAAATTTGAGTAAAATACTGTTTCAAATTAAATTACAATGGTGAATCAAAAGGGCACAATCATGATACTTAATTTAACTTTATTATAGAGTAAGGGGGAAAACTGCCAACTTTAATGCTGCAGTATATTACACACATTCAATCTGAATCTGACTTATTTAAAAGTAGGGAGGTATTGGCAATGTGTAGGGGGTGCACGCAGGACCATGTACGCCCCCGGAGATTGGTTGTGCTCCCCCCCACCGAGAAAAGCACCACCAGTATTTTTGACGGCGGTGGTGATCAGCTGCTGGGGGACCCCCCCGTTGGCAGTTGGCTGCTGGTGGGACTCCCCCAGTATTAGGAGGCACCAGTCACCCATGTAGGGATGTGAAAAAATAAATAATTAATCATTTAACCAATAAGCCCAGTAATAACTGGATATAGCTTCCTGGTTATCGTTTACTGCAGAACGGGGTGCAGGCCAGCAAGGAAAGGGGATCTGGGAGGAGTGGAGAGGGAGAAGGGAAGCTGTGCAGCGCCCCAGAAAGAACTAGATAGCAGCAGGGCTGGTGAGAGGGAGGGAGGAGCAAGGAGGAGAGGAGGGGGGTGCTCTTGGCAGCACGCAGCAGGGAGGTTGCAAGCAGTTGCACTGGGGTCTGTGGAGGCTACTTATTAGGTACTAGTCCCCCCTCCCCCTTCCCGCTACTCTGCTGTCCACAAGGAGAGCAGATCAACTCTGCTCTGGGGAGTGCAGATGTCAGAGGCCACCTCCCTGTCCCCACATCTGGCCAGGTGTAGTGCGTTTTGTGGCTGAAGCTACTGCTGCAGCTGCCACTGCTGGCAATGCCCACATGTGCCTCCCAGCCAGGCCCACAGGAGCTGCAGGGCCTGGCAGGGCAACATAAAGGTAAGGGGGGGCATGGGGCGGCTTCCCAGGGCATGTGGCTCAGCCCTACAGCGTGCCCTTCCTGCCTGTCCTGTCTGTGCCCAAGACCGGAGAGGACCCCGCTGCCCAGCCAGCTTGTGAGGTACAGCCCTGGGGAGCTGCTGAGTCTCCGCTGCACCTCTGAGGGCTGCAAGTGCCTCACTGGTGCCAAACCAGGCAGGGGTGCCCTGCAGGCTGGGTCGGAGCAGCCCCACGTGGGCCAGGTTGGGGGTTGCCATGCCACTTAGTTGTTTAACTCTTATAACTGCAACAGGTTAAGTGGATATTTTCTAATCAGTATTTACATCCTATTTAAAACCTTAACTATTATGTTCCATTACAATAGTTTTGTGATATAGCTTCTATAAGCTATAGAAAACTGTGATTGATTGTGTTCTGACTCCTAACTGGGCAGAAGGCAGGGTAGAGATCCATCGTAAAGATTTGTAAGAGCTCACTTCATCTTAGACAGCTCAGATACAATTAACCTACAAGGTGCATCTCTACCTTGCCTCTTTTGTGACTTGAGAGTAACATAGTACCCCTCTCAACTTACAGTTGAAATCCAGATCACCACCTCACAAAAGAATATCCTCCAAGCTTACTCATCAATGCCAAGTTTCTACTATTCTTGCTGACAGCAGCAACCTCTTATTTTAGCATTTAGATCACAAAGATCAAAGGTTAAACAACAGATAAGACTACTTAGCACATAAATGTTCTCTAAAAATACAAGTTGCAAGGAACAGCATAACAAGGTAACCCACCAAGTAAACAGTAACTAAGGAATTACCTTGCTTTATGAGGAATTTGTTCCAGAAAACCTAATGACCGTGTAGCTGCAATTGCAATAACTGAGCACTATTTTACTTCAGAGTAATTAAAAAAAAAGTCATTACAGTCATTTTAAAAAAAGTCTTAAAGTAAATGTCATGCAGGTAAAATACTGAACAAGTATTCCATTTCCAAGAAGCTTTTTAATATAACACTAGAAGAGAAATTAAGGCCCAAGTGCAAAAATAAAGATGTAGGCAATTAGTACCAAGAAAACAAGTTAAAATTATGCAAAAAGGTTATGCATTTAGATTTGAATGAAAGTCCTATTGTTTTCAATTCTATTTCAAACATGTTCAGCAGAATTCCTGAAATTCCTTGTCAGTCAATGTGACCGAAACCCAAAACAGCCAGTTTTGCAAAGGTAACAACTGGCATTTCACCAGGTTTCATCCTACAAAGGGACAAAGGTTCAAAACATTTCAGACTTCCCCTTCCTGTTGGTAGGAAAAACTATAGTACTGTACATAGATTAGTTAGTGGGTGGAAAGTAAAATGCTCAACATACCTACTAAGAGATAGTAATGCAACTGCATAAATTCTTGTGGTTTGGTAACCTAGCAACCTGTACTAGACCATCCTTTGGTGATTTCTATAGATTTCTGACCCTCTATCTTCATTCCATAATAATTAGCCTTTACAACCTTGTATTTAGCTCATTTACTGACTCAATTCCGAGCTACTTGGATTTTTCACATAGACAGAACCTCCACATATCTGTCACCAGCTCATTGCATATAAAAGGAGACCAAATCAGGTGACTCCAAATTTAAGAGAATGAGAATCAAGACAAAGTGAACATTAAATATAACATTTTCTGGCCCAAATGAAAGCTCCAAACTTTTTAAGCCAGCATAAAGCACAGAGGCTACAGAATGAGAGATTTCTGTAGCAGCAACTGGATGTTGGAGAGACTTGAATAAAAGCTCTCCTGGTATCGTAACTAACGGTGGGTCCTGGGCACTATTTGTGTGGGGGTGCAAAAATGTCTGCCACACCATTGCCGAGGGCACAGAAATGGCTTGTTAAGCCTCTCCTTTCTCCCCCTTTCCAGAAGTGCCCTGTCTCCTATTACTGGGGGAAGTGGCGAGTACCCCTATGACAGTGTCATCAGAAGCAGTTTAAAATTTTTTGCATGACAAAAGTTACCGAAACCTAGCACACAACTTAATTCAAATGCTATATTTCTTAATACACAGGGAAAGCCTGAAGTAACTATATTCAAATCATGCATGTGCTAAAGGCTTAAAGAGTGAATGGTATGTGTGCAGCTATGTACTGGCTGAATAATTTTTATACCCTTCCATAGCTTTCAGGGGAATTTTCTGCCCTTCAAAACATACATGTAGATAGGAAAAATTCTGAGTCAATTTGACAGCAAACCTGAAGGAGGATGCAGACAAAACAACTTCCTATCACTAACTCTTCTTTGAAGGCTTTTGCTGATTTGAGACACCCTGCATGAAATTCTGAAACAGGCTATGGCCAAACAGTGAAATTAAGAATGGTGAAAAACAACAGATGCCAGATTAAGTTTAAAGATATAAAACATAGCTACACCTAACCACTATTTATTTAGTCTGAATCTCAAACTACATACACACTTTTAGGTTGAACAAAATAAGTTAGTCATTTTTCACTGACAGCTTTCTTCTCTATCCCTGTTCCATCTTCCAGTCTGATGTTATTCTGAGTGAGTCAGCATCTGGTATATCCCATTAGTCCTTCCTAGGAGGACACATACTTAAGCACCACATTTAAGTTACAGACTAATCTTTTTGATCTTTTGGAAGGCGAGTTCATAACTCCACTCAAAAAGGCATTTACATAGATATCTGGTCTACCATGGTAAGTCAAATCTCCTGCTAAGGTAGCACTAATTTGAGTTCCTGTTTCACTGTGTTTCAAATGAACCCAAATACCATATTTATTCAAATCTGAGACAAGTTGCCCCACAAATTTAACATGGGGAAAATAAGGCCTTACCTTGGATTCAAGCACCAGGGCAAAGGCCACAACTGCTACTGCCACCTGGCAGGTGGCAGGGGGTTTTGGGGGGGACGGACACTCATGCAGCAGGGAAAGAGCAGGGGGAGACCAGGCAGTGTTTGGAACAATGGATGTGCAGGAAAGACTGTGAATTAGTTGGAACATGGGGGGAGGGGTACCAGGGAGACTGGAGAGCATGTGGCTCTGTGGATATGCAGGGGAGACCATGTGGTGAGGCGAGGGAAGAGCAGGTGACTGGTGGGAGGGAGGAATGGGATAGGGACAAGTGACAGGGTTGTGCGCGCAAATGGCAGGGACACGTAGCAAGGGATCATGCTGTCTGCCCTGCCCCCCACCGGGGGGGGAGGGGGGGCGTGGGGAGGTGAATTTAAAATTGCCTTCTAATAATAGTTTTCCATGCAAGGAATGCAATAACAAGTTTATAATTTTCCATGTATAGAATCTAATTATTGGGGTTAACTTAAATTTAAAGTAGTCTTGGATTCAGGTAAATATAATACTGTCTATTCTATTCAAGGTAATTCCCCCACAATTACAGACTTCCAGCACACAGTTTCTCCTTAACACCTTATAGTGCATTGTTGCAAAGGAATCCTTTTGACTTTCTAATTAGCTTTACTTATAGCGTAGATTATTATAATTAGCTTTATTTATACCGTACAGTCTCTATACTACATGTCGGATCAATGCCAGCCTAATAAAAAGACTGGTGATGAAGACATGCTGCTGATTTGTACTGCAGCTGCAGATAGAAACCAGTACTCCATTGTGCAAGGCACTATATAAACATAACAAGAGATAGGCTCAAGGTTCTTCTAGCCAGGGAAAGATTTACAGGAGCGCTTAAGTCCCCCAGTATGCGAATGGAATTCACAAATCCAAATGAGGCACCAAAATCACATATAAAGTGAAGAGAGAATTTTAGGTGCCTAGATTTAGGACTTTGCTAGCATGCTGAGCAGGGAACGCCTAAGCCAGACAACAGGAAACATTAAAGAAAACGCGTGTCTGAAATCCTGTCTCTCTGAAACCTATGTACGTACCCACAGCTGAAGTGGTTATATAAGATTGGAATTCATTGCCCAAATCCGATCCTCAACCTTACATTTAAAATTACAGGCACAGGCAACTGTCACACTTTAAAAAAAAATCTGATAGTCCCATTTTATTCTATAATTGCACATTGCTTAGAACACTCTTTGGACAAGGGCCTTCCAGTTTGGTTCAAGGCCTTCCTCAGACCGAGCAAGTTCAAACCAATAACTCCTACCTCTTTGGAGACAGCCATAACCACCAGACTATCGAACATTTGGTATATTCATTCTATACCTACTGCTGAAGCCGGGTCACTGTACAAAGAAGAATCATGAGATTCTCATGGGATCAGAAAGAGTAAGCAAAAGGAGACTGGATTTGTTGCCCAGCTCTTGGGTTCCCTACCCCACTCCCAATGCTGTCTCTACATATCATCCTATAACTATTTAGTGTAAAGTGGCAGCAAAAGCTGGACCCAGAATTCAGAGCCTTGTCTATCAGACAGTGCAGCCCAGGTCTCCCTAGTCAGTCACATTCTTTTTGTTTTTTCATTAGGTGGTTTAAGGAGCACAGATATGCAGCATGCCTGACAGGGTTCTTCAGATACAGGGAGATTTCCCCTTAGCACTGGCATTTCCCCTCTCTCACATATTTGGTCATTCTCTGCAGCCCCACTACATCTGAAATTTCTGGCTCTCTCAGGCTTTCCCCCCCTCATTATAGGTGGGGAAAGTATATAGTTCCATTTAGCATAGGCTACTACATCCCTCTAATTATTATAATTGTTTTATACCCCTTGTTTAATGTATGATACAAAGTAGTTGTCTTTATTTTTCTGATTGGCAGACTTCTTCAAGTCAGATTTTATGTAAAAGTAATGACACAGTCTATAGTTTGTTCCAATTATTTCAGTCCTTAGCCATTTAATATAACTTGCTTGTGGTCCTCAAAACTGCTAGTAGGGGGAAGCTACATCCAACCTTTGAGTGCTTCCTACGACAGTCTTTAGTACTTCACCTGAACTACAAATGCTTTGATTCTAAAGCAGTTACTCTGGAGTACTTGAATCTTTTCTATTTATATTTGCTACCAAGATTGCTCATATCTCGCCTTTATTTTAGAAGGAGTTCTAGGTCATCAGCAGCCTTTGCTTCCATCTGATCTAGGACTTCTCTAAATAGTTCAGTCTTGTGCTAGTTAGCTTGAATTATACTGATTAATAGCTAAGCAAAGGTAGCCTGTATGCCACTACATTTGTTGCCATTGACAGTGCTTATGCCACTTCCCACTGCTTCAACACGAGTAAAGACTTGACCACACCATAACTGTGTTAGGCAGCACCCCCATGTTGTCTTCTAACCTCAGTTTAAGTACTGTTTGTCAATTATGATTCCTGTTAATTCATTTTTCATTAATCTGCAGAGCTGATCTGGTTGCCCCACATTTTTTCTTGCAAAGCAACAGACAAGACAGAACCTTATTTAATTTGTTGTATGCAGTCAGCAGTCACGTATATTACAGCAGTGAACACTTTTTGTGCATGGAGGGAGGTGCTTCTATCATAGTGACTGTTGTTACACAGATTAGTGCTTTACATTAAGGTTAACTTCACTAGTATGAAATAATATTTTTGACCAACTATATGAGGGGAAAGTAGTCTTAAACCTGTTGAAAAAAGTTGCGTGCAGATAGTATAATTTCATCCAATTAGCACCAAACATACCCCAAGATGAATTAGGAATAATTTTACATTAAGTCCACTTTCCCTCCTGAGTTCAGACAATTAGTCAGCCAAACAATCTGACAGTGCTTTATGGCTTGGAGGTGGCCACTAGAACCTAAACTCAGACCTCAGTGTTTCTGGGGTAAGGAACCAGATAAGACCTTCCACTTTTAAATTAAATGCAAAGGGACCAATTTTCCCCTTAACCATACATCTTCACGAATCAGTCAATTCGTGCACTCACCCACCCTGCCACCAGTTGAGGCCCTTTAAATAATGTAGTCTGTGGAGAGACTGCAGTGCAAGAGACCCATCCTGAAGAAAGTCGGAGGAGTCAGGATATGTAGCCCATCACTACAGTAAGGACAGCTGCCTGGAGCCCCAAGCAGAATGGCAAGCAGCGCAGGACAAAGGCAGACCTGAGCTGGCCAACCTTTGTTGACAATACTAGCTTTGAGCCACAGTTTGTGATTGAGTCTGGGTAAGAAAGGAGTCATATCAGCAATATGGAAATAGCCCAAGGCAAGGATCTCATTCAAAGACTGAACTGTCTTGGTACCAGGGGCCCCATCTACTGAAGAAAGTTTATATACAACTTTACCAACATCAGTCAGACACCTATACTGCTGCCTGCTGCTCCCACTCAAGTCACCCTTCTGAGAACTTTGTTGCCAATAAGGCCAGTGAGGATTTGACAAACAACTCCCTTACAAAGTTCCCCAAATTAGTACAGCATGGTCAGCATGTGAATTCAAACTGAAAAGCTTGTTCTTATAGTAAATGTCAATTAATTCAGAACCAAACACCCCTCTTTCATTTGAAATCACAGGCAACTGGTCTTGCGTTCACTATAAGCATGCACTGATTGCTCAAGTAGATCTAGTTTATTTGCCATCCATTAGGTTACATCAGTGAACTTCGTATGCCAAGGACTCGCCTTAACACACTAACATTTCGGGGGACCCTAGTTTCCCCTCTGAACCATTACATTGTTCCTCTGCACCATACCAGGAAGTAGCAGCAGTGAGCATTTAGTGAGGTCCGCAGTAAGTTTTACAGATCTTTCCACTGCCCGTTCATTATAGAGACAAGTATTACATCAACCAAGTTATGCACAGTTAAGAAAGGAAGAGGGGTCTTAAGAGCATCTCCTTACTACACCTCCACCCTCAGGGTGAACTCGTACAGCTCCAGAGCCACATGCACCCTGGAGAGTGGAAAGCACATTAACCTCCTCATTCCCAGTACCACTTATCCCAGAAGCTCATTGGCATGGAGCAGCAGGAGTTGCTGGGCAGATAGCTCCCAGTCCTAGGAAACCCTGGTGATGGTAATGGGATGGATAGCAATAGCATCCCATAAATTAAAGGAAAGCTGTTCTACCTGAAAACAGACTTCTTGGTTCATTTCTCACCTTCAAGGGGCAGCATCTGCAGCATCAGGGATTCCAAGGTCACTAAGGCAAAAAGCAGCTCCGTGCATGGTGAAAATGAAAGGGGCAGGAGAAGCAAAACAAAAGTGATGTTGGGGGAGCCAGTCTCCTTGTTGGAGAAGACAGCAAAAGTTGCAGACAAGTAGCCCTCTTAGAGAAAGTACCACTGGTGTGTCTAACAAGGTCTGCATTTCACTCAGGGCAATAACAATACAGCAATGATGAGGGAGACTATGACCATGACAAGGGAGACAGCTGGGGGAGGGAACCTATGTGTGGAATATGAAAGGGAGATATAACTGTCAATGACTTCCTGTCCTGCCAGACTGTACATAAAGGCAGTGCTCTTGCTTGCTTT
Organism: Alligator sinensis; assembly: GCF_000455745.1. Classification (NCBI taxonomy): domain Eukaryota; kingdom Metazoa; phylum Chordata; order Crocodylia; family Alligatoridae; genus Alligator; species Alligator sinensis. The sequence continues at coordinate 1,759,032 of NW_005842243.1, read as the reverse complement.
CCTGACTGCCATTTCCTCTGGGTGGCCATTTAAGCACCTTCCACAATGCAGAGGAATGGCCCAACATGTTGTCCTTGGGGAGAAAGCAAGTGGGCAACAGTGTTCTGGGTAAGAGAAGGATAGCAGCTCTTTCTAGCAGACAAGCTCCTTTTGATCCCTGCAAACACCAAGCAAGTTATGTGCTGTAGCACTGCCCCCTCACAGGACATTCAACCATAAACTTACTGCTATGTTGCTGGTAAACAAACAGTTATTTTTTTTGAAAACAGGTACCATGGGAATAATGGTAGACTGGACCGGCAAGAATCAATGGGGATGATAGTCACCCTGTTGTGATCAACAATCCCTTCCTTGTCAGGGAGACCAAGGTTGGAGGTGAACAATTGCTTAGTCCTGGGGTCAGCTCTGCAGTAAGTCTCAAGAAATATAGCCCTTGTCATCCTAAAGCTAATATACCAGTGCTAATCACCTCATATCTGTGGCACTACCCTCTCCCAGCTGTCCATGGTTACCCACAAAAAAGTGGAAAACATCCTGGAGATGGCCCAAGAGCAAGACCCTTTCTCAGTGGTGTCCATGGGCACCTATACATGTGCAGCAAGGCTGCTCCGACATGCTGCAATTATAGCACATTGGAGCAGACTCCAGTGTCATATGCATCAGCGTCCCTGTGCTGAAAAATGGCAGCAGGGGCACTTTGGACACTTTAACTAAAGCTTGTCTGAAGAGCTTTAAGTCTCCCCCGCCACCATTTTTCAGCACAGGGATGCTGATGCACGTGATGCTCCAGACACTTTAATTAGAGCACCAGCCCCCGCCACTCCCAAAGCACATGTATAAGCACCCTACGATTTCTTCTTCCACCACAATCACTGCCCAAGAAACTGATACCCTATTCCACAAAGGGCCTTACATGAGCTTCAGGCACTGCCACAGGCACCTGTCAGTTCTAGTGAATCACTTCACCCAACTGGGTGATCATGTGGTTGAGGCTCAAGAAGAACTTTTATAGTGATACTGTGCAGGACTAGAGCCTAACAATGTTGTACATTCAGGAAGCAGAAGAGCTCTAGGCAGCAGGCATCTATGATACACTTCCACCACACAACATGAAAAAGCACCCATACTCTCAGCCTGATGTTTCTGCCTGGCTTGTCACCAGTGGAAATAGAGGCTTGCTTTATTCCAGCCATTACTATAACCAAGGACCTCTCTAAAGTCAGGGGTGCTCAACCTGTGACGGGGGGGGTGTTGTGTCATCTCTTGTCTACAGGGCTCCCTAAGGGGAGACTGAAAACCTGGCAGCGGAGAGTTGTGGTAGCATTAATTGCTGCTCCCTGCTACCCAAATTCTCTGTCTACATAACATAATGTGTCTTACGTGTCAGATCACACCAGGACATGGGGGGTCCTGCTGGCACACAGCTGGATCTCAGCATGTGGAATTATACAGAGTATACTATATATAATAGTATAAAAATACACACACACACACACACACACACACACACACACACACACACACACACACACACACACACACACACACACACTAAAAAGAAGTCTGAACAAAGGCACTACCAACTGCAGAGATAAAACTTGAGGAAACTAGTCAGGAAAAGCCCTTGATTGCAAGAACTGTCCTATATATACTGTCCCATAAAAGAAAGGAACATAGCAGAAAATGATCAATACCTTTGAATAGCAGGGGCAGAATCATTAGATTATCTGCGATTGGCAGGGAAGAGAGATAAAACAAGAAAATGTCAACAGTATAAAATTAGATGAAGTATCAGCTACAATTTCAGTGCTCTTTGTATCCACCAACCCCCTACCCTTTACTTCTTTAAATAACCACTACGGCATCTTTGGGCAAGTGACAATAGTTAAGAGAATTAAGTACTTTACATAGATTATTGAGGACAGCACGAGGAGGTGGGCTATTATCTGCTGCCGAGATGGCTGGAACATCAGCTGTTTTTTTTCCCCCTTTCTTTTTGAATTATTATTATGCCTGGGAGGATAAACCACAAATAGCAATTCATTAAAATACAAATATAATGCATTCAGAAAATGGAAGAGTTAATGCTTTCAGTCAAATTATTACAAGAAACTTGAATAACAAACATTCTACATTTTGTAAATGTAGTGGCACCTCATAGCTTTTCTATTAAAACTCCATGTTTACATGTTACATCACTAACATGACATTTCTGAGATTCTGCATTATGCTGATATTAGTAACCAAAAAGAAACTCAATTTGAAAACAGTTTAAAAGACACACTCATTCCTGGTTATGTATCTGTCTACAGCAGTGGTTATCAACTTTTTTAGCTTTGAGACAACCATTGGAAAATATTAGTTCTTAAGTTTTCATAGTAAAAAAATTAGTGAAAAAAATAGAAAAGAGCAGTTTTCTGTTACAAAGAACTCAAAAAGACAACATGTCAGAATACTTTTAATGTTATGGATTTCTGTTTGAAATCTAAGTTTGTCTTGTGAAACATATTTGCACACTTGACAGTGTAAGTATTGTGTAGCACCCTGATGCACCCTTGAAAGGAGTTCAAGGCACCTTGGTTGAGAATCACTGGCCTAGGAAATGTCTTTTATAATTTTTTATATTCCCACAGATCTATTTTTTTCTATTCTTTTAAACATTCCCTTCTTCTCCCTTTTGCTTCTGTTTGCCTTTCATACAACCAAGATGTGAGAAAAAAATATTGCCCATAAAACAAAACCAAAAAAAACCACTTTAGTGTTAACTTGTACTTAACTAGCATCTAAAAATCACCTTGGCCAAAGTTTTTATATTTGAGTCAGTTCATATCAAAGGGAAGCTGTCCATTCAAATAATATGAAGGGCATCTAGAAACACAGTAAGCGAGAATTTCCTTCAGCAACTCCCAAAAATCCCTAAAAGCCTCAGGCCTACTCTTCTTTTTGCAGAAAGGTACTTTGTGCTCAAAAGCCTGTTCAACATCTCTTTCAATAAAGACGGTCCAATAAAAGATATAACTAACTAAACATTGCTTCTATCATATTCCCTGGATCATCACAGCTACAGCACTATCTATACCAGTACTTTACTAAAAGTTAAACATTTCAACAAGCGAGATCCTGATGCTTACCCCAGTCACCTCCTCTGTCCTGATGATTTGAGTTTCTTTGAAATGTATTTACTTAATGCAAGATAATTGTAACAGATGACATTAAATTTGCAGCTGAAAATATAAGACCTAAACTAAAGTTAAAAATAATTTTTAAAGGAAAAAAATGTTTTCCAAAAATCACCTTTTGATTATTTGTTTAAATTTTAACTCCAGAAAAAATATTTTTTCATAAACGGATAGATTTTTCCATTTCTGGATCAGTGTTAGTTAGTGTGGTAGAAAGACTCAAGGCAACCTGAAGGCAAGTTGTAATGGGTCCCGTGCCTTCCGTCCTTGCACTGTCTCCTGGTCCTAGCAGACAGCCTCCTACCTGCAAAAGTAGCATTTTATTTGCATCTTTCCACGGACTTTGGAAAACAAGAGTGCACTAGTTTCACATTTACAAAAGTTCATCATCAATAAGGCCTGAACACATTCTTTTAAAAAATTAAATTTAGGATTCTGTAGAATTGAGCTGCAGTCACCGTGTTTGCAATGCACAAGTTGCTTCAAATCTGGGCCAACAGTAAGTCTGCACTAAGTGCCTGAAGTAAGGAGAGCTACTGAACGCCTATATTTTATTTATGTATATGCCTCTAGCTTTCCATCCCTTTCCAGCAGGGTGAGCCTTCCAGATTATATTGCAGTCAGTCATGCAAATTCTGAAAATAATGTTACAATCTGATCTTCAAGTCAGCAAGTCAGGAGTTTAATGATAAATGCAAGCTTTTTGAATGATTTCCAGGATTGTTTTACTTGTCTAATAATGAACTATAGCAAGCATAACTATTTCATTACATTTTTTTGAGAAACAGAGGGGGAGGGTTGGCTTATCAGGCCTGAGTTAAAAGCACACCTGCCAAAACACAGATTTCAGTAGCTATGAAGAGAACAAAGCATGATTATACTGCCAACATTGGCATGTCTGCAACTGATTTAACTGAAGCTATGACCCTGAACATAAAAGCTTCAACTTTAGAGGCAACTTGAGGGGAGGGAGTATTTTTGTGATTTTACATGCATACAGTTAAAGATATGGCACTAACTTGCAGCAAAAGCAATGTATGTTGGAAGAAAGCAAAGGTGAGTAAGTATTTTAGGATTTCAGGTGAAACCCTAAGAGAGTTTAATTTAAAATTTTGCTTTCACTAATGCTAAAAGTTATGACATTTCTTACTATCCTTATACAGTAAACCTAAGCATTGAAGTTAAACACAAATTAATGACAGCATGTTTCAGCTTGTTTGTTGAAATCCATTTTGTTATTATGCCTGCTAGTTTTAATTTTTTTTTATTTCAGAAAATAAGTCCTTAAAACATCCCATCCCATCCCTTCCCCCTCCCCTTTTTGGAAGCATCATTAACTTCAGGAGTTAGAATTAGCTTCAAAAAGAGGAAAGTCCACAGGCTTTTAACTTTACTCTGTAAGTTTTACAAACACCTATTGTACAAAGCCATTTTAGTTCAAACTTGCTACATGGGAGCTTGAAACATTTCTAGATAAGAAACTGACAAACTGCAAACAAAAAAAAATCCATTAGCTTTAGCTTCTAAGGTTAAAGTAGCCACAAACTGGCATTCAAGTTCCAAAAACAATTTGAGAGCTTGAATGTTACTTTTAGCTATTTACAACTCATTGTAAGCTAACCTTTCAATTGAATTTCTTTATTAAAAAAATTCACAATGCTTGCAATGGTGATCAAAGGTACGAAATAAAATTTACAACTGGAAAAACCAATGAAGATCTCACTTTTTTTCCAAAGTTCCACCAAATCTCCCAGCATCAACAGCTGTTGGTTTTTATACTTAAATAAGCATACTTTTCATTTCACAAAAGCTAAGGTCAGTTCTCAACATACTCCAAAGGTCTAGCTAAAGAAATAGGCCATATTTTAAACGTATTTACAAATTTTCAAAACCATTTAAGCATATACTTTCAATTTAAAAAAAAAGTGAATTTGAGACATGAATGGTTCTAAAAAAAAATCCCACTAGGTATTTATCTACATCTTTAGGAGACTAACGAGTTTTAAAAATCTGACTTGATACTCCTAATAACCATGTATAAAAGTTATTTAAATATTTAATAGTATTTTAATGCTTATCATAAATATCAGTGTCCAAAGTATAGTAAGCTAAATTGTAATGTGACAACAAATTAAAAGCTCCAAAGTGCAATCATTTTCTTTCCAGAGGGGTTACAATCAGTTGTCAGAAAGGCTAAAACTGGACTCTGCTTTTTGCCAAGAGGCAGCCACTGGCAACCTTGGTGAGAGCAAGTTCCATGAAGAAACCCGACTGGCGAGGTTCCAAGATGGAGCCAGAGGAAAGAAATTTACAGCTACAACAGTAAAACAGTTCCCCTGTGACTTAAGACGTGAAAATATATTACAAGAAAAATGGGGCAATCACTGGGGGAGGGAAGCAAGTAAAGCCAAAATAACAATCAGAGCAGGACTCTATTTTTGAGAGAGTCAGGCAAGGAGTCAAAAGGGGCAAAACGCAATCCTCTTTAAATAAAAACTAACAAATATATCAGTATTAAAGTTGTGCATTTAAACATAACCTTTGATTCTCATACCAATGGCAACAGTAGTGCTAAATGAAAGTGTGTTAGAGTAGGCATTAGTGTTGTATTGTTGTTCTGATAGTGAACTAATACTTGGAAGTTAGTTTTATTGCACGTGACATGTTGTTTTAATTAAAGATCTTTGCTTTTCAGTGTCAATACTGTGAGGAAATACCATATACTTGAACACTTTATTTTAAATTATGTATATGTGCATTTTCAATTATCTTCACTTGTATCTACCCTAGATGTAAATGAAGGTCAAAGATAATGCAACATTTAAAAGTTAAATAAATCAAATTCAGTCTATAGTGGTTGTGTCTTCAAACTACATAAGAGATATCAGCTAGAACATTATTCATTCTCAGGACACTTGTGACCTCTAGAGAAATATTGTATGAAATAAAAAGCAGGAGTTACATTCCAAAAGATAGCCACTGTATTAAAAAAAGGCATTACATGCCCCTATGATTTTTTTTTTTTAAATATGCTGAAATAAATATTTCAAATGCAGATTAGAGGTAAAATAGTATACAGAAAATAATATTTACTGGAAATAAAGTATTACATGCAGAAAGTAAATTTAAAATCCACCTCTATTTTTGATGACAAAAACACAAACACTGCATATCCCATCTAGAAAGAGTTAACAGGTATGTCAAATCAAGCTCAAGTAAAAATGTCTGTTTTCTAATGTGTTCTCTTTGGTAATCTGAAAAAACAAAATAGGTTTGAGTTTTAATTGTGCTAAGCATTTGTTGCTCTCACTGAAGCCACAGAGAACTGCAGGTGGTCAGAACTACTAAAAGACACATCAAGGCCTTGGCTTTTGTTAACATGCTAGATCAGGGGTAGGCAACATTTTTTGGCCGGAGTGCCAAAACCCCCACAATGTCTACCTTGGAAGGTGCCCGAGAGCCGGCAAAATGAAGTGGGGGGGAGGAGGCGATGGTACATGGCAGGATGCAATGTATATTAGTATATTTAATAATCATAAGTGTTGCCTTTGTTGTTGTGTACTTTTTTGTTAAGCATGTTGCAGTGAGAGAAAAAAAAAAAGAAATAAGAGAAAGAGGAGAGAGAATAGGAGAGAGAAAAAGAGGAGAGCAGAGAAACAGGCGCACACACACGCACACAGAGAACCACACACACACACCCACCCCCACCCACCCACATGTGCGCACAGAGAACCAGAACAGACACATGCACACACACATACAGAACCACACACATGTGCAAACAGAGGCACACAGAACCAGAGGCAGACAAACATACAGAACCAGATGCGCAGGTGCACAGAGCCAGGCTGCTGGGCCACCAGACAAAGTCCAACCCAACAATGCCCTGCACCTGCTGAAGCCCCTGTGCTTCCCTGGGGAGCCAGCCCCCAGGCTGCAGCATGGCCAGCCCAGAGCCTGCCCATAATCAGCCCAACCACCTACCCACTCCACACAGCTAAGCCTGCAAAGGTATGGCTCTCCTGGCAAGGGGCAGCACCAGCCTCATCCCAGTAGGGGGGCTGGGCTTGGTGCAGGTGGGAATCAGGCTGGCTCAGCTGCAAGCCCTACTGCAAGCAGCCTGGGCTCCGTAGTTGGCAGCAACTACCCAGAGCTGGAGCTAGCTGCAGCCAGGAGTCTGCAAACAGCTGCATGCATACCTCGGAGCAGGCGGGGGGGCGGGCTGAAGCAACACAACCTAGGCCTCTCCCCTCCTGCCAGCACAGAGCTGATGACTGGGCTCTGGAGCCCGGAGCAGCTGCTTGTAGCCAGCCTGGGCTCTGGGCCGCTGCAGCAACCAGGCTGCAGACAGCTGCACTGGGCTCCGGGATCAGCTCTGTAACAGCATGTGCACATGTACCTTAGAGCAGGCGGTGGGAGGGGCCTGAGGCAGCACAACCTTGGTCTTTCCCCTGCCACTGGGGCAGAGCTGATGGTTGGGCTCTGGAGCCCAGTGCAGCTGTCTGTAGCCAGCCTGGGCTCTGGGCAGCTGCAGCAAGCAGGCTGCAAATAGCTGCGCCGGGCTCCACAGCTCTAGCATCAGCTCCATGCTGGCGGTGACTGTGTGCACACCTCAGAGAGGACAGCAGGAGGGCTGCGCTGCCTCACCCCAGTCATCAGCTCTGTGCCAGAAGTGGGGGAGAGATCGGGGTTGCGCTGCCTCAGGCCCCTCCCACTGCCCACTTCAAGGTGCACGCACTGATACAGAGCTAATGCTAGAGTCTGGTGCAGCTGCCTGCAGCCTGCTTGCTGCAACCAGCCTCAGCTCTGGGTAACTGCTGCCAGCCACAGAGCAGGTTGCTTGCAGCAGGGCTTGCAGCTTCCGAGCCGCCTGGGCTCCATGGTTGGCAGCAGCTACCCAGAGCCGGGGCTGGTGGTGGCATGCCCAGCAAAACGGCCTTGCATGCCGCGCTTGGCACACGTGCCAGGGGTTGCCGACCCCTGTGCTAGATACTGAATCATAAAAAAAAGTGCTTGAGGAGAGCTCAGAAGGAAAACAAGACAAAGCATTCATTCAAACAACAACTCAATTTTACAAACAATACACAGATAAGAAAGAGCAAGCATGAACGCAATTTTTTACTTTAACAGGCCTTTCCCTTAGAACAGATCTCTCCCCTCAGGAAAGGCCCATTTTTCAAGTCGTTAGAAATGGATGCTACTTCACCAAGCCAAGTGAAATCTGCACCTACTGTACTGTTAGAACAGCATTCAAGTGTTTTCTGAAAAATAAACAGTATTATTATGATTTTTTTTTAAAGTCTTTGTTCAACATACCTCAAAGCACTTCAGATTGGGTAATATAACCATTGCAGAAAAGGAAAATTAAGGGATAACGGCATAAAGATTTCAAAAAAATCAAACAAACCATGCCATTGCCTCTTATTATTGTACTTTAATAAGTTACTAGCTGCAGGATGGCTAAAGTTAAATGTTTCAGAGATATTTTAGTTCATATTCTTCACATACAACATGCACCCCAAAGTCAGCTCCCCCAAAATGAAGGGGAAGGGGCATGTTTTAAGCAGATAAGCTGTTTGGTGTTTGTATTTTGGAGAGGGGTTTGGCTGGACAAAGCAAGCCTGGAGACGCTGCATGCTATGTAGCTGCCAAAATGCAAGGATCCCATGTTAACCCTCTCAAAGCCATAGCTATTGGTTGAGCACTGTAGCTTGTGCCTGAAGCAGTGAGTGAGTGACATATAGCATCTTTGACAAATCCTTGATTTACAGGAACTTGCATAAAGAACTGCTTGAGGTAAAGCACTAACAGTTTTGCTATCGTCCTTGCAATGGTCTGAGGCTCAACCCTCAGACTGTTGAGGCAAAGAGGAAGCCCTCCTGGGAACAGAGTGTCCAGGCAAACCTAGGGATAGAGTTGGTGAGGCAGCTGGCACAAGGAACTTTCTGATGCCACATTCCCTGGACACTATGGTCATGTCCAGATGAGTGCAGCCGTGCTATATGTGGTGCCACAGACACGCCTGCTGTGCCACATACTGCACGTTCAGTTGTTCTCCATGCTGCAAGCGATCAGTGCAGAGGGTTTTTTTGGATATCCAGAGGTCAAAAAAACCCAAGGGGAAAAAGAAAAAAAAAAAGGAGGGGCCCAAAGCCAAAGGCTGGCCAGCTAGAGCTGTGATCCACTGCTGGCCAGACTCCTCATGGCAGGATCACCACTGCTGCAGCCCCAGAAGGTCCCCAGGACAGGCTGCTGCGGGGCCCAGTGCTGGCCCCAGCCTCCCCTACCGCACCCAGGGTAACTTACTGTGCGCACATGGCGGGGGGGGAAGAGGAGGGAACCCAATGCTTTACTTTCAGCTAGGTGTGCTCCTGTGCCAAACACAGCCCATGCCCAGAAAAGGTATCGCATCAGTTTGACCCAGCTTCCCAGAGTCTGCGTGCATTTCAGTGGGGCTTTCTGGTACTTTTATCTAATAGGTGATTGGATCAGCTATTAGATAAAAGAGCTAAAGAGCCTCTCAAAAGTGCATGAGCTATACAGATGCTGGGGAGCTGAATCAAACTGATGTGATTTCTCTTTGAGTAAAGAGCTGTTTTTTATTTTTTTTCCCCCCCATGTCTGTCAGCATCCTATGTTCCCAGGAGGATTTACTCCATATCAAAGAGTGGGCTATGCCTCTGGAAAAATCTTTTTTAAAAATTGCCTTCCAAAAACTGGGTGCATGTTTTATGTGAGAAAATACAATGTTTTCCTTGCCAACTTGGCCAGTACCTACCTAGGTTTTTCCTTTGAGGGAGATGAGTAGCTATATTAATTTTCATTATATGTCACTGAGTTCATCCCCAGGTAAAAATAGTTAATTAAGACTTAGAGACTTTCTTTAGCTTTTTCTCAAGGGCACAAAAACACCCTTGCAATGTTTTTATTATAAACTCACATCAGAACACAATTAGACATTAAGGACCTGTTATTTAAAAAAAAAAAAAATGCTAATGTTTATTTGTGGACCCTGCAATATCTTCCATATTCTACCAGTCAAGAGAGGGCATACAAACAAACCCCACTTGCCCCAGTGACTCAAGAATTTAACCGTCTTCAAAGGGAGCTCTGAGTTTGGTTGTGCCTACCATACCCAAGAGAGCTCACCTATTCAGAAACAAGCAGCCCTAAAAAAAGTGTGAAAATTCACCAGAATTTAATCTACTGAAAACCAAGAGCCTCCCTCTGCAATGAGCGCCAAGAAAACACAAAACAAGGACTCTGTGAAGTTCAAAAGGAACAGGTGTTTACAAGAGCTCCCGAGGTCATCTTTTGAATGCTCCTCTCTTTCACTACTTTTAAAGATTCTTAGGTCCATAATTTGAGTTACCTTGCTAGAAACCAACTTTGCGAAATGCCAGGCCACAGAACATTTTAATCTTTTCTTCGTTATCTAGCTGGACCTAACCCAGACAGAAGCGGGTTTCTTTAACACAGTATGCGTCATACTGCACCGTGTTTCTTCATTCTGCTTTTTAAAAAGGTCCCAATTTCAGTCTTTCTAATTTTACATTACAGCGGGCTCTCCATGGCCTGTGGTTTTATTCTTCAGTTTGTGCGTTTGATTCCTTTCACCCAGTGACCCTAAAGGGTATGCTGGGGCACCTGTGTGTACTGGAGCACACGAGTGCACTGTGAAGAAGTGGCTGGAGAATGCCCTGGGCATGCTGCCTCAACATGACAGGATTAGAGCCCAACTGAGTTAGCACTGCATGATGAGGCCCGCTAATGAGATCTGGCCCATAGACTAACCCAACACCAACCCAACATCACCTAGCCCACAGGGCCAAAAGGTTGCATTTTATTTGCATCAATGTATATTACTCTCAAAGCAGCGAAGAGATAACAGAGGAAGGAAAACAAGAGAAATTATAGCCTACAGCCTACTATCTACAACTTTCTGTAGATAGTAGGCTACTACAGTCTACTATCTACGGAAAGACCTACAACTTCTGCAGATGGTCTGGGGCTCAAGGATTGGACTCTTAAGTCACCTCAAGACCCATAAATGAGCTAGGATAGTGATCGTCCTCAAATCAAGGGATTGCCGCCACTGACAATTTATTACACACACTTCACTCATGCACATCTTTTTGGGTGTGAGTGAAGCATACTGCCAATTTTAATCCAGAAAAAAAAAAGTGAGTGCACCCCTGATATCAAAACTTTGGGGGAAACCCCTTAAACTTCAAGCTTTTCACCATTAGTATAAGCAAGATACTCTAGGTTTCCCCATAAAGCTTCCTGAAACCTGCATTAAGAACACATAGGCCTTTTTCTTTAAGTGCAGATGATGAATACTCTAAAATCAAAACCAGAATGACAAATCTTTGCCTGGCTTAGAACAGGATTTTGAACACAAAGGCTAATATATACTACCTAAACCATACCAGACTCATACAAAATTCTAGTCTAGACAAGGCCCCGGCAAGTCCCCACAAGGCTTCTATAAACCCAGGTCTCCCCTGTCTTCATATGTAATGCAGTGCCTTTGCCCATGGGCAAGTGACTTGATTCCCTGTGAAGAGTAAGCAAGCAAAATTGGTACATCCTTTACTTTCTGTGTCTCTCCCATCATGTAACTGAGAACCAGACTTAGATATACAATCACCCTTTCCAATTTCATTAAATGACTAGAAACAAAATACCTTTAACATTAACAAACCTGTACAATAGTTAAGGAAGACCTAGGTTTACTAGACTAAGGTTATAATTGAGAGACACAGTTAGGATGATACTGACAGCCTAACTGCAATGTTGCCAATTTCAACATTTACATTTTCTTAAAAATGTCAGACTGATATCACTTTCCAGCCAACTACTACTGTGTCAAAAACAAATGCGGTTTCTTCAGGGTTCTTTTATGTTAAAGAAAGGTTAAGTCCTTTTTAAATCTTGATTCTAAGTTAAAGGAAAAATCTGCCTGGAAAACTTGGGTCTGTCTCCTCTCCACCCCTTTCTGGGAGGTGAAAAGGGGTGTTAAACAAAACCTTGGATTGTTAACTGACAAGAGACTTTATAGGACACCAAGAACAGGACAATAGTCTCTCTCATCTCTCCTCACCACAGCTATCCACATCTGGGAGGTAAAAGAGACTTTGTAAAACATACACGTGCATGCACGCAAAGTGATAAACGTATATTATTCTCATCTTTAAACATCTTTTGTTCTGTATACTTGCATTGTTATAGGTATGAACTCAAGTAGAATGGGTACCTCCAAGTAGGAGTCACCCCCATATAAATGTGCCCGTTTCATTTTCTTAGCCTTAAAACAAAGGTTACTTGTTCGAGTGGCACATTCCTTTCAGATTCACGTAATGTTATGAATTGAATTCAAACAACAACAACATATTAGCGTAGTAATGGAATGCCACTATATGCTCCCTGACTCTGTACATTAATTACTTTCCCTTAACTGTGAGACAATTCTGAGAAGTGTCTGAAATCCTGCCATATCCTTGACCCGGCATGGACCTGGTACCGACAAAGAATGCACTGATCAATGATCACCTCCTGGTGATAAAGGAGGTTCAAGTTGTTGTTATTGGCAGGTTTATCACCTGTGCTTGATACTATTGAACCAAAGTGCTGACCTTAGGCAGAACCAAATGAAAATGCACTTCATTCTTTTCTTTTGACAGAGCACCATAGGTAGTTGCAGGTATTTTCTGTTCCTTCTAAAGAGCTCTCCAAGGCAACATGCCCTTCCATTACCTCTGGTGTTAAACATGAACATTAGTGGCATGAGCATTTTGAAAACAGCTAGCTGTAGGTGTCTTGCTCATCCGACTCAAACAACTTGTATGACTGTCTCATGCAAATTAGGATCAGACAAGAAGCCAGCTGAAGCAACTATACAACATGGAGGGAGTAACACTGACCACCCAACTAATGAATGTCTGTCTGCCTTGATATTTTAGGAAATCAGACCTAGAAATCAGACCTAGATTCTGAAGGAATCAATCCTAAGAGTTCAGAGCCTAGGTCTGATTTCAGGAAACACTTTTCCTCCCCTGTCCCCAACAAAACAAGTTTTGTTAGATCACATTAAGGAAGCTGAGATGTCAAACTCATTCATCCACCAGGGCCAGATGAGCATTGCTAGGCTGGTCTGCAGGTCAGACTGGACCAAGCTCCCTAGCAGCACCAGCAGTCCAGCCCCTTCACCAAATGCAGGGCATGCTGGCCACCAGAGCAGCATGGGGAAGCCAGTGCAGGGCTCACTGTGCATACAGTATGTGGGGCCAGCACAGAATGCACAGACTGTACCTGACCTTGCACATGGCACAAGTCCAAGGTATGGGCTGCCTATGCCCTCCCACACCCCCCGCCAGCCTCCTGTGCTATGTGCAGTGTGCACAGCGCAGGGTCCAGTGGTGCAGGGGTTGAAGCATGGGGTCTGTCCAGCAACCTATGAGCCAAATCCTATGGCTCCAGAGACCAGATCTGGCTTGTGGGCCATGTTTGACACACCTGTTATATAGGAATTAAGACACCTTTTTAAGTACCATGCCTGAATACATACTGCAAACTTTCAGAGGCAGACCTTGCACCTGTTACTAATGCTTTTGTCACATGAAGAGTCTGATGTACTGACATGATGTTTGTGTAAGGCCTAAACCAGATACTTAAAATGCAGCAGCTCTACTCAGTGGATGGAACATGGCTCCGACACCCTGCAAGCATGTGCTACTGCCAGCGTTTCGTTTTTTGTAGGGGAACTTGCTTACTCCAAAGATCACCTCTCCCTGTGGCCGGCTGCCCACA
>NW_005842243.1:1743563-1745017 GCF_000455745.1 Alligator sinensis | reverse complement strand
GAAACTTGCTTACTCCAAAGATCCCCTCTCCCTGTGGCCGGCTGCCACCACTTCAGTCAGTCAAAGTAGTTCAGCCAACTGTTTTGCCTAGTCACTCTCTTCCAGTAAGCAAATCATAACATTTATCTTACTGTTCATAAATGAATGGCTCTCTCATTGTTTCAGTTAGTAAGGACAGCCAGCCTACTAACTGATGCCCCCAAATACGTTTTGCCCACAGGATGGATTCTGAGGGACTAAGGAGGATGGGAGAAAAGAGAAGTCAAGATGTAGCCAGGCAAAGTTGTATGTGCAGACATGCACAAACACACAATTTAGGCAGCAGAAGAGTGAGGTCCCCAGACCCAAGTGGACCCTGCAGGTAGTAAGACAGTGATTCTCAACCATGGTGCCATGACACCCAAAGGTCCTGTGGGATCCTTTGAAAGGTGCTGTACAGCAGTCACATTGTCAGCATTCACAAAATAACTTCAGACTCCAAAGAGTGAGAGAGAAGTACGACTGAAAAGGAGCACCAGAGCTCATCTAATCCAACCCCCTGCTTGAGGCAGGATCATCCTCATCCAAACAATCCTCTACAACCATCATCTAAACTCTACAGAAGACCACCAAGCTGATCCAACACAGCCCCAACACCCTCAACTACCACAGGTAAAGCAGGGGAACCATGGCAGTCAATGCCCTGCATACGCTCAAGAGGAGCCCACAGCATCAAAACCCTTTGAACGGTTCTTCTGCCCCAGGCTCTACCCACCAGAAGAACTGCTCCAGCATTTCTCACAGCCAGCCACCTCCCGGTCCATAGCCCACTCTCCCCTGCGCATACCAAGACTTCTGCAGACAGTTCCCAGGCTTGGGCTCGCGTCACCTCAAGAACCACCCATGAGGCATGGCAGGGATTGTCCCTGAATCGGGGGAAGAGACTGCCAATGACAAGAAAGCCTGCAAAAGCTACCAGCTGGCATTTGATATGGGCACCTCAAGGATAAGCACTGCTGCTGGACAAGACCTGCAGACCATGATGAGGAGTCCTAGCAATGGGGTCAAGGAACGGGGCTGGGGGCAGTCAGCTCCTTCCTTCTTGCTGCCCCCCGACACTCAGCAGCCAAGGCCACCCCCACAGGCTTGTCCCAGGCCAGGATCCTAAGGGTGTGTGCGCAAGTGTGAGTATGAATGTACCATCCTGTAGGTCACTTGGAAGTGTGAGCATAAGTGTGACCATGTGCAAGTGTGAGTGTAGTGTCCGTCCCCCCCCACGACACTCACTGTTGCTGGACTTGAGGTCGCGGTGCAGGACAGGCACAGCCGCCTGCTCGTGGAGGTAGCGCATGCCTTGGGCAATCTGCACTGCCCAGTTGACCAGTACATGCGGGGGGATTCGGCGGCCTCGGCGGGCCCCGGCCCCGGCCCCAGCCGCAGCCCCGGCCCCGGCCAGGACGCGGTGCAGGGCGCCG
>NW_005842243.1:1741209-1743087 GCF_000455745.1 Alligator sinensis | reverse complement strand
GGTATTGGTCAGTCGAGGGCGCGTGACCCGGAGGGGCGGGGTTAAGGGCGGGGGCCCGCCCCCCCATGGTCGCGTTGAGGGGAGTCTCCTCAAGACCCGCCCCGCTGCTGACCGGGCCCCGATTGGTCAGAAAAATGCACGTGACTGGGAGGGGCGGGGTTAAGGGAGTAGCCCCGCCCCTATGGGCTGGGTTGAGGGGGGGATGAGGTGTCAAAAATAAATTAAAAGTTAAAAAAAGTAAAAGATTACAATAATAAAATAATAAAAAATAATAAAAATGGAAAATAAATACAAAATAAATATTTTTGGTGGGAGGCAGGAGGGGAAAGAAGGGAGGTGGACATGGAGACCTGGGTTTCCTTTGAAGAGGTGCTAATGCTGAAGAGTTTTACAGAAGCACCATTTGGGAACCGGAGCTCATTAAAATAACTCACAGGGTTACAGGTGCGACCTGGCGGCAGACCTATGTGGGCTGGATGTAACAGAGAGCATTGCTAGCACCTCCCTCATGGGAGCAGAGTGACTTCCCACCCCCAACTCCATTAATGTGAGGATTACAGTTTTACTCAAACCTCCTGGACCCTCTGCCTAGATGGCTGGGATCTCACTGCTTAGACAGAATGACTATTTCTCTCTTGTCCAACCCATTCCCCACCAGGGTAATTTACATCCAAAGTACTATAGATCCTTAAACAGAACAAAAATTGCAACTATGAATTGTGAGGCTAGAACAACATGCTGTATTATCTAGTATACGCCATCATCCAAGCCTTTTAAAAAACATAGCTTGTTTTCTGCCGTCTCAAATTATAGTTGTATGGATAAAAAGCCAAAATAAAGTGTACAGGGTATGTTTTAGTGAAGTACTTTTTAAAAGCAGACAAATTATCAAGGATCCAGTGTGGTTTTCTCATGTCTCATCCTCTTTCTTTTAACATAAAGGAAAGCCTCCAAGTCACTTGTGGAGTAATGATAAATATTTTCCTTATCTGCATATTTGCCCAGTATTATAAAAGCTATAAAATATGTTGTAATATAAGTGTTCAGGCACACAAACAAATTCTGCACTGACCTTTACCTGTTATCTAAAAGAATCCGCAGGAACTGATAAATTGCGGACTATTTCTTAGGTCAAATGAGGTACTGGCTACAGCACGGAGAAAGGTTTTAAATATTACTTAGGTCAGGGTTGTCCAGCTTCCAAATGGCTGGGGACTGAATGCCCCATGGGCTGCATGGGCGCACAGTGCAGTGAAGGGGGTAGGTTTTGTACAGGCACGTGGTGCACCAGCAGGGACTGTACACTCATAGGCCATACCAGGTTGAGCCATCGGCTCCCCTGGACTGCACCATGCACCTGCACCTCCATTCCTCTGTTGTACCACATGCCCAGTGGGGCTGTGTGAAATGCCATTGTTTCGTTTTGACAAAGAGCCCCGCATAGCCCTGGACCCAGCTTGCCCTGCCCTCGCCTGCCCTGCACAGATTCAGGGGCACAGGTCCCCCCAGCCATGCCCTCCAGGACGAGTGGTGGGAGCAGCAGCGGGAGCCACCAGATGAGTGGGTGAGCACCAGACCCGCAGCTCCTGGATGAGCGGTTTGCAGTGGCTGGAGCACCATTCCCCCTCATCCCCCTGTGGCAGAAATGCCCCCGTCGGTGCCCCTCTCCAGAGATCTGTCTCAGCCAGCCCGAGAGGCTGCTGTTGAATCTCTCACAGCAGGGATCTCGCTCCTTGTCTGTAGACAATAGCCTGGCGCCTGGGAGGCGATGCTCTGGTCACCTGGGCAGCGGGGGGAAAGACCCGGCCCTGCGCGCGGGCCCAGGTAGCCAGGGATGCTTTGCAGATTGGACGGTTTGTAGCCAGTATTGGCAGCTTC
>NW_005842243.1:1721738-1734836 GCF_000455745.1 Alligator sinensis | reverse complement strand
CAGAGCCAGAAGTGAGTCCAGAGCCTTGGATGGTGGCAGCGGGAACCCCAGGCTAGCGGGTGTGCTCCAGGGAAGGGGTCGGCCGGACGGGAGGCACCCTAAGGGAGGCACTCGGAGCCTGGAAGGTGGTCGGGCGCAGGGAGGTGGGCGGCTCAACGCAGGAGCGCCCCCTACTGGCCCGCCACACCCCCCCTGCACTTCCCTGATGAGCCATGACTCCATCCCGCACCTGCTCCACCCTAACTGGGAAGCACTCGTCCCAGCCCCAGCCCCAGTCCTCCCTCATTGCGGGGGCCTTGATCTGTCCCCCCATGCTCCTTCCCACCCCCTCCCCTTCTACCACAACAGACTTACCAGCTGCATGCAGCTCTCCAAGCTGCTGGGCTGTGCTTCTAGCTGCCTACATGTTGCGCTGTGGCTATGCTTACACACGGGCATTTATTGGCCAAATTATTGGCCACATCAGGATGATTTCCGATATGATCAATTTTCTTTGTATCGGTGCCGATACGATAGCAGACCAATGTATCGGTGCACCTCTATTAAATGTGCATTTTCCTATGGCACCCTCTAATGGATTTTTTCTTTAATCAAACAGAACAGACTACTCAAAAAGTGAAATTTCCTACTCTCTTCATTGTAGCCTTCTCTAAAATAAAAGCAATGCCAAATTAATGTTGGAATATAATATCGTATGTCCACATTGCATTCACAGCAAGCATACTTATGGAGATTCCCAGCAGGCAATTGCAAAACCTCTTCTGGTTATCACATCATTCCAGCTGTACTAGAAACATTTTCCCAGGATAAATGTCATGGAATATGTCCCCAGAAAAAAATTAGGAAATGCCTAAATTAAAGCTTCCTTTGCAACCACAGTTTGGCCTCTTATGCATGTGCAGTATGATATAATCTTTACATCAATACCAATCTTCTTTCCATAGGACCTCTTTCTAATTTAGTTGCTGATCAATAGTTCAGTATTTCTTGTTATTCAGTATATTGTTCCAGGCCTTGTTTAATGCCACTCTGCAACCATGGACTGAATGCAGTCTTATTAATTTGCATGGTCCTCTTACTGTCATATCTGAGTGTTTTATAAACTTTATTGAATGTATCTTTGCACACCTCTGTAAGTTTATCTAGCATTATTACCCCCATTTTTCAGCTATGCAGCTGATTCACAAGTTACATGAAAGCCAAAATTATAAAAATATCCATTATCTTTAGGTGCCCAATTTGAGACAACTAAAACATGATTTTTCAAAGCATTTAGCATTTTTAGAGCAGTTTGCAGGTTCAAAGCACAACTGTCAGTGACTTTAGTTACAGTTGTGAATTCTCAGCGTTCCTACAAATTTGACACCAAATTTCTTTTGTTCACACCTAGAAAATTAAAAACACACAATTAATGGCCAACCATGATTTATCTAGTCTCAGACAGCAACTCTGTGGCACAGGCCAAGTTAGAATTCATGCTATCCTAGCATTCAGCTTGCATAAACCTTCTACATCTTCCCATTTGCAACAAATGAAGCAAGGGTCCTACAGAAAACAACCATCCTCACTTCATCACTCTGATTCATTCTCTGAACACAGTACATCTTTTGTACTAAATGATGCAAAAAATCCCCATAGGACAAAAAGGACTGTAATTAAACATAAAAATATAATGCAAAGGCACAAGAGAATTGTTTGTATGGCAAACTACTTTTAGCACTTCCTAACTTCTGGATGCTTGAATGTGCAACCTTGATGTTCTTTTAATCTAATTTATAAATGTAATATATATTTTTCTTTAGAAAACAAAGCTTAAAAAAGATCCAATGAAATACCATGGTGTGGAACTACACTGATCCTCAGCTTAAGTCATCAACATAATTCAAACCTTTGTATCTACAGCATTTCAGACAGAAACTCTTTCCCTGCCTTTAACAGTATGAGGAATGCAATCCCAAATTTGAGCTGGACCTACAAAATTTTTTAATTCTGGAACTACGAGTAGAATTTATTCTGATAAAGCATAAGGGCAGGTTTTGTTTTAAGGTCAAATGGCAGTAGGAACAGTCCAGAATATCTGAACAATTCTGAGAACATCCAAGTCATTGCATGAGAAGAATGCACACATGAAGAGAGAATGTGAGGATTAGATCATTAGATATTTTTATAAACGATTATTTTTGGTGATTGTAGATTTCATGTCCATTACCTCAGCCGGAAGATTTACATCATAACCTTCCTGCAAAGGCCTCTTACATCCTATTTTTCATATTTCTGGAAGATCTGTGGCCAAGCTTGCTGGTTTTGCAAAAAATCAAGGGTCAGTCAGTGAAAAAACTTTCCACTGAAAGTGAACAGAGCTGAAAAAGACACGCAGAGAGGAGGGGAAGAAGGTGACTAGGCTAGAGGCTGCACCACCAAGCCAGGGGACTCCTTTGGGGTCTGAGAAAAGACCCCATGGCTGGAGGTAACTGTTTTATTGTTTGTGTGCACATTTGATTTATGGTTTATACTGCCTGTGCAGTAAAATTGCCCCACAGGACACAGCATAAGTCATATATCAAATACATACACAAACAATAAAACAGTTACCTCCAGCCCTGAGGTCATTTCCCAGATCCCAAAGGGAGCACTATAGCACAGTGTTACCACCTGTACTGGGAGCTCACATTCATGTTCTCAGCATTCTTCCCTGGGAGCCTTTTAACTTCCTCGGGGCCAGCTAATTATCCTCCTCAGTTGGCCCAATGCTCCCATGCAGCCAGCAATCTCCTGCTGCCTGCAGCTGGGCTGCAGTTCCTCAGACACACAACCTGTTACAGTAAGGTCTATAGATCATCCACTGTAAGCAGACTGGACTATGGTAACTGTGCTGGTTATTTAGATACATCCAAGGGGCACAACAGGAAGGTAGTCCTTCTGACAGAGCAAATGGGAAATGATCAAGGAAAGAGCACGTAGAAGCAAAGTGATTCTCCGTTCTCTCATGCCATCCTAGGCTATACACATCCCTTCCCTGGGCAGGCCACTAGAGAAGACTTGAGTCATCAACGAAGCCAGACTAACCAGTTACAAACTTGCAATATATCCTATATGCATTAGAAGCTTCAACAAGGCCTCCACTTCCTAATTCTAGGCAAAAAAAGAAAATAATGACACAGCCAGAAACCTTAATTATCAACTCACCTGGTCTGATTTTTCAGCCGGGATATATCAAGTTGACTGTATCTGTCCACTACCTGACTGGACCAAAAAAGCTGGCAGGGCCCAATATTAGCCTATTTGCAGCAGTAGTCTGAAGACTGTTTAATATTAGTGTAGCTTGATTTGGTATGTGGTTCCCACACGACTGAAAAACCCCCCAAATGCAAAACTGTAGAAGATGCTTGAAATCCTGTTTCCACCTTTGTTATTGTAAGGGACATCTTTCTTATTTTTCAGTTCTATTTATTCACTTTTTGTGTGGGGAATGCATCTGTGTGGGAAATACAGCTTTAAGACTTTCTCAAAAGTAAATGTTAAATTTTTGTTTAAACTAGTTAATGGTCTCTAGGGTTAAAGAGTAGCATTGTTTAAGTTGTTATTATGCCTGATATAATAATTACCTCTACAGAGTGGAAAGATTCTGTGTTATTGTGGGAATAAGGGGAAACAAGAATATGCACAAAAATGTAATAAGAGCAAAATTAATGAAGGTATTATTATTCACCTACAGTACTTGTAAGCTGTACTTCTCTGTGATAAATCAGAGGAATTTGCCACCTGTATTGGTACCTCTCAAACCAAAGGTCTAAGAATACAAAACCTTTATCGCAAAAACTGAAATTATAACATAAGTCTCCTAACCCCTTGTTAAACGCAAAGCCATCCTTCCTTTACTCAGTTCTTTGCACATAATAAGAATGATGTTGTAGCCATGACGGTCCAGGAATGACGCAAGAATCAAGGATTCCTTAGGGTGATACCTTTTATTGGACCTACTGGGCACATCGACACAAGGCGCTACTGTACAGTGGTTACTGCACATTTATTTAATACTTGCACAAGTATTAAATAAATGCACAGTAACCAGAGTTATTGCCCAGTAGTACCAGTGAATGCCTTTTAAATGATGGCACTGTATAGTAGCCTAATTTTACTGTGCAATAGCATCTCAGCACGGTTTTTGCCATGTGATGCTACTGTTCAGTAGTATCAGGCTACTGCGCAGCCAGAGCCTCATGCAGACCCGCTCACTGTATACCTGGGGTAGAGCTAGACAAATTTTCCAATGCAAGACACTGATGAAGAATGTCCTATGTTTGGAAGCTTGTCTAACTCTACCCCACCTATACAGTGGGACCAATAAGAGATATCCCAGCTTTTGAGTGCAAGACATGGATGAAGAGTGCCTTGCATTTGACAGCTGGTCTAACTCTACCCCATCTCAAAAGAGATCACCCTAAGAAATCCTCGCCTCTGGCAGATAATACGACATATTTTAGATCGTGACTGGAGTTAGGAAACCACAGCAGCAAGCTCTGCACCTTCTTAGCTGCAGAAAACAGGACATACTACTCTCTGCTTCATATTAGTAGCCTTTTAGTTCAACTTTTTCCCTTCTTCCTGCAGAAAACAGAACTTCCTAGTCTCCGCTTCATATTAGTAGCCTTCTAGTTCAACTTTCCCCCTTTTTTCTTACTTGTGAGCTAAGCAGGAACACTGCTGCCTTTGTCCCCCACTCCGTGGATACTTCCCTTTCCCCCCCCTCCCCACCTCTTTTTTTCCTTTCTGAAACTGCAGGGCCACTTTTTCAAATAAACCCCATTTAAAAAAAACAAGTCCACAGAACTGGTGTACTCTTCAAATTCGCGTAACCTCAGGTGAAGAAATGTGGAAGCTACTTGCTAGGACTTCCCCGGGACTCCCTACACCCCTTCCAAGAGGCCTGATGCCTTTCTGTTATTCTCCCGCACGGGAAGCAGTGCTTTTCGAAAGGCGGAGGCCGCGGAGTGGGGGTGCCGCGTCCCCTCCCGAGCGCAGGGCACCCTTTTCCCCCGCAGCAGGGTCAGGGGGACGGGCCAGCGCGGCGGCAGCAGGGAGCAGGCGCCGGCAGGGCTGGGGGCGGCATCTTCCCGGGCGGCGCGGGGCATGATGGGAGAATCCTTGCAGCATCCCGTCCGCATGGCAGCGCGGGCGCCGGGCGCAGCATCTTTGGGGCCGGGTGAGGGCGGCGATGGTGTCCCAGGTGGTGCGGCTGCTGCGGCAGGGCGTGTGGGCGGCGCTGACCGGCGGCTGGTACCACGACCCGGAGCACAGCACCTTCACCAACAGCTGCCACCTCTATCTGTGGCTCTTCTTGCTGATGCTGCCGCTGGCGCTGCACCTGGTGAGCGGGGCGGAGTGGGGCTATGCCAGGGCACAGAGGGGCAGTGTCTGTATGGGGGTCGTGGACCAGGTGGGGGAATTGGGTCTGCGGGCAGGGGAGAGGGGTGGAAATTAAGGGGAAGGGGAGACGTTCATGTGACCCCCGTTTAATCAGGAGGTTGTTCCCTTCGTGCCTTTAAAAAAACACAAAACAACAACTTTCCGCCCCACTTCTCTCCCCCTCCTTCCCCTTTGCTGCATTCATTTCTTCCTTGATGGGCAGTCCCAGTTCCACTGCGGGTGAAACGCTGTCTGTCTTGCTGGAAGGAGTGAGCAGAATGGATTCGCTGCCATGGCCAAAGAGGAATAAATAAAAGGAGATGGCATTTGCGGCTGTGGTTGAGGCAGTGTCATTTGAAGGCCCATCCTCCCCCCTGGCTTTTCTCATTTTCCTGGCAAAACTTTCCTGTTTTTATCCTGAAGTGCCAGATGGCCTTTTGGCCCAATGATCAAGTTATTCTTCAGGGAAAGACATTAACAGCTTAATTGACGCTAGGTAACGCCTGGGGCTAATCTTTTTCACTTTTGTATAGCGATATGGATGCAACATAAACCAAGTGTAAACACAATATGGACAGGAAGCTACCTAAAAATCTTTGTTTCAGACTGACCTATCACGCACACTCACACACATTTAGAATTTCCCTGAATGTTAAGCGCTTAAGAGACTTACTATTTGTAAGGCCCAGAACCACAAATCCTATTGAAATCACTGTGCTATTGATATAAGGGTGGCAGGGTTGTCTCCTAGGATTTAATGTGAATCAACATCTATGTCTGTCTTCAGATTTTCCCTTAAAACACCCTTGTTTTAAGTAAACACTAGTTTGGCCTTCTGAAAAGGATAAATAAGTAAACAGAATACAAAATCCCAAACGTATGAAGATATGATGGATGCTAAATTTCACTGGCCACACCACATATTTCCACATCTCTTCTCATTATGTTTAATCCTCCCTCTTTTTGAAATTTGAGAAATAAAATTAAGTTATGTGTTGTCAGACTGTAGTAACTCAAATTTGCATTCTGATGGCTAAACTTGAAAAAAATTAAATGTTTAATCTAATTTCAGTGGTCTATCACAGTGGTATTTAGGACGCAAAAAGTGGGTTTGGAAGGGGACTTTTTTTAGCTAGAGTTGCGTGTAAATTTAGTGATTGATTCCCCAATATCTAGCTCCTGACTTTCCACTATTAGCATTTATTTTGGCATTATGGTCATGGATTCCTTAATTCTATAGCATTTTTTTTAATAAAGAAAATTCCACATTAAACACTGTTCTTCCTTACTGCTGTATCTCAGAGCCTATTGGCTTGATTTTCAGAACTGCTTTGTGTCCTTCTAAAGTACACTGAAGAGGCAAATGATCAGTTCTGGATATCATGCTATATGTCCTATTCATTGGGTCAGTTAAAGTAACAACACACTGTGCTTTTTTTGAGTAGGTCATGCTAATTTCCAAGGCCATAAGAGCTTTAGGTTGCTGTTGTAAATGAGCACCCGTTAGAGTGTGGGCGCATCTACACATTCATTAACGTGCTTTTCCTAATGCACATTAAATTTATTACCTACAATGTGGGGTACTAAATAAATGCGCATTAGGGTGCCCTAATGTGCAGTAGCAAAAGCACACACTTTTTTGGGACACTTAATGTGCAGTAGCTTATTTTATGAGCATTAGCGTATTTGCATGATTTTTTACACAACACTTTAATGTGCAGTAAAATAGGCTACTGCACATTAAAGCATAAGTGTAGACACGCCCTGTGATCTGCAGTAAACAAACAAAAACAATCTTTTTTTTGTTTTTCCCTAGGTATACATAGAGAAGCATATACAGGAAATACAAAGTTTCCTGGGAGATTTTAGAACTAATAACTTATGAGAGAGGCAGTGTAAGTTTAAAAGACCATCAAGCCCCAAAACTGAGGGATAAAACAAAGATCAGAAAGTGGGAATTATTTAAGATGAAGGTGAAGAAGATGAAACTTGTGCACAAACTTTCCACTTCTGAGTTCCTTCTTCATTGCTTCAGCAAGCCTTGCTTTCTGCAGGCTGGCTGATTTTCTGATGAATCATCTTGTGAGATGCAGAGCCTGTGTTTTCAGGCCAACATACCACAGTTGGCCTTTCTTATTCTGGATAAGAATATTGCATGTAGTAGGCAGGCTGATTAAGAATAATTGTGTCTTTAAGTTTTTATTTTCTTTTTAAGTGGTTGGCTTTTGAAAATGATACCAGAGATAGCTAAATTATCAGAACTTGGAAACTTTAACTTGTTTTTTAAACAGTTTTTTTACTCTGGGAATCTTAATTTATAATTTTTTAATGCAGTATTCAGATTATACACACATGTATATGTGCATGCAGACACACATCTCTTGCCAGGGTAAAGAAAAAAATGCTTGATTTTTATTTTCCTTTGTTCCAGTTTGTCTTAATCAAAACTTTTGAAATCATAACATCTGTTTGGATGTTGATGAAAGGGCAGATTTTGACCAAAAATTAGAATTTTTCTGACACGTTTTAGATGAGGCATGTAAAAACTAAAACAAAAACAGCATGGGGAAGCTTGTGCTATGTAGTCTGAATCTGTGGTGCAGGCTAAACATTTTTGTCTCTAGCACTTTTTGCTATTAATGGTTTTGTTATCAAAAAATACCCACACCTGTGGTTCTTTTTCTTCACCAGGTTCCTAATTGTCCCTTTCTAATCTTCATGATAAATTAAAAATGTGCTTTGAATAAATATTTGGGACATAAATGAAATCATCCTCAGAACTCCAAAACTGTTATATGTCCTGTAACTTGTTTTATCGGACTGGTCTGAAAAGAAAACAGGTGAATTAATTAAAAGAACTAATTTATAATCCATATCCTGATCCAATCTACTTTTCTATCTGAGAGAATACTGTTGCTTCTTTTACAAAGCCATTTGGCCAAATTGCTTCCCCCCAAGTAATCCTGTTGAAAACAAGAGATAAATTCATGTTCGCTTGTGATGTAGTTTATTTCACAAGTTACAAGACAATGCACGCCCAGATTTTGGTGAGTCACTATTTGTGGTTTTAGTGACTGTTTTTTCTCCCTCATTTTAGACAGAAGGATTCCCTGAATTCATTGATTGAAAAAATCACTGCTTCTTTTGCTTTAGGTACACAAATTACATTATGATGTGATAAATCTAAATGTGACATTTGAGCTTATTCTTACTCAAGCAGTTTTATTTTCCATGTGTTTTCCCAGGTGATTAAATTGGATTGTCAGATGATCATCACTCAGGATATATAAACTTCAAAATCAAATGTTTATCTTTGCAGTATCTCTAGCCCTCTTTTTTATTGCCAGTTAATTGCATGTAGGTGTATTTGCAGTTTAGTTGTTTTTATCCGGTAACACATCAAGACATAAACCAGCTTTAATTTTTTAATTCTTTCAAATTTTCAAGCTGTGATGTTTTGTTACAAGGTGAAATATCTTTCTAGTAAGAAATACCTCTCTAATATTAATAGAAACCGTCCAATAGAAGCCTGAAGGACAATGACATTTAGCATTTTGAGTATTTAGTGATGCCTAGAAGCACTGTAAAAGTGTAGAGATGCAATGTAAGGTCACTATTTTCCATTAACACAGTAATCTATTTGGCTAGTCAGAAGACCACAGTTGAAGGGGTACTCTAGGTTTATGCATGTTTGCTTCTACAAAATTATTGATGCACTGTATTTGGATATTGTAAGGTGTTCTCTAACAATCACTTGTCACCTGGTAGTCCCTATCACATTGTGATATAGAGTGGTTTCTTTCAAACACATTCCTAGAGACTATTTAGCACGTAACATTGTGAACAAAACCTTGTAATATTAAAATACATCTTTTGAACATCTATGTTTAATCATAAAATAAACTGTAACTACCACTGATGACCAACTGTTTTCCTTTCTCTATTCTACAAACTGATACCGGCCTTGGTGGGGGAGTTGGGGGCAGGGAAGGCTCCAACCCAATAAAATACATAAGTGCATACTTAACTTTCATAATGTGAGTCATCCTTTCAGCTTCAGTGGAACTCCTTGCATGTTTGAAGTCAACTGTGTACTTGAGTACTTTTAATTAGTACTTTCTGCAAGCTGAGATGCAGTGTACCTATATTCAGGTAACAGACCCAGTACTGTAAATACCTAAACTGTCCACTTCTCCGTAATACTTTTTATTAATGAATCATAAAAAATGGGACAAAATTTTTCTTTCCCATGAAAATCTTGCATGTATACTTACAGCTGAACTCAGCTGAATTTGGATCAGGAATAATAATTCCTACTTTCATAGAAACAACAAAGAAAAGGAAGTGATCAAATATATTCAACTTCAAGATCAAGATAAACACAGTGGTTTGCAGTCTGTTTAGATCTGAACAAAACATGAAAATAAATATATTCTAATTTATGCACTTATGCCTATACCTACAGAGATATTCCTGGCTAAGCCTGTCCTTTAGAAATGCCTAAATTCTCTGCTTGAAATGCACCATGAAGTAAAGCAAGACTTCTCTTGAAATCTGTTTTGCATGCAAGTGACCTTTATGTGGTGACCATCAAAATAAAACATTTAGGGAACAGTCCAAAGCCCATTACAGTTAGACTCCATCCTTTGAGTTCACTAGGCTTTCATCAGACCTTTCTGTAGTAGAACCTCTCTCTCTAAATTGTGCAGTGGCACAGTAAAGTTTACCTGAAAAATGCCTGATTGCAAATTTTAAACCTTTTAGGCAAATGTGACTATCTTAATACAGAAAAAACTCAGTTGATATAATAATCAAGGCTTTGATCCTTCAAAGAGAACTAGAGGTATTTATCTGCCCACTTCTCTTTGTACAAAAGACATGGCCTTAATCAGTAAAATGTTGCATGTCTCTGGTTTCTATCATTTGAAAGGACTTTCTAAGGATAGCTGAATTCCTGCTAACTCATTTTAATTACGAGGAGAGCTATTGCTGGTCATTAACATTTTCAAGTTAGCATTTAAGGAAAGCTTTAAAAAAAACAAAGACAAAAACAAAGCTACTTCACAAAATGGACTTTGTCCCTTTCTCTTTTACAAGTTCAGATTATTTTTTTAATACTCCATTGTACACCAATAAAGATACTTGTGCAAAACTAGCAAAGTCTTAGTGATGCTTAAATGATTTTTTCTGTTAAATTCTTGCTATTAATTGGGATGAGACTGACAGTAGTTTCTTATTATTTTTTTATTGATTAAAAATGTTCTCCTGATTCTATGTCTGTGTGTATGTACCTAAGCAAACACACAGTGGATGCATCTACACAGGAGCTTTACAGTTTATTAATTAGCTCTGTAGTAAAATATCACTGTCTATATGTGCACCAGTATTAGGGTACAGTAAATTAATTAACTTTGCCATAGGAGGATACACAACCGTAGGATAGTTCTAATTACATGTGCTGAAATACATGTGTAGATGGTGACAGGGGCTGGCTGCGGCACAAGGCTGCTAAAGTGCAAGGGCTGCCTGCCACTTAGTCCTGCACTGTAACACCCTTGTGCCCCAGTCAGCCCCTCTGCCACCCAATGCTGCCACCTAGAGCCCAGAGCTGACCCCCTGAATGCCCTGCCAGCTGGGCTGCTCTGCCCCAGCTCAAGCTGCTGTGGTCCTGGGCACATGTACAGATGCTGTGCCTGGGAGCAGCTGACTCCAGCCCAAACTGTGCTGGAGTTTATTACATTGTTTTAATGGCATGTGTAGATACACCTACTATATGTAGTTCTTGCACCTATTGCCAGCCCATGGATGGAGAGGAAGATATTTTAAGAGGTCTCAAAATAATTATTGTAATAATTTTTTATTGATTTTGATCAAGTAACTTTCATAGTCAATCAAAAGTACTTCTGATATCAAAGTTTGAAATCTATATACTCCATAAAGCTTCAATTGAGATGAAATAAAAACCAAGAAATGCAGCCATACTTCAAGTGATGGGAAATTCTTACAATGTTAGTTGTTTCAGGCAATAAGAAATTAAGGGTAAACCCCCCCCACCCCCCCAAACATTGTGAGTAAATAATAGTATCTTCTTGTGATAAGTTAGTATCATTAACTCGATCTCATTTCTTTTCTTAGGCTTTCCCACCAAATGCAGTAACAGTTTTTATATACTGCAGTTCTGTGACCGTGTTCTTCACGATAATAAAGGTGATCAGTTATCGTCTACATGTGATGTTTGATAAAGGAGAAGTAATTCAACAAAGGATCTCAAGAAAGAATGGAAGACAAAGTAAAGATAAAGAGACCACAACAGAAAATGTAGGTCAGCGCTCTACCCTTCGGTAAGTGTTTTATTATGCACAACTGTTCTATAACAAGGACAAGCCCATGTCCCAGCCCTGCACAGCAGACTTCTGTCATCTTTTATAGCAATTTTAAGTTGTGCAAGCAAGGACCTAAGCCCTCTCAAAGGACTGGCAACTCATTTAAGTGGATCCAGCTTCTCTGTTGGGGCAGGTATGTTGCAGCTGTAACTGAGGAGGGTGGGGCAGCACCTAAGATTAATAAAGGGTGTAAGGAGGAGTAGGAATAGAGAGCTGATTGGGATCTGAAAAAGAAACCCTGGGGAGAGGTGAACTAGTTCCTTGAAAAGACGGAAGCAGGACTGAGAAGCAAAGCAGTTTGCATGTGTAGCTTTCTGAGTTGAGGGTGGAGAAAGCTAAAGCAGAAGGGGAAGAGCTGATAGGTTTATCTGTGACTGAGTTGTTTTGTGGGGCTGGGGAAGGTGAATAGCAAGAAAATCTTGCTTGATGGATTTTCTAGCATGGAGTCAGAGAAATGAGATCTGGGGAATCAATGGAGAGATTTCACCTGCTGACTTCTGCAACCCAGAGCCAAAAGGGGTTGTTGATAACTCTAACAAGAATATCAGAGGCTTGCCTTTTGCCATGTGAGTCAGAGAATAATTAGTAGTGTTTCCTCCCTCTGTGAAGAAGAATTTTCAAAGAAGTAAAACCAGGAAACTGTTGGACAGGGTTCTCACAGGGTGGGAACTGAGGAACTTCCTGAGTAATGGCAGATGAGGTTAGATTTGGGGTCTCTGTTTCCTATGTCCTTGTGTAAGTTTTTTCTAATGTGCTTATTTAAGATTCACTGGGCCCATCCAGACAAGCACACAAGTGCCTCTTGCAGCATCTCAAAGCCCTTTGAGATGCTACAAGAGACACATGCGGGAACAAAAAAACATTCCCTGCGCTGCAAATTTGTAGCACAGGGGAAAAATTAGACCCCTGGATATCCAGGGGTCAAAAAATACCCGGGGCAAAAAAAGCAGGGCAGGGCACGGTCCAGGAGCATGACCTGAGGCAGCCAGAGGCTCGGGTCTTCCACAGAGATGCTCTGGTATCCAGCTAGAGCGTCTGTATGGCTGGCCCTCGCCTTGGTTCCTGCCACAGGGAGCTGGACCCGGGTTCCATGCTGGTAAGTAGGGAGGACGGGATTGGAGGAGGGGGGGACCCCTGCCTGGCCCCATACCCTGCCCACTCCTTAAGCCCCCTGCCCAGTCCCATCCCCCTCCCAGTCCCCCTGATAGCTGCCCCACCCACCCTAGTATCCCCGCAGTTTAAAAAAAAAAAAAAAAAAAAAAAAAAAAAAAACTCCCCCCCCTCGCCACAAGCAGAAGTGGGGGTGGGG
>NW_005842243.1:1710844-1721720 GCF_000455745.1 Alligator sinensis | reverse complement strand
GTAGCAGCAGCTGTTGGGGTCACTGGGGCCTCCTGACAGAGTCCCCCCCACCCAGTACAGGGCAGTGGGGACTGGCCCTGGCAGCGTGGTACCCACACTGCCACTGCCCCATTGTGCAGGTGTGGCCTAGGTTGTCAGGGTACCACATGGCTCCACGCACTGTCAGGCACCTGGGACCACTCAGGATGAGCAGTGCCAGGCCCCAGGTAACAGCCTCAGAGGCCCCAGCTGCCTGATAGCATGCAGAGACGTGCGGTGCCTGCCAACCGGGGCTGCATCTGCATGATGGGGCAGTGGCAGTGCGGGTGCCAGGTGGCCAGGGCTGGTCCCCAGGGCCGGTCCCCGCTGCTCCCCACACACCCCCATGGTCCCCCACATCCCTCCACAGCCACCCACACATCCCTCGCACTTCCGTGTCGGTGCAGTCGGCTGCAGGGGACCCTCCCCCCCCCGGTTGCTGACTGGGTGCGGGGGCGGGGAGGGAAGTGTCCCCCAACTCAGGAGGCACCAGTCAACCATGCAGCCAGGAGTTGGCTGGGACCTGCCCTAGACCTTTGTCTCTGTGTGCATGGAGTGGGAGAGCTGTGCAGCAGCAGCTGTTTCCCAGCCCTGTGCACATCAGGACCCCTCCCAATGTGTATGGGCCATGAGACAGCTGTCTCATGTGCATAGAGCCTGGCCCCGTGCTCCCTGCCAGCGCCTGGGCTAGCACCCAAGGGGAGCCTGGCTGCTGCAGGAGGGTAGAACAAGGTGGGAGCAACCCTGTACCAGGTTTCTTCCATTGGGAGCAAATCTGCTTCCAAGAGGGAGCATGTGTAGACGTGTTCCTGGTGGGCTTACTGAGCAGGTGTTTTTACTATTGAATTAATAGCATGTGTAGACGCACCCACTGTGCCCTAAAACAGTACTGTCCCTGGCAGTACTATCAGGGAGCAGTTAATTTACTGTGCCCTAATACTGGCACACATGTAGATGGTGATGCCTTTACTGAGGAGCTAACTTGTCAGCTCTGAACTAAAGCACATGTGTAGATGCATCCATTGTTGGGGTTTTTAAGCCCCATTTGTGCTGCCTGGGGATTCCAGTTTGAAGAGAGCTCCACAGCTGCAGGTTGCTGGGGTAACAGCCCAAGTGGTTAATTGGGAAGCAGCTGCAGGCATCACATGACCGGAAGGAGGCAGGGTTTGGGGGTATATCAGCCCAGGGCTGGAGCTACCAGAGGGACTCTCTGTCTCTCATGCAGGAAGATTCTAGAAGCCTCCCAGATACCTAGGGCTAGGGGCATGTGGCCCTAAGGGTGGAAGTTTGTCTCCTTAAAGGGACATAGCATGGTGGTCATTGCTAGTGTTTATGTATGTGTTCAAACAGTAACACAAGCATAAGGCCAAGGGCTCATGCTTATGTTACTGTTTGAACGAGAGGACCGGGATGAGGCTATAAGGGGAGGTTTGAAGGCCTCATCAGTGCCTGGAGAAAGGGGCACATGATTCGGGTACAGCCTAGTGACAGGCATCGAGAGAGAGAGGTGTCAGAGAGAAGGCCGCAGCTACAGGGACACACGGAGCCCAGTGCCAGAGAGAGGGGCGCAGCTACAGAGGCCTCAGTGAGCCCTGGCTAAGGGATATAGGGGCACAGGGAGCCTAGAGGGGTGCAGGGATTGTAGGGTCTCGGGGAGCCCTAGCACCAGAGGGGTGAAGAGACACAGGGCCACAGAGCTCACTGCTGGGGGGGGTGCAGAAGTGACAGGAGTATAACACCTGCAAGGCTTGGGACACAGTAAAGGGAAGGTTGGAGCTGTGTATTACATCCTTGTTTTTAGGGCATAAAAGGGGCAGCCTCCTGCCTAGAAACAACTTATTAATTACACTAAAGTTATGACAGGGAAAACAGTGGGCAGGCTGCCCTAGACAGGAGGGTGGGCTGACGTAGTGATAGGCTTCGGGATGGCCCCCTGTCACAAGGTCATTTATTCTTGCTTTGCTTGAGCTCTTATATTAATTTAGAGAGCCTTTGTGGTAATGCCCCTCACTGCTTCTCTCCCTATCTATGGATTATTCTGTGTCCTTGGTCTAGTCTGAAGGAAAATGGCAGCTTTCTCTGTTTAGAGTACATAGTATATTACACTTCTTATGTCTCCCCTAAGACCAGAATCCCATTCCTAGTGAACCAAATACTTTCATGCCCATGAGTAGTACACTATTTTCATGAGTAGAACATTACTCTGGAAATGTTCAACAGATGTTAATAAGACCACTTACAAAGTAAGACACTAGTCAGAGTGCCTACGGGCATATCCAGACAAGCGCGCCCATGCAGTATGTGGTGTCCAGACAAGCGCTCCCATGCGGTACCACAGAGTCTGGTGTTCTCCGCACTGCAAGGATTCACTGCCCAAGCATGCGCTGGACCGGGTTTTTTTCCACGGGTTTTTTTACCCCTGGATATTCAGGGTTAAAAAAAAAGTGGAAAAAAACCAACAATAATGCAATGCATGCTCAGCCTGCATGTGCCAGAGCTATGCGATGCCTGCCAGCCAGGCGCCCCATGGCAGAATCGCCATGGATGTAGCCCTGGGAGGCCTCCAGGATCCCAGGTAAGGCTGCTGGGGCCAGCCCAGTACTGGCCTCAGCGTCCCCTACCCCACCTGGGGCAACTTGGAACATGCCAAAGCATATATGTCATGAGCGTTCCCCAGGGACAAGTAGCAGTGGCGCAAGGTGCACCTTGTGCTGCCACTACTTGTCCCCGGGGAACCAAATGTCCATGCATGTCTGGACATGCCCTATATGGCCAAATTAGGCACTAGAATGTAGCTTGCTTGGATTTATGTGAATTTCAAACTATGTAAGAAAGTCACTCTTGTTTCTAACTTATCTTTACTGACAACTAATGGAATAGAGAAACAATCAATTAATTATGAATATTGAGCCTTTTTTAAAGTACTCTGGAAGCCAGTGTTTGAAACTTACACAGGAAAAAGTTACCAGTAGCTTTGAGTATTTGTGAGCAACTTGGTGGTTATGGACAGTCCTGAAGCTTGTAGTATGGCATCTGTGCTGCTGGCACAGGAATAGCTGTAGTGTAGTGTATAAATACCTAAGCTAGCTTTAAACCCTATTTTGGGGTTGCTGGCAGTAGTTTAGCTGCAGCAGCGTGTCACAACCCAAAGTTGTGATTTTTTGTTTTGTGTGTGCTTTGGCACCACTGAATTATGTTCCCGCTAAAAATTGAAACTTCTTTGCACGGTGGAGTTTTCTGCTGCAGAGGAAAACCCCGGTGCAAAAAGGATTCCCACCAAATTGTAGCTTTCTTTGCAGTCTGCATTTCTTCTTTGCAGCTAAGAGATGCTCGGTGCAAAGAGTTCCCGCCATTTGTATGATAATTCGAGCCCCATTATTGGCTTGAGTTAAATTATTCACACGTGGCGGCTAGTGATTGGCTTGCTAGCCGTATAAAAGGCTTGGGTGGTTTCCGCCCAAGTTGGAGAATTTCGAGCACGCTGCAGAGTGCCTCTACGGAGATTTGACCTGAGGCTGCTGATCGATAGACTGATCACCTGTCGATTCTTCTCCCCGTTGCTGCCTAATACCTCGACGTATCCCTCTCCCTGCGCTCAAAAAAGAACCCACAGAGCCTAGCAAACTTCGTGTGAGTCTATTCAGAGCTCTTTTGTACGAGTACTTTCTTCGGTTGACACGACGGCCTCGCGTGTTTAGAGCCTTCAGCCGGATTGGGCTAGAGTTCGCGAGTTTAGAACTCTTGTCCGCCTCTCTTCTTTCCTGTCTAACCGCAACTCAAGCAAGTTTTCCTGCCTGCACCGCGACCATCTTCGGTGTAAGTAAAATAATCTTTAAATCAACCATTACGCGTCCGTGCCTAATTCCAGTGTGTCGCCTGTTCTCTCCGACCCAGCGAGCCCAGGCTGCTGGCCACAGCCTGTGCAGCGCGAAAAAGGGCCCGGATCGCTCCCCGCCGCCCGCACATGGTGATGAGGATGGGATCTGGAGACGGCCTGCACACAGCGCAGACCTCAGCATAGGATAATTTATCCAGCTTATTGGGTAGATTTTGCAGCTCACTGGTTTCTGTATTGTTGCTGCTGCCTACTACTGAAATCCGTGTTGGGTATCTGTGAGTTGCTGTAACTTCAATTTATATTCCTTTGAAGGCTTGAACGTTATTAGCCCACAAAGCTATTATTTCCTTTTTCTGTTATCAGATACATTGATAGGATAACTTAAGAGGCTTGTCTTAAGCTTTGCATTGTTTTGTTGTGAATTGGTGTGACCATTAGATGACCAAGGTATAAAAAGTGCACTTAGTATGACAGGGTGTGGCAGGCACACTTGTAGTGCCACCATTGATATGCTCTGCCCACCTGGGCACCACCCCACGGCCTACTCACCTGCCATGACTTGATGTTATCTGAGATTAGTTGGAGGTGTTGCTCAGTGCTTCCCTCTGGCCCCGGGCAGCTCAGCTAGTAGGTCTTCTGTGAGGCTCCACCATCCCTACACTTTACCCCTTTCCACTCTGGTCTCGGTGATGTCTGTGATGGGCTGCTGGCACCACCCATTCTCCTGGCATGCCTGCCTGCACGGTCCTCCATGGGAGACTGGTGAGGCCTTCTTGGCCGATGAGTGCACTACTTAGCATTAATGAACCTAAACATGTGCACGTGGTGTGGGCAAGCAGGGCATCAATGCTACCCGCACCCAACACTTTACTTCAGTGTTCTGCGCTTGGTGAGGCAGGCTTCACCTGGTCCCCGCCAGCTTCCCCTTTGTGGGTATTCCATAGGTGAGCTGGAGTTGTAGGCCTAATGGCACCCAGCCACATACCTCAGTACTTTGGGCAACATCCCCTTGTGCTCCCTAGGGTCCCCCATGGCCACTGCTGTTTTACCAGTGGATTTTGGGTCTGTACCCACTCAAATGCAGTGGCAGTGGCCACAGGGGTGCCGGGTGGGTTTTCTTCCCCGGCGGGCTCTACTGGTCCCTCTTGGGCTTGCCTTCTCCCATCCCAACTGCCCTCATGGTACCTTTCAGTGTTGTGGTGTGTGAGCAGAGGCTTAGTCAGGGCTGCACCACTGGCTTTACTCATCCAGGCTTCTGCGCCAATACTTGCTCTTTCTCCTACTGGTGTTTGGTTGCCCATGGCATCTCCTCTTCTGGTGGGGGCTCCTGCCCCTTGAAGGATTCCCTGTTGTGGTGCCACAGGTAAGTGTGTGGCCTGTCTCCACGGGAGGGTTCTGGTGGCAACTGGGACTCCTATAGCCTGGCCTGGTAACCCGCCCCGGGGTGGGGGTGCTGGTCTTGCTCCAGCTGCAGGGAGGGTTTCAGGTTGCACTTGTAGTGTGCCTTCTTTCTCCCTCCCCCGTGGTGCTGGTGAGGAGTTCCGGGACCGGACAACTCCACGAGCCCTCTTCCGGTCACGTGGTGTTGGCCAATTCCCCAGCAGACTGGCCACCTGGACGCTGGCACTGTAGTGAGTGTGCCGTGGGCCTGTCACACAGGGCCATAGCAGAGAAACTTAATTCTTTGCATTGGTTTTTACTGCAGAAGATACTGGGAGAATTTCCACATCAAATCAATCCTTCCTAGTAGATATGTTTGAAGTGCTGAATCACACTGAAGTGATAATAAGATGTTTTAGAATAAATCAAATACCAATAAGTCATCAGAACTAGATGGCATGCACCCAAGAGTTCTGAAAGAACTCAAAAGTGAAATTGCAAAACTATTGGCAGTAGTAGGTAATCTATTGTTATAAACAACTGGGGATAACCAACATAATACTCATCTACAAAAAGGGCTCCAGAGATTAATTTAGAAAC
Source organism: Alligator sinensis (assembly GCF_000455745.1). Lineage (NCBI taxonomy): Eukaryota > Metazoa > Chordata > Crocodylia > Alligatoridae > Alligator > Alligator sinensis. Next base: position 1,715,884 of record NW_005842243.1, on the reverse strand, counting down.
TACAGACCTGCGAATCTCACTTCCATCCCTTGCAAATTGGTAGAATCTATAATAAAGAATAAAATCAGCTGCACATGGACAACTGTGACATGTGACATGGGGGAGAGTCAGCATGGTTTCTCTAAAGGGAAAACTGCCTCATCGATCTGCTGGAATTCTGACAATCATGTAGACCCAGGGATCCAGTTGACAGCATATATTTGGATTTTCAAAAAGCTTTCAAACAGGTCCCTCACCAAAAAGCTTTTTAACAAAAATGAGTTGACGTGGCATTGGAGGGAAAATTCTTTGCAGACTGAGAGCTGGTTGAAAGATAGGAAGCAAAGGGTAGTGCTAAATGGCCATTATCCAGGATGAAGGGAGGTCAAAAATGGGGTCCTGCAGGATTTGTGTGGTGCCTAATTTTGCTCAGCGTTTTCGTCAATGACCTGGAAATGGGAGTTTTCACTTTGCATCCCTAAGGTTGTAGATGCAAATTATTCTGGGTAGTCAAATCTGAGGCTGAAGAAGAGCAGCTCCAGAAAGATCTCACAAAGCTAAGTGAGTGGGCAAAATGAGTGGCAGATGAACTTCAATGTCAAGCTATTTCATATGGGGAAAAATAACCTCAATTATACATACACAATGGTGGGTTCTGAACTAGCTCTGACAACTTAAGAAATGGACTTTGGAGTCATTGTAGATAGCACTCTAAAAGCATCACCTTAGTGTGCAGCGACAGTCAAAAAACGCTAATAATATATTGTGTATCACTAAGGGACTTAAAAACAAAATAGAAAATATTATTATGCCACTATACAAATCCCTGGTGTGTGCACATCTTGACTACTGTCAGTGATCTCCCTCTAAAGGGATTACTGAATGTACTACTTGCCGCTCTTAGGAACAGGATATTGGGCTAGATGCACATGGACGCGGGGGATCCAGTTGGTTTGACCCAGAATGGCGCTTATGTTTTAACATTCCAGTTTGTTGAATATTTTTATAACCAATGAATAGAATAACCATACATTTTCATTACTTTACCTTTTGTTTGGCAAGGAATACTGTGTCTAAACCTTATTCAGTTACATAGTTCTTGGTTCTAGATTTAACACAGAATTCAAATACAGAAAATTACAATATTGAAATATAGTATTTGACAAACTTATCTTCCATGTTTAGATGAATGAATTTTGAAGGGAATGAAGAAAAGTTATTCCGAAGGAGAATTCTTTTTCCATTATAAAGGTTATATTCATTACACATTTGCAATACAGTCTAAGTAGAATCTGTCTCTAGTGGGTTATGGAATAGAGAAAATCCCACACAATTTACTGATTCGTTTTGATGCGCTGGCTGGGGGAGTAGTTAGCTGATTGCACGATTTCACAATGATTACACACTTAATTTATACAACACAATTTTATTTTAAAACTCTTTGCTACGTATATAACACTGCTTAGCTTTAAGAAACACCACAAACATTAAGAACACAATAATTACATATATCAGAAACAATGCTCCAAATGCACTTCCTTCCCAAACAATGCTATAAGAATTAGTGTTACAAAAACAACTACAATTACAACTAAAAGTTGAATTTGAATCAATACTGTTATTTTTCATAATATACTTACAATCCTAGAATTCCGAGAAGCCAAATACCAAAATATGGTTTCATTCCTCAGTAGTACGATTTAATGGGTTGGCCTCAGTAGTACGGTTCAATAGGCTGGCCTCAGCAATACGATTCAATGAGCTGGGCTCACCAGTGATAGGACTACGTCCCCTTCCTTCAGTCCCTTTCGGGCGCTCCGCGGCTTCAGCGTGAACTAAGAGATTCGTGTTCACGGAGAGGCTTGATTAGGCGATCAATCTAATCAGAACTTATACTTGCGATTCTTCCTTCGTTGTTCTGCAAGTGAAGTCACCTCCAAATTGGGACAGTAAGTTACAGGTTTTTATTGAGTGAGCTGCCGTCATTGGGCTCCTCCTACTCAATTCATCATAACTCCCAAATTTGGGCTCGGATCTTACTCAACAGAAATTACCTTTGTTGAGCATTTTTAAATTATTCTTGGGGAGACTTCCATATCACTGTAAATACTCTTTTCTTTTTACCAGTCTGGTTAAAAGGCCCCAGGCTTTGATTTCTCGGAATTTAGGACATTTACTTTCTTTGTAAAAAACTTCTAAAGGTACAATTTAGATTAAGGTTTTAGGCGAAGTCAGGACATTTCGCACGTAGCTCCAAAACAATGAGCTAGATAAGGAGATAGATCCTATCTTCTTCCTGAAACTGGCTAATGGGCAACCTTTACAAACATTCAAACTATTTCATTCAATATGACATCCCCCCGTGCCCATTAGGCAGTTTGATTACAATTATATTTCATTACTAAGCCTTACAAACTTATTATGATGATTCCATGACAACATACACAAAATTAATTTTCCCAAAATGATTAACCCAAACAATCCTATGATGCTTATTATAACATATATCACCCATTTTCCCGAAAATACAGTCTTTATAGTGTTCCATAGTTGTTGTCCTATCGATCCTATTTCATGTATAGTAGATTTAACACCATTCCCCACTGCATTTCCAATCGTGGCTAGTCCTTCTAACACCGAAGCTGATGGTGCATTGAGGATCTTGCTGGCGTTAAGTAATTTCAAGTAAGTAATGTGTTCTCCATAGTCCTTTGACAACATCACTAATTGTCCAGTTTCCAAGTTAAACGATATATGAGTCAAATTTAATTCCTGCAAGTCAATGTCCCACGCAGATAGTTGGGAATGCACCTTATTCTCCTCAGTCGTGCTCCAATGATCTGCAGCGATCCACGGGATACCTGTTTTGGACCAAAGTACTACCTCCATACTGGAGTGTAGATTATTAATTTTTGGCTCTATTATGCACACACATTTCCTTGCAAATGTGTCTCTCCATAACTGAGCTCCAGGCTCACAGGGTGAGTTTTGAGGGATATTATATTTTATTTCCATTATTTCCCCTGTATCTCTCCAGAACTGACCCTCTTGCTTACAGGGCTGGAGTTGAGGAATATCATATCCCATTTCTGCTATTTCATAATACTGGGTTGCTTCATCTTGGGGTGTTAAGTCAAAAGCATAATCATAGTTTAATATGTTCACTTGAACAGTTTTAGTGTAGATTTTGCATTTGCAATCAGTACATTGCACAATATGGGTCTGATTCCATGCTTCCAATTCAGAACATTTATCATTTAATTTTACTTGGTTGGTGTTTACTTGTGTGCAATTATGCTTGGTACACCGCATGGTGGGTAATGTACCTGTATGTTTTCCTCCAATGCGGGTATGTACTGTCCAACCCATTAGTGGGTTCACTGAACAAAGCCATTGTACACTTCCCTGATTTTCATGACTAAATAGCATAATTATTTGACTATGACATTCTACATAAGGTATATGTCCAGCATCTGTGAATTTCTTCCTTAAATTTGTTACAATAAGTTGTTCAAAGGTGCTGGATTCATGAAATTGTGTACAGGTAATGAACTGTAATCTAGCTTGGATTTTCCTCATGTTAGAATTAGTGATATTTTCATTCTGTTCAGTTAATGTTATGAAATTTTGCATTCTTTGTGTAATGTTTTTTGTAATGGTTACATGTGTAGTGGCAAATCCCAAAAGTGACATGAATTCAGGTTTTACTGTTTCTTCCCATTCTTTATCTTGATTTTGCTGTGCCCAGTCTGTCCAGACTGACCTACGCTTTCTTTGTGGTTGCGTGCAGTTAATGTTATATGTAATGCGCATGGCAGTACGGGAATATTCAGGAAATTTTAAATGCCAGGCTATTGTGCTTTGTTCTTGGTGCGGTGGATCCCTTATAATTAAGAGATAAGGTAATATCCCTTTTCTAGTATGTACTATAGTCCGACACCAAGTGCTAGTAGTAAGCCGGCCACTGTTCTGGACAGTGTTAGGTTTCCAGAAAAGTTTATTCCACTTACATTGGATGATACCATAGGGGTCTACTGTAGCATTTTCAAATAACCCTACTGGTATAATAGTTAATTTTACCCCAAATACACCTTTTTCTGGGTGTGTTCTCACAAAACCCCATGGTGTTGGATAATACTCAGTTTCATTTATCCCTGCTTCTGTTAATTTAATGCCATATGGATATGGTCCATTAATTATATCACGAGGATTTAATAATTTGGAGGGGTTCCATGGTCCTTCCCAAGGAATATTACATTTAAGGGAATAACCTGGTATTGTGAGATTCCATACATCAGCATTATATCCCAGAATCACGTTGGGTGGTCTAGGTACTGGTTTGCATAATGTTGCATTGGTTAGCCACATCCAGTTTTCATCTCTGGGATCATTTTCATCCTTGATCTCCCACTGTTGCCACTTCAATCCTTGACACCTGTAACAAAATTAAATGATTGCTTAGGTCCTTGTGAGGCCTAGCTTCGTGAGGTTAGCCAACTTTGGTGTACTAATATTGTTTGATTTTCTTCAGTTAAACAAAAATAAGTGTTGGGATGTTTCCCCAATTGATCAATTACACCTTTTGTTACTTCTTCTTCTTTGGGTAGGTGTATCCACACTTTATCACCCTTTTTATACTTATATGTCCACACTAGAAACTCTTTCTTTTCGTGTTTCAACCACATGGTTTTATCATTATTGCACTGAATTAAGGTGGCATGCAATACTGCATCCCAGTTTTTAAAAGAAATTGATTTTAAATTTGTTTTCAATTGTGTCTTCAAAATACCAATGTGTCTTTCCACAACCCCATTAGATTGTGGATGATAAGGAGTGTGCACATGGTGTTCTATATTGTTAATTCGGCACCATTCAATAAATCGTTTACTCTGAAATGGCGGACCACCATCTGTAGCAATTTGTTTTGGGATCTTCCATGAACCACCAATTTTTTCTAATGCCTTTGCAACATCATTAGCTGTGGTATGTTTTAGTGGAACACAATTAATCATTCTTGTTCCCATATCCACTACTACCAGTCCACTTGGGAACCTTTTTGCA
>NW_005842243.1:1702964-1708964 GCF_000455745.1 Alligator sinensis | reverse complement strand
ATTTACTTTCTTTGTAAAAAATTTCTAAAGATACAATTTAAATTAAGACTTTAGGCGAAGTCAGGACATTTCGCACGTAGCTCCAAAACAATGAGCTAGATAAGGAGATAGATCCTATCTTCTTCCTGAAACTGGCTAATGGGCAATCTTTACAAACATTCAAACTATTTCATTCAATATGACAGAATCCATATTCACAATATTTGAGGTTGTCTCTTTTCTAGGAATCCATCACTTCATAAAAGAAAAGGAATTGTCTTCATGTTTTGTTTTGATATTCTGGTTATAAGGTAGATGGCAAAAGTCTTTCAGTTGACAATAGTCAAAGACCTGATGATTTCATGTTTGAAACTAGTTAATAAAGTGAATATAGTTTTATAATAAAGAGGTCTGTGTTACTGAGGTAAAGCATTTTTATAGTGGATATATAGATTTAAAATTGTATGTAGGAAAAAATCAGTCATTTACATGATTAATAATAGCAGTGTAATTTGCAGTTGAAATCTAAGTATATGTTGTCCTATGTCCAGGTACTCGTATGTAAAGCTTGTACCAGAGTATTTATATCTATTCCCCAGGGGAATTATAGAAGTTATATATAGAAAGAGCTATTAGATCACTGAACATATCTGTATAAACATATTTATATTTTTCAGGTTGTCTCAGGTATTGTTTATTCAATTGTTTTTATATTTAACCTTAGTTAAAAGGCATAGAAATTATTTTGCTGCAGTTTTTAATGATTTATGTAGTAATATAATTATTGCTGAAAATCATTTTTTTTTCTTTGTTTCAGGTGGATATTTGATGGGAAATATATAAATGATCAGCAGAGTACATTCTCTATGCCTGAGCTTTATATAGTTATTATTTTTTACCATACTTCTTTTTCATTAGTTAACAATTAGTTGTTCTACTACTAATAGGAAGCCCAAGCTAGCATTTGGAACAACAAATACATTTTTAGACAAATATAGGGCTCACTCAGGTGACCTGCTCTGTGTACAGAGGGCTGGAGTGATATCACTGTTTAACATAGTTATGTCCTGCTTTCCTGAAAGAACAGAATCTTTTTGTGCTGATGTTCTTTTATTTTGAGGCTAAGGAAACATTGAAATAATTTAATTCTAATACAGATCTCCCAGTGCTAGAAATGGTGTGTGTAGATGGTTATATCATATACCCAATCTTCAGTTCAGCTATTTGGGGAAAGATGGGAAGGAGGGGAATGAAAAATCTGGAGTGTACTGTTAAGCGAAGGCCCTACAAATCATCCCACTCTGCCTCCCTAATTCAAACACCATGGCTATGACAATGTCAGCAGTATTGCATGAAAATACAGTCAGCTTAAGAAACAGTAGTACTAATTTTCTACTTTCTTATTTTTTGGATCAGCAGAAACAGAAGAGATAATGCTAAAATTGAAGAAGTCAGACGAAATGATTCAACTCCAACAACCCGTGGCAGTTCAAGAGTACAGGCTATACGCTCACGCCACTCTTCAGGGGTTTTGGTTAGTATGCTGTTTTTTGATGTTGGCATCTTCTTTCTGGGCAATGCTATGTAATTTACGCCATAATATTGTGTCAAAATACATATCACTTGAATTAATGGCTTGATCCTGCATAGAGCCATGCAGAGTTGTTCTCTGCATATGCTTTTTAGCAGTTGGCTATGTACCCTCACACTTTGATGCAGAAGAAGAAAAATGCTTTATGTATATGTTTAGTGTGTTATGTTCTACACTAAATTGGTCAGTTCCTCCTTGACCTCAGAGGAACCAATATACAAAGATATCAGTAACTTGCTAGGCATCCCAGTAGATAGAGCTCTACATTTGGTTAATCTTATCCAGAGTAATTAGTACTTGTCCTTGCTGCTGCAGAAAGAAAAAGATGCTTACTAGAGGCAAAGTGAGCACTTTTTTATTTCATGCTGCTAAATCAAGCATAACAACCATTTTTGTTGTGGAATGACTTTGCTCCTGGATAATTAGTAACTGGTTTGTTGCTTCATTTTTAAATTTGTGAAACTGAGACTCATCACATGTCTGCACACATATACTAACCCTGATATTAAACATATGCATTTGACTTGACTCCAAGATCTGCATAGTAGATGAAACAATGCAAACATGCCATACCTGGAATCAATAAGATTCTAAAGCTAATGGGATGTATGAACCTGGTGGACAAGGTGTATACATATAGCATACAAAATATCTACATTAAAAGAACATTAAGGTTTCAAATTCATGGACCTGCAAATCAGCAAATGCTATAGTTGTCTGTCCAATCTTAAATTTCCCTCCCTCGTCTTTTTATGATACAGTTTTTAAATGCATGATCATATACTGTTTATTTCCTCAGGACTCCTGCCTCATTCAGCACGGCAAATGGATAGTGTTCCTTGAATACATTGCTATTTTATGTTTCATTTCATGTGCGTTATTCCATGTGCATTCCTAGTTACTGCAGTGTTGAAACCCTGCTCTGAATATAAAAGTGTTAATTTCCCTCTGCCATTTACTTGGAAGCTTCTCTGTATTATATGTGTATGGTTCAGACATGTTGTTCAGGTTACCTTCATAACCCCCCTGTGAAGTCAGGTGTTTATATAACTCCCCACTACATCTTTGTCCCTATCTCAGTTCCCTCTCCTTCCTTCCCTTTGCTTGCTTGCCTCAGCATATCTGCCAATACAGATTCTACCTGGTCTTCTCACCCCTTTGCTTTATAGTCAGGTATTTTTTCCTACTCTTCATTGGCCTGCGCACCAGTGGTATCATTGACAGTGTAAGAGAAACTCCCTGCTTCCAGTTCTGGGACTTGATCCCACAAGAGTTTGTGGATGCCAGGAAAACTGAAGCGACCTTGATTTTCCCTTTGCACCTTTTTTCAAGATATCAGTCCTGTCTGTGTTAAATAATTTATTTTTCAATATTTTATAAAGAATTAATACCAAATACTAGAAAAGAAATCTTACATTTTACTAAGTAGCAGCCAGTAATAGGGGAGAAGGAAAACTGATATGTGTGATCTTGGTCCTCTTAGATTAAAAATCCAGAACTGGGGCTGCTGGATTTCAAAATCCATTTTTTATTTCTTTTGTGGCATTCCAGGGGAAAGAAATGTGATTGACATTATCAGTCATGCAAATAATACTGTACTTACCTTTACCTTACCTTGCACTTTATCTGGATGAGTGTACACATCCCACAGATGCTTACTGGATACTTTCATAAACCAGTGATAAGGCAACTACTGAGTTTATAGCTTGCATTTTTTTAATGCATTGAGTTAGAAAACACATGTTAACCTTATATTTGATTTTTAGGAACTGCCAGCCCGTGAAACTGTTGAAGATCTCAAAGGTATCTTGAAGGGTTTTTACCTTTTTAAACTGTTTTTCTTTAAGCATTGCTTGTTATTTTTTTTTTTTTAATGAAGAGCCTGTACTAGATGCTGACCTGGCCCAGAAAAATGTGTGGCTGCTGCCTCCCTTTTTCTACCTTGTGGATAGTTAGTTGGGTAGTTGTGAATCCTCCAGCTAGATTAGAAAAAATCTACCCCTGCGCAGGTAAAGAAAAGTTCTGTTGCATGGGTTTGTTCTCTCTCTCATCTTTTCCTGACGGAGAGACCTCTGTGTACAGCATAGTACTTGGGTTTAATAAACAATTTTTGGGATGCAGAGGGTGATCCGTGGGTTTTTATTGTATATACATGCTCCTTTTTCTTGATTTGGTGGGGGAGGAAGCACACAAAGGGTAGACCTGCAATTTATAGGCTCCTGAGACAGAAAAACTTGCAAACCCTTAATGGTCTGACTTGTATGAATAGATCTATTCACATGAGTGAAACTATATTTTCAGGTAATTTAAAAGCAAAATATTTTTTTCAAGCAATTCCTAAACTAGGAAACATTATCCTTAATTTTTTAGCTAGATGCAAAACATTTTGGAAGTTGACAGAAATATTGACTCTAAAAAAACATTCTAAGATTACTCTTTTCTAAAGTAATTTGCAACATTAATCTGGTTTTGGGTTACTTTTGGTGCTTCCTTAGTTCTGCAATCTAGTTTTAATGTTTAGATGTATAATGCTTTTTGTTTGTATGGCCTCATTTTACATATTTTACATGTTGTTAGGAGTTATGGTGTTAGAAGATCAAGCTGTTCCACCAGTTACATCTACTTCACCTGATGCCAAAGCAGATATGTTGCCTGTTTCCACAGCCCTTATGACAAGTTCTACCACCTCAGCGATAGTGACAAAACCAGTGACTGTGGAGACATTTACTACTAAGGAAACAAATGAAAAAGAAAATAAGGTGCAGCCCTCTGTTCCCCATACATCAGAAGATATTTTTGTGGATACAGATATAACTAAAAAGTTGTCAAATATATCTCTGTCACAATGTGATGTTTTAAGAAATGGCTTTCCTCTGGAGCCATGGGGCAGTGAAAATTCAGTTATTTCAGAGCATTTAAGTAATCCAAAAAATAACAAGAGAGAGAAATTGTCAGATGGGTCATCTTATGAAAGCTTCAGTAACAACTGCCCACAGTGTACTGCAATTGCAGCCAAAGAGACTGATGTTCAGAGGGAAAATTCTTGTAACCTCGATAACACTAACGAGGATCTTGATTATTCAGATGGTGAAGTTGCTGTTGCTCTTGTTGACTGCTCTCAGCCTGGAGACCAACTTAGTCTACATGAACCCATTAAAATAATAATCACTATGAGTAGTGCTCCAAACACCATGAATGATTTAGAAGGTTCTGTTCACCTGAAGGTATTAAGCACTGAGAAAACCAGCTCAAACCCAGACTCCAGTGCAGCTACAGAAGATCTGAACAGTCAGCAGAATAATGAACAGCTCAAAATTCCCATTATAACTTTTGAATTATCTGATGGCAGTAGAGGTAACGTTTATCCAGAAGCCAGTGAGAGTGAAAGAACTTCAGAGCATTTAAAGGTTGATAGATCATCCAACCAGTGTTCAGGCTACGAATCTGGTGATCAGGACAATGCAGGAAAGGAACAAAGCAATCCTGCAAATACGCCCATAGAAACTAACACTTGCTTAGGTCCAAATCTGGAAGATGTTTCTGAGAATTTGCCAGTCACAGCTCTTAATTCTAAAGAAGATCAACTAAACCTTGATCCAGTATCTTGTAAAACTCCCCATGAAAAGAGACATGTTCGTGTGCTGAGTGTAGACAGTGGGACAGACATTCTTTTAAGTAAGAATTCTACAGAAATAGTTAGTGATAAAGAGAAGGCTTTACCAACCTCTAAATCTGACCTAGAAGCCAAAGAAGGACAGACACCTAATGAATCCAACTTCCTGGAATTTGTCTCTTTACTGGAATCCATTAATACCTCAAAGATTAAGGCATCCAATCAATCCAGCATCAAAACAGAAACTACAAAGGATAATGTATCTGTTGGAGGTATGATGCATGATTTAAAGTTACTCTTTTGTAACAAACTGTCAGATTATTTTGATTATCATAAATCCAGAGCTTGTTGGGGAGACCCTTAATCTATAAAACAAGGAATGTACCTTTTTTCTGTTCTACTATGGGCTTTCTGTATTGAAGGTTACAGCATACCTGCCTGATACTAAGAGACCCGTGCTTTACTGGAAAGCAAAGCACAATCTCATCCAGCATTTATTTGAGGTTGTATAAATACTAGGCCTGTGTGAAGCAGCTAGTATTCGCTTTGGATTCAGATTTGGCTGATTCGGGGGACAGTGATTCGATTCCGTGATTCAAATCACTGTCCCAAATCTGATTCAGAGATTTGGCTGCCACTGAATCTTCAAATCAAACGGGCCCCATCCCCCGCCCGCTCTCCCAGCCCCGTCAATGGCTGCCCTGCCCGGCCCCAGCATCCTGGCACTTTTTTTATTTTTATTTTTTTTAAAAGCCCCACATTCACTGGCTCCTGCCAGGCTGGGGGCCAATCCCTGCTGCCCCACGCTGCTTGGGTG
>NW_005842243.1:1665086-1702954 GCF_000455745.1 Alligator sinensis | reverse complement strand
GGTCGGGGGCACTCAGGGGGACTGGGGGAGCAGGCAGGGGATGGGACCTGGAGAGGGTCCCCCCATGGCCCCCTCCCTGCTCCTCCAGTCGCTGCCCCTCCACCTCGTACTTACCGGTTTGGAGTCCGTGTTAAGTTCCCTACGGCAACGAGTGGGGACTGCTTGAATCTCCAAGTCTCCTCCAAATCTTTTTCCGAACAGATTTGGAGGCTTCAGATCGATTCGGACCTTTTTATTGGTCTCCCGATTTGATTCGAATTTGGAGATTCGGCTTCCAAATCGGGCCGAATTTCCTCCAAATCGAATCGGCAACTGAAGCTTCACACAGCCCTAATAAATAGAAAGACATACCAAAAATAAGTATGAAGACATACTTACAATTCCTGGAAGGATAGGTATAGGTAACCTCTGGATCACAGTGGTGAGCTTCTTCCAACTATCCAGTGTAGCAATTAACCTTTTATAACACAACATTTCTTACTAATTTTACATTTGTACAGTGACTGGCTAATGTTGTTTCTAAGTTGTTTTTGCTAATAGAAAGTCCAGGGTTCACAAAGAGTGCTGTCTTTATCTTTTTAAAATTTGTGGCTTGGTACTGTAATGTCTTGTGTCCCACTCAAACCAGACAAACCACAAGCCTTTTTACAAGAGTAACAGTCCTGGTAGTTAGTATTATTACCAATAACTTTCAGAATTTTGTGGTTTAATTGACCTAGTGACTCTTGCAATAAAGCTCCTATATTATAGTTCTAACAGGTAGGAAAGAACTTATACAATAGCTCTTAGCAAATGAAGAGAGTTTTTCATTTACACATTAGCTTTACCTTACATACGTGAATATGGCTTCCCAGTGACCTTCTATTTGCTCCCATTTTTGTTAGCACTCTATCCCAATGCCTTCCACTCCAGTTCATAGGGCTATTGTTTGTAAGTGTTGTAGCATCTAAGTTTCTTCAAAACAATAGCTAAACTGAGACATCTGTGGTTAGATGACTAAAACTGAGGAAGCACTACATATGAGGAATAAAATAAAAAAAACACTTTGCAGTGTTCTAGCTAAAAAAAAAAAAAGTTTTGAGATGACAAAAATAAAACCAATTTATAAATGGTTTTCAGAGGGAGAAACACTGGTAGCGTGGTGAATGTTAAAGCATGATTTATTGTCTTAATAGCAGGGTTAAACTCAAGTAAAGGAAGTAACCACTGATCAGAATGGATCAGGATGTCCACAGATGCCATAACAAAACTGAGGGGAAATTATTAGTTCAGATACGCAACTGGTAGTCTCCCATATGGACAAACTCAAGTTGTCGTTCATCTACAGCCATGGCTGTCCATACATGTGAGAATGCTGTCCCTTTTTTAAATCAATCCTATACTTTTATTGGCCAGTACCGCTGAGCATATAGGAGCTTTCCCTGGGCTGCTGTGTTAGGTGAGGAGACAACCATTGTGTGCCCAAAGGCAGTCATTTTGGCTATGAATACCACAACCCCCTCTCTACCTAGTGCATATTTAGCTCCTTTTACCTACATCCCTGAAGAGGAAGGATATATTATCACTATTTTACTTTTTGAACTTAGTGCCATAGATTTCTAAAAACACTTTAGAAGAGAAGTGTTTTTAGAAGATAGGAAGGAATCAATTCTTTACAATGGCAAATTCAGTCCTGAAGTCTTAGAATAATTAGGCAGATTTGTTACTTACTTTCCCACTGTTGAGGAAATTCTCTGTTGGAGTGGTTTATGCCAGAAATATGATTACAAAGTGAGAGCTCAAATACTTTTTCAGTATTGGGTTAAGGCATAGAGTTCAGGCTAAGAAAATATTTTTCTCTTTCTTTCCCCGCCCCTCCCCAGAACAGGTAGAAGTTTTGGGTTTAGTTCTGTTTGTAAAGTGTCTAGTGCAGGGTAGTTCTTGTCCATAGGGCTCTAGGGCATTTTGTTGAGACAAATACATAATAGGGAGTTTCACACTTGCCAAGCAAGGGTAGCAGGGAAGCATGGGCAAGGGTTCGACATCCAGTACAGCTGAATCAAGCTGTCTGTCAGACAGTAGTGGAATAGCTGGCCTGGTAGAAGTAAAGAGAATACCACTGACTTACGAGTTAGCAAAGAGCTAAGGAGAGCAAGAGAACTGAGTAACAAATCAGCTACAGTGGAAAGAGGCTGGATTTTAGCACTGCTTCTCCTTCCTCAGACTCAGTTGATTTCAGTTCAATATGTAACATCTTAGAAGAAACTAGAAAGGGATCAGGAAGAATGCCTAATGTAAGCTAATACATCTTGTAAGCAGCAGTTTGAAAGTATTCTCTGGTAGTGTTCTGAATAAAGTTATGGGGTTATTGGAGGACACAATAAATGTGAACTTTTCAATTACAGCCAGTATAACAAGTTGCAGGGAACCTGTAGGTTTGAACAGGATTTGTAGGACGGATGATTTTGAGAATGATACCAGTTAGCTTCCAGGAAGCTTCATGTGCTCAGGCAGTGAGCTGCTGTGCTCAGTATAGGCAACCCCCACTTAGCACTTGTAATTGGTTCCTGAAAAACTGAGTGTTAAGTGAAACCAAGCATTAAGTGAAACCAACTTTCACTTTTCACTTTCTAAAACCATCAGAATTAGGGCTGCTAGGATTAGTGCCAGTTTCAGTACCAGCTGTTGGATGCCCGCAAGTGTTATAACAAAATCGCTGAGCGCTAAGTGGAATCAGGTATCAATGTAAAATGAGTGCTGTAGTGAAATAACACTGAGTGAAACAGCCTTAAGTGGGGGGTGGCCTGTATAGTGCATCACATGGCTGCAAGCAACAGCATTATGTACAATGCACTTAATAAAGATCCAGTTACTACAGTCTAGATGGAGTCCATTTGTTGTTGCACAGTGCTCTACGCGTGAAAGAGTTAGATGGTTAAAAGACAATTATTTTTAAAGGCAAGCAAATTTAATCTGGTTTGCGGACACTAATCCAAGATAAACACAATCTGATGTTGCTGCAAAATACTGCTTGATTTCTTTGACACAGACTTTTTCTTTTCTTTTTTTTTATGACATTGTAATTACAAACTTAAAGTTCCTGGCTCTGCAGCAGCAGTTAATTACAGTTTGTACAATAATTAAAAAAAAATATATTTGTATTAAAATTATATGCATGTGTGGAAGGTAAATTATATGCATGTGTGGAAGGGTTGATTTTACAAAAAATGAAAAGTGTCTGGAAAAGTCAAACAACCTCAATGGAATTACTTAGGCTAATTACACCTTAACCAGCTTAATTGACAGAGGAAGTCCTCCTTCAAATGGTCATAAATATATGGCATAGAAGAACACATTAAAGAATATGAGAAACCTGGACCTCCAGATGCACTCTTAGTTCTAGAAAGCTTAGCATTCAGAAATCTAATGTAGGAATGACTAAACATTTTGTGTAATTTGCAGAGAGCAAGTGATCAGGATAATTTTCTTGTAGTGATTGGAAGAGGTTTGGAACTGATTGGTCATGTATAAATGAAGGATCTTGTGCTCAGATGAAATGCAGGAAAGACAATATATATCACTGTGTCTACAAGAAGACCTTACTACTTATATTATTCATTAAAATGTGGCACAAAGAGATTCAGACCCTATTTATTATCTCTTACACCATTGTTAAAATAGATTTTGATTTTTAGAGATTTTGAAATACTCTTACTTTTAGGCCAATAATGGTTTTAACCTTGGTTAAACTCTTACCACCCACACAGAAGGGAGTTTCAGTCAGTGCCTTGTCACACAGGACTCTAGGTATGTGTTAAACTTTGTGGACCATTATGCAGTGTTAAAGTTAGAACATGTTCTGAGCAGTTGCACAACCATATTTACTATGAACCTTACATGCACAGCTCATGCTCTGCTGCTAGAGGGCCAGCAAGCAGGCTGCCTGACATGTCGTGCTGGCATTCCCATATTTATGATACCAGCTGAAAACAGCCAAGCATAGATGAAGGTGCCGGTTAAGTGAGGTGAAGTGATGATGTGATGTGACTACTGGTGAGCTCTGTTTGACTTACTGTTTCAGATGGCACCAGATTTCCAGGTGCATGCTGGAGATGAGTAGTAGGGCTATGTAAAGCTTTAGTTGCTGATTTGATTCGGCGCAATTCGGTGCCCGAATCTGAATTGAATTAGGAGACCCACTAATCTCTCTGAATCGATTCGGAAGCCTCTGATTTGATTCGGAGAGATTTGACGAATTGGCCATAGACACAGCTTTATATGTCTTTTTTTTCTATGTACCTCGAGGTACTAGGTGTGGCTTATGAACCCTGAGATAGTGGGGTGGATGGAGTGTCCCATGGGAGTGCGGGGGAGTCCCCCATGTGCTTGGCAGTGAACCACATGCTTCTGGGTCCGCCGTGGAGTGCGTGGGGGACCACCTCATCCCCCGGCTCAGTGACTGGTGTCTCCTGGGTCTGGGGGGGGACCCAGGGTTCCCCTACGGCCGATTGGTGAGTTGGGGGCCATGGGGGGATCCCTACGTGTTTTGTGACGGACCTGGAGGTGGGCTGGATTCTGGCCCACTTCCAGGTCTGTCGACGAGTGTGCGGGGGATGTCCTCACGCTTCTGCAGGATGCTCCATCTGTCCCACCATCTCAGCATTCATTAGCCATGCTTGGTACCTCGAGGTATGTAGAAAAAATATATCTTCAGATTCAGATTCGGCTGAATCGAATTGGGACAGTGATCTGAATTAGCAAATTGAATCGCTGTCCCCCGAATCGGGCCGAATCTGGATCCAAATCGAATACTGCCCGCTTCGCACACCCCTAATGAGTAGTGGAATCAAGCAAATCCTTGCCCTGACTGCTATAATCCACGGGCACTCCATGCTTCAGCATAGCATACTCATGGCCCTGGTGAGATGCTTCTCAGAGGACTATGATACTGGCATGAGCATCATACTGGCTCATTTGCAGGAGGAACAACATGCTGCCGTGCAAGTCAGGGTCCTGTAGGTCCGATATCAGATGGCACCTTATCATTGCTGGGTGCTACTGGTGAGCTCAAATGGGTGGAAGCAGTTTCTGCTGAGATGACAAGCAGTGGTGGTGAAACTTTACAATGTTCTGACACATTTGTTGACATTTTGTCCCAAGCTTCAGTGCCAGGACATTGGGCTTTGGCACCTAGTGTCCACTGATAGATGCATGGCCATGGTTATTTGGAAGTTGGCAAACACCCACAGCTTCCATTCTGTCACCAACCAGTTCAGCATGGGGTGGAGGACGGTGAAGACAGCCAGGCATGAAGCATGCAACGCCATCCTTGAAGAGCTGGGCCCTCAGTGAATCTGGATTAGAGACTTATGGGAGGTTATCATTCGATTCGAACTGATGGGCATTCTAACCTGTGATGGCTGTCAGTGGGACTGATGTACCCATTCTGTGCCCCCATCAGTGCATCTCAGATTACATAAACTCTAAGGAGTTCTTTTCAGTTATGCGCCAGGGAGTTGTGGACCACAAGTGGCTCTTCACTGACTTCATTGTTGAGTGGTTGGACCAGATACATTACACACACGTATTCAGGACCTCTGGTGTTGCAGAGATGATGGAGCAGGGGCCTTCTCTCCTGGTGCTTACACAATGGATGTGGATGGGCTGACCTCCATTGATCATCGGGGAGCTGACCTACCTGCTACTCCCCTGACTCATGAAGCCATATCCCTGCTTAACTAGGGTTAACTATAACTGGCCCAGCCATTGAGCACCTTAATTGGCCCAGTAATCTGTACTGATTGCTGCTTCTGCACCCAGGTGAATGTTGAGGCTTTCAGTGGGTGCTCAGGGTGATGCCATGTGGTCTGGGGTCACCCCCCCGATAGCAACCAGGGGGTGTTGTTCTGGGGTTGGTACCACCTCTCTGGGCAGTAGAGTGGGTGGTGCTGGGAGTGGGTAGCTTGGGCTGCTAGAGGACCACAAATTGTTTGTATTATCTCCATGGAGCAGGCTAATGGTAGCTGAACATGTGTTACTTAATGGGCATGCCTACACGTGCTTTTGTGCGCACCTAAACTTAATGCACATTTGCCTAATGTGCATTAAGGTAATTTAGGCGTGCATCTACACATGCACATGCTAAGGCGCCTTAACGTGGTGTGCAGACTGACTTGGGAGTAAAGTTAGTCCCAACTCTGTCAATGTACCTTAATGCACCTTAGCGCATCTACATATGTGTTAAGGCACTTTAGCTATTCATGCATAAATTTGATACTTGCTTTTGTAGGTATCAAATTTAGGTGCGAATAGCCTAAAATCACCATTTTTAAGGTGCATTAAGAGCGTGCGCATGTAGACCCGTGCCCTTAATGCTCCTTAAATGGCTAATGTGCCTTAAACTGGCATGAGTAGATGCGCTCCATATGATTTGGAGATACTCCTCGCCTGAAAAATTGTAAGTTTTCTATGACATAAGTGAACATAGCATGTATTAAGTGCATTTAATATGTATGAAGTGTTCCTTGTAACTTGGCCCTCCGAGGCAGTTTTAAAGTCTCCTAGGAAAAATGTCTCTAATGCACAGGTTTGTGCAAATCAAGGTTTGTTTCTGTGCTGGTTGATTGCTCCACTGACTTGTCTGTAGCAGAGTAAGATTTGTATATATCAAACTTATGTGGGATGGAAGCTTTTGTACTCTTTGTTCTGACATAATTGACTTGGAATCTAGGACAGATAACATTATCTCTCGGGAAATACGATCTGCTATAGGAGTAGAAACCAAGACAGAAGAACACAAACCAGAATGGTTTGGCCTGAATTCATTTGTTGCACCATCTGGTTTTATTCAAGGTACTCATCCATGTTGCGGACTGTAGAAACAACACCCTTCCTCTTTTCTGGGGTTGGTACCTGCAAAGGGTACCTCTTTTCTGGGGTTTCTTTTGTATCTGCAAAGAAAAACATTTTCTATGTTTATAAGTTAGAATTTACTTTTAAGGACATGTTCAAATTTAAGTATTGAAGGCTACCAAGGTGATGGCAAGTTCAAGCTATTTTTGATGATGTTAAGATAACTTTGAGTTATCAGATTAGATCCAGTGGGATTCAAAAAACTTGGTTTTATTTTGGTCTCGGAGGTGACCTTGGGATGTCACTTCTGTCTGTACCTCAGCATTTACACCTCTAAATGGGTGTGATGATAATGATACTGACCTACTTTAAAACACTCAGATCTTTTGATGAAAAATGCTTTAGGATGTAAGTACCTATTAACGAGTCATTGAGTCTTTTGCTTTTGAAGAATCTTTGCTTGTTTAAAGTTGCAGAAGACTGGAAATACTTTTCTGGGACTGACAGCAAAGGCAGACAGCCCTGGCCCTGTGAAGTGCAAACTTCCATCTGGGGATGGTATAGCAAATTTGAAGGGAAGGGATGAACACTTGTAGATATTTAGGGACAAATGTTCAGGGAAAATTAGATCAGTAGTTTTAAATCTGCTGTTGAAAATATAGATGTGAAGTTTATCAAATTACACTAACCACCAGCTGGAAGGTTTCAGAGCTTTGCTTTCAGACAAGCTAGAGATTATGGGAAAAAATAAAGAATGAAAAAGAGGCCCACATTATTACAAAATGAGTCTGCTAGAATGTTATATGCAGGCCCTGAGTTAAGGTACAGAGGGAAGTAGGATAGTATATGACATCAGTGATTTGCTGCTAAAATTGCAATGCATGATATTACATATGCTTATTTAGCCAAGCTTTTAATCACAGGGAAACCTGTCTTTCATGATACACACACACACTCATGATTCTTCTTGTTCTATAGGCACAAAATTTGGTCTACTGCAGTGACCTTAATCAAAAAAGCCCATGAACATAAAAACAGAAAAGAGTGCTTCAAAGGGTAAAATTCTGTCCCTCTTTTAGTGTGTTGCCATTGACTTCCATGCGGGTACAAGTGAATGGCTCATAGTACTTTCACACTCCATCAGACTGTTCTCTGCTGGGTCTGAAGAACCAGGAAGAGGACATGTACACTGTTGAAATGAGTGGCTAGCAGCAGTGGTAGAAGACAGAGATGACTATAATTCTCTGTACTCTTACAAAAAGCTGGGTAAATTCTACAGCAATCTAGTTTCTGTGGCAGACACCCTGGGTGCTATCACACTCTGTCTCAACATCAGATAACCTTATTTTAAAATAGATTTTTGGCACCATGGCAAGCAGTTTGAGACAGTATGGAAAATCAGGTTAACTAGGTACTTCTGCTAAAACAATCAGCAGTGAATTAACCAAGAATGTTGTCAATTACAATCTCATCTTTAAGTCTCAAGAGGGTGCAACTACATGAGACGCTGACTGTGCAGTAGCCTAATAATACTGCACAGTAGCACCTAACAGCACAGACAGTGCTAATACACTACTGCACAGTATTCGCTACTGTGCAGTAGCGTCATTTAAAAGACATTCACCGGTGCTACTGTACAGGAACTCTGGTTGCTGCTCATTTATTTAGTACTGGCTAATACAAGTCAATACAATACAATACAAGTGTAGACACACCCAGAGTGTATACCCCATAGGTATGAATGCCCATTCACACCTGCTGTGAACACTGGAAATGTGAAACCATCTGAAAACAAAATTAAATATGCAAGCAGGTGGGCTAAAAAATAAAATATTTTAAACTGGAAGTGTATATTCCAGAGTAGAATTCTGCCAAAAGGAGCAGATTCTGTGTTAAAGGAATTATGGAGTAGGTGAAACCCTGACCAGAGTAGTGCAGTTCTGCATGAGCAAATGCAGATTTCAAACCAGTTGGCATGTTGAAATAATGTAAAATAAAATGTCACTAAAAGTGAGAACTAAATCGAATACAAGGTAGAAGTTATTGAGAGATAGATAGATAGATAGTAGATAGATGGATCATAAGCTTTCATTAGCCCCAACTCACTTTAATAAACTGAGACTTAAATAATAAATAAAATGTTGCTGTAAAAGTGAGAACTAAATCATATACAAGCTAGATGTTATTGAGAGAGAATTATATTTGTATATCTATATATAGTTATATCTATATAGATCATAAGCTTTCCTGAGCCCAAACTCACTTTGTCAGGTGCTGTGAAAGGAAAGATACTGCAGTTTATAGAATAAGGAGAGTGATTTGAATACAAAAAGCAGGAAGGGAAGAGAGAGGGGCAATGCTGGGAGAGGCAGACAAGCAAGCAATTAACCCACAGGAATAAAGGAGTTAGAAAAGCTAATCCATGTAGTGGGATGAAAAGTTGTAGATCCTGTTTAAAATATACTTAACACAGTCCATCTGTGGATATTTTGTTCCACAGTTTTTCATTTAAGTTGTTTTTTAAAGTTTTACTGCTAAAGAATAGCCACTCAGAAGTCTGCGATGAAATGTCCGGGAAAGTTGAAGTGTTCTGCCACAGACCTTTGTGTCTTTCTGTAGCTGATGTCAAATTGGTGTTCATTCATTCTTACTCATAGGGGGTTACCCCATCTGTCCAGTGTAGGCAACATGGGAGCACTAAGCAGGTGATGATGTATATGACATTGGTAGAGTTGCTGGTGAATGAGCGTTGGATATTATATTCTGTATTATTTGGTCCAGCAATGATGTGGTCTGTATTAATGAGGGGGCACAGCTGGCGTCCTGCCTTTTGTATTCAAATCGCTCTCCATTTTATATACTGCTCCGTGCATGTCTTTTCACAGGATTTGATGAAGTAAGCTTGGGCTCACAAAAACTTATGCTATATATCTCGGGCTTAGTCTATAAGGTGCAAATTTATCCTGCCTTCTGTCAGACTTCAGGCTAGGATAGTTAACTGTGGTACTTTTCACAATATTTTAAAACAGAAACAACAGGGCTCATAGAATAATATTTAACTGAGACAATTACTTGAGATAATAAAACAACATCCCCCAGAAATAATGATGGCCATATCATGTCAGATAGACAAGTTGTCAACACACATGAACATTTTTATTATAACTATAATGATGGATACAGGACATATCTATATAAGAGAAAGCCATATAGTTATACCTGCAGACTCTCCCCGAGGTTCACAGCTTATTGCAGTGCTGCTCAACCTTTTTACAAGTGGGAAAAGCTTAAAATCAGAAATGGCCTGAGGACCACATAGAAAAGCATTGCTAGAACTTCACATGCTCAGTTAGCTCTTTCAGATCACCAGTTGTCAGCACATGCTCTGGCTAGAGTTATCGCTTTTGCTCAGCTTTGAAACTCAGGGATGACTGTCACTGCCCCTAGTTCCCTCTTACTCTGTTACTAAATTTAGTGGAAGTAAAAAAGAAGAGACAGGCGGTGATGTTTGCTCCCTGAGTTCTGGAGTTATGCAAAAGTGGCTGCTCTGGCAAGAGCCCATGCTAACATACGGTGAGCTCAGACAGGAGCATGGTGTTGCGTGATAGTCTGTTCCCATGGGCTTTGCAGGCCACATCTGGCCTGTGGGGATCATAGGTTGAGCACCACTGGCTTATCCTGTCAAAAGGATTTTTTGATGGCATATGTTAAACCCCTTTTCTAATGGAATATGCTACATAAGCCAGATAACTCTCTTGTTAGCAGAGCTGTGTTTACATTAGGGATTTTGCCAATCCATTGTCAGGTCAGGATGCAATGATTATTTTGTGCATGTGCACCAGTGGTTCTCACCCTTTTTAGACTCGGGGCACCCATTGGAAAATGCCAGATCTTAGCTTTCACTTATTTTTGGAGTACAGAAAAATAATAGAGCATTCTTCTGTTGCAAAGAACTCAGAATGACCACAACAAGTCTGGAAGTTTTTGACCCTATGAATTTCTATTTGACATCTCTGGGTTGATTTTGTGAATCGTGTAGGCGTTTATACACCTAACGGTGCTAATATTGTGTGCCACTTCATGGCACCGTGGTTAAGAATCACTGGTGTCTACTCTCAAGTGGTATAGTTATAACAACAACTTATAAGTATAAATCAAGCCTAAAAGTACTTACAGAAATATAGTTTATTCCCATATAGGAATAAGGATGGAGATTCCTCAACCTCCCTGAGTAACCTGTTCCAGTGTTTTATTACCTTCCTAGTGAGAAAATCCTTCCTAATATCTAACCTAAACTTCCCTTGCTCCAACTTGAGACCACTGCTCCTTGTTCTGTCATCTGCCACTACTGAGAACCAGTCTAGCTCCATCCTCTTTCAAACCCCCCTTCAGGTAGTTGAAGGCTACTATTAAGTCCCCTCTCAGTCTCCTCTTCTCTAGGCTAAGTAAGCCCAGGTCCCTCAGTCTTTACTCATAAGTCCTGTTCCCTAGCCACATCAACATTTTTGTCACCCTCTGCTGGACTGTCTCCAATTTGTCCACATCTCTGTAGTGAGGAACCCAAAACTGAACATAGTACTGCAGATGTGGCCTCACTAATGCTGAATAGAGGGGAATAATCACTTCCCGTGACCTACTGGCAACACTCCTACCAATGCAGCCCAGTATGCCATTAACCTTCTTGGCAACAAGGACACACTGCTGGCTCATATTCAGCTTATTGTTCACTGTAACCCCCAGGTCCTTTTCTGCAGACCTGCTTCCCAGCAGTCAGCCTCCAGCCTGTACTGGTGCATGGGATTGTTCAGTCCTAAGCACAGCACTTTGCACTTGTCCTTGTTGAACCTCCTGAGATTCCTTTTGGCCCAATCCTCTAATTCGTCTAGATCACTCTGAATTCTAGCCCTACCCTCCAGTGTATCTAATACTCCCCACAGCTTGGTGTCATCTGCAAGCTTGCTGAGGGGGCACTGTATGCCCCACTCTATGGGGTTGGACCTTATAATCTGTTTAGGTCCCTTCTGACCCTAAGTACTATGATACTATGATTTTCCAGGTCACTGATGAATACAATGAACAAAATTGGCCCCAGGACCAACCCCTGGGGCATTTCACTTGATATTGGCTGCCATCTAGACATTGAGCCATTGATTACTACTCTTTGAGCCCAATGCTTCAGCCAGCTTTCTATCCACCTTACAGTGCGTTCATCCAGCCCATACTTCCTTAGCTTGCCTGTGAGAATATTGTGGGATATCGTATCAAAAGCACTGCTAAAATCAAAGTATGCCACATCCACCTGACTCCCCCACATCCATCAGTGTAAGATGTTCCAGTGCATCTTTATCCCGATGTAACTGTATCCATGTTAGGAGTGATACCAGTATAACTGTATCAAAAAATACCACACCCATAACCAAAATAATCCAGCTGGTACAAAAACTGTGCACAGACTAGTCTTCAGTTCTGCGTGCACAAATATTGGAATTTGTTTCCCAGATTAACTTAACTAGAAAGCTCAACAGTTTCATCCTAGTGAATTTGAGTGCAAGAGAGAGTAGGTTTTTGGTAAGAAGTCACTCACTGCAGCCAGACCCAGGGGTGCCGGATACCCAAATATGCTGGTTACCTGAGAGGCATCTTTGCCTGTTTGGGTTGCTGCCCCCCCACTGCATCTGGTGCTCAAGGGCTTTCACTCCCTGGCATCAGTGCGCTGGGGGACAGGGAAGGGGGCCCCATGCAGGCTGCTTTGCCCCGGGCCATGGCAAATGAGGAAGATGTGAGACTTGGTGAAACCAGAAGTGCCATGGTGGGACTTCCGGTTTCACTTTTGCCACGTTGATCGGCAGGTGGTTTCGTTTTTACTGCATGTAGTATCAGACTTAACTGATTTGGGTCAAACCAGTTTATGAAACTTCTGTCTCAAACCCATTCCTGGTTCAAGTTAAATCACAGTCCCCCCATGCTGGTTAATAAAGCATTCTGGATGGTAAAGTGCCGGATAACACAGCTTTTAGCGTACTGACATATATTTCTAGTGCTAGGAGAACTAGATATTTAGTATTTATTATCTGGAAGGCCTAAAATATAAAAAAAAAAAAATGAGATTTTTTTTAAGCCACTAAGTAATAGAGCTAAAAAAATCTTTATAATTGTTCTAGCCCTACAGCTGGCTTTAGGTAGTGTGGGACCAATTAGATTATTAGTGTCATGACTTTTTGCTGGCTATCAATTATTCTTAATCCTTAAATATTCCGAGTCTGTTGGGAAAATAGTTTCAGTTAGACTTCCCCAACACCCTCAGCCCTCAGGGTTATAGTTATGGGATTATGGAGATGCCTGGTTTAGAGCACCTCCATAGTTAAGATAGGGTGAAGTTTTGCTCTTAAAGTGAAGTTAAAAACCAAATTAGACAAGAAAATGCACAGATAAGGAGGGAAAAGATTAACCTTGCTGTCCTTTTTCACAATTGCTTCTGCCATATTTTTCAAAATACTGCTCCTTTTTGAAATATTCTTTTCCTTTTCAATTCTTCACAGCAGTTAGCCTATCACAGCAGAAGCACAGAGTAAGGAAGCTCATGGCAAAAAAGAAAAATTCAAAACGGAACAACAATCATGTTGTTATTCGCCTTTGCTAATGATAATTTGTTTTTCATTATAGAGGTCTGTGGAACATTGGGTCTTGTAGACCTTCCATGTGGCACTGTCTTCTTGGCTCTGCTGCCTAGCCCGGGCTGCCTGCCCTGTCTGCTGGGTTATCCTGGCTTATTAGGTAACTTTTGGGACATAAGGTTAATAAGGTTTATGCTCCTGCTCTCCCTACTAGGGGCTGAGATTTGGTGAGTAAGATCTGGTCTTGCAGTTCATGTTATATCTGTAATTGGTTTTCTCAGCAATAGTGACATTGATGGTGATGCAGAAAAGGAAGTGGATTTGTTGTGGAGTTCAGCATTTTGCAAGTGTTTGGGGGACTGCTATTTCTTTTGTATATCATGTGAATTGAAGTTGGCAGGGACATTAAGGTTGGCTTGCCCAATGACTTCCTTGGGGTTTAATAATTGTTTAGGCAGGAAATCCAGTTGTTGAGCAACCTTAAGTTCAAGGTAACAAAGCTTTTTGTGGGGACATTGCTGTGGTTTTCTTATGACGAGTACGTTTCTATGGCATGTATCACTGTAGTACTTGAGCAGCTGGTATTGTGAGGAGACTGGATGGATACTTCCCCAGGGAAAGCTGGAACCCAAGGGCTATGTAGGGTGTTTTTCCAATGGGTTGCCTGGCCCAACAAATCCCAGAATTCTTAATTTAAAACCTAGAACTGTAGAAAAATCACTGTTCTGGTTACACCTGAAATCACTTAAAGACGTTATTCTTTCATTATCAATATGATAATCATGGTGTTCCATGATTTTTAGCTAATCAGTGCAAGTATTATTAACTAATGAGGACCATCACTATGTAATAACAAAGTGTTCAAAGCTAGAAGCAGACTTAATGTGGACAGGGGTAGAAAATAGCCACTAACTCGCATCTGCCTCCTCCACCAGTATACCAGCCTCTGGTGCAGAAGGGGAACAGTCTATTTCTGAGATAGACCTATTGCAGATTACTTTCTTATGGAGCAATGAGGCAAGCAGGGCAGGAATTAGGACCTTTTTGGTTATGTTGCCTGTGGCCACGTGCTGAATCTCAGAAACTGAGACAGTGGAGCCTGCTAAGTCTAGTCTCTTTTTATGACCAGGTTACGAAACGCCTGGACACAGGAGGAGGGGTGGATGTCGTATACTTAGACTTCAGGAAGGCCTTCGATACAGTATCCCACCCCATACTGGTGAACAAGTTAAGAGGCTGTGACTTGGATGACTACACAGTCTGGTGGGTGGCGAATTGGCTGGAGGGTCACACCCAGAGAGTCATGGTGGATGGGTCAGCTTCGACCTGGAAGGGTGTGGGCAGTGGGGTCCCGCAGGGCTCGGTCCTTGGACCGATAGTCTTCAATGTCTTCATCAGCGACTTGGACGAGGGAGTGAAATGTACTCTGTCCAAGTTTGCAGATGACACAAAGCTATGGGGAGAAGTGGACACACCGGAGGGCAGGGAACAGCTGCAAGCAGACCTGGACAGGTTAGACAAGTGGGCAGAAAACAACAGAATGCAGTTCAACAAGGAGAAATGCAAAGTGCTGCACCTAGGGAGGAAAAATGTCCAGCACACATACAGCCTAGGGAATGACCTGCTGGGTGGCACAGAAGTGGAAAGGGATCTCGGAGTCCTAGTGGACTCTAAGATGAACATGAGTCGGCAGTGTGACGAAGCCATCATAAAAGCCAGTGGCACTTTATTGTGCATCAGCAGATGCATGACGAATAGGTCCAAGGAGGTGATACTTCCCCTCTATCGGGCGCTGGTCAGACCGCAGGTGGAATACTGCATGCAATTCTGGGCGCCGCACTTCAAGAGGGATGCGGATAACCTGGACAGGGTCCAGAGAAGGGCCACTCGTATGGTTAAGGGCCTACAGACCAAGCCCTACGAGGAGAGACTAGAGAAACTGGACCTTTTCAGCCTCCGCAAGAGAAGGTTGAGAGGCAACCTTGTGGCTGCCTATAAGTTCATCACGGGGGCACAGAAGGGAATTGGTGAGGTTTTATTCACCAAGGAGCCCCCTGGGGTTCAAGAAATAATGGCCACAAGCTAGCAGAGAGCAGATTTAGATTGGACATTTCTTTCCTGCTTATGCAGGGGGTCAGACTCGATGATCTGTTGAGGTCCCTTCCGACCCTAACATCTATGAATCTATGAAAGAGTAGCACCAGGCACATGCCCCAGTGCTACCCTCAGGCTGTTTTGGGCATGCTTCCTGGCATGTGCTCAGGGATGCTCTCAGCAGGCTACCACTGCCTTGTTTCCAGGAGTTTGGTATGCACTAACTGGCAGAGCATGAATAAGGCATGTGCCTCTTAAAGCAACATAGTTATGTGTTCCCCAGTTTAGAACTACATTTAATAAAGTGTTAATAACTGCCTCAGTCTTTAACTTATTCAGAAGTAAATGAGAATAATTTCTTAGGGAGACTCTACACAGGTCACTTCATGTGTCTTTCAGATAGCCAGGCAACAGAGAAGAAAGAAGAAATGATGGAAATGGAAAAGCACTGCGAGCATGTTACTAAGTGGGAACGATCAGATGTACAAAGTCAAGATCATGCTAGGAGTAGTCCAGTGTTACCAGAATCTGGCAAATTTACAGCACTGTAAGGGCAGTTTACTTTACAATTTTGTACTTCAAATTTATGATGATGGTAGCTGTTTTGTTACGCTGAGTAGAATTGACTTTTAATTAACCTCTCTCTCTTTCTGTTTTGAGAGCAAGAAAAAAGTTCCTCATAGTAGTTTTGAAACATTTTTGTGTCAAGTTACCAGGGCAGCAGGCAAAGGCAGATAATCTACCGGGTAACTTCCCAGCAAGATAGTTCTGTCTTGCAAGTTATAAGCGGACCTGAGGCTTCCATGCAAGATGAGATATCTGTGGATGCAATGCATGTTTTCATAGATGAGAATGGTAAGTGTTTAAAGCTGTAACTTTTAGACTATGAGGAGAGAATTTTAAAGAGATCTTGGAGTCCCTAAAAAGGTATATCTTTTTATTTTACTGAAAAGAACATTTTCTGTGTCCATCAATTGGAAGGTGGCTCAGTGGTCAAATACCAGATTTAAAATAACTAAAGTGTTCAAAATGCAGTAGAGTTATCTCAGACCTGTAATCTTCTGACACACAGAATACAGTTTAACATATTTTAAAGGGGACACCTTAAAGACAAGCCTAGTCTGCTTCTCTTGGAGGTTGCAAGATCCGAGAGCTCTCTTTGATTTGCTTGAACAAAATGTTCCCAGCCCTTGCTGTCAGGGCTTTCAGCTGAATGTGAATAGGTGATAGCTTAGGTGCCAGCAGCCTCCCATCACACAGGGTACCCATCTATCAGAACCATAATTATCTTCATAATAGGTAATGGAAAAACCACTTTCCTTTCCAGTACCTGACCTTGGTGTAAGGGAGCTCCAGATGGGCAGCTTGTGAAGTAGTTACTCAATAGTTACTGTTACAGGCCCTTACCACTAGTGTAACTGAGTGGGGGCAACCAGGTCAGCAGTCCCAGGTGCTGTCTTTGTGGAAGGAGCACAAAAACAGCCAGAACTGCAGCAGTAGCTGATCACGCTGCTGTGATCAGCAGCTGGTGATGCCCCGGGCATCATGTGGATACCCCAGATGGAGAAGCTGTTTGGCTATGCCTTTGGTTTCAGTAGTCCAGAGGCTGATGTTTCAGTACATTCTGTTTTACAGGCATTGGCCAAGTGGGTCTGCATAATAGCAGCCCAAGAATTCTTTCCTCCTTTAAGCTTTCTTGCAATCTCCTTCCAAGATGCATGGAGGAAGCTCCTATGTAGCTGGCTTTTATGGTTCCTAAGGTCCTGTCTTTCTCCCTTTCTCATTATATGCTCTATGATGCCATTAGAGGACAGCTGTAAGGAAGCCAGGGTAGTAGCATGGCCTGTGAGTTAATGAATCATGCTTATGTCTTGCCTAATTAATGTATTTTATTGGAGGTGGGGAAGAGAATGGAGAAGGAGTAGAATACGGCCACCTTAGTTCTAATTCTCTGCTGTGTTGTCTCTGTCATCTAACACCTTTACTGAGGGTAAAATGTACACAAATCAAATATCTCCACTTACACCAGCAGGTTCTTAGACTTGCTTTGCACATTTATAAATTACTGTGCAGTCATTAAGGGATTATCGGATAAAGCATTGTGTGTCCAATTTTGGGTAGAATTCTACTTTTCACAGAACTCTTTTATACTGGCCATGAAAAAACCCAAAAAATTTTGCCTTAAAATGTGCATATGTTGGTGATTGTTTTGGGTCTTCCATTTGTTTAACATTCTTTTTTTGGGGGAGCTTTAAAACAAGCTTATGTTGCCAATCACAAATATAAAGAAGTAGTGAAAGTATTTGTTTTATGGATATAGGGCTTTTTTAACCCAAAACCAGATTGCAACTAAATGTTATATACAAACAAATAATTACATCCTCTAACTGATGTTTTTGTGTTTTAAAGGGGAAATTAAATCCTGTTATTTAAAGACTGGCAGTCAGAAAGAAGGACATTTTCGACATCAGACATCAAATTGTGATTGCATTTCAAATGCTCAGTAAGTAAATGCTTATTTTTAGACATGTTAGACTTTTCAGTGCTGGAGGCTATGAAGTTGATTGTAGCTGCAAGAGAGACATATGAAGAGGAGGAGTGTAGAATAAATGTGTTAATCTGTTTTAGTTATGTGAAATCATGCAATCTTTTTTATGTTCAAAGAAACCAGGGTTGGGGGAGTGACCACACTGTATGGTAAATATATGGAAAAGAAAATACTAACTGCTGTATGTTTTCACTGTCAGCCAAAGTAATATTTGGAGCTATAAATGTGCTTGTAATTAAAACAAAGTGAAATAGATCTGGATGGTATAGGAGGCCATCCTTTGTCTTAATCCTGTTGCCTCTCAGTCATTGTCCACTGACCTCTTATTATTTTTACTATCATGTTATATGAGAGCAAGTGATCATGATTTACTGGGCACAAAGAATAAGCCCTTCATTCTGCTTGAAGTCCATATAACAATCATTTTACCACTCTTCAGAAGCAATTCAACAGTATTTTTTTTCCTCAAAGGTGCTTTTAGAATGGTCCCAGCATCCTAATTGTATTGCCTCTGCTTTCTATTCCTCTCCCATCCCTTTGGTGTTATAATCCATCTCCGATTTGTTGGGTTTTATTTAACTGCGCAGAAAGGTGTTTTTTATGAGTATACTGAAGGGTATGGTCTCACATCTTTTACAGCACTTGCAGAATTTTTATAAAGGCCGTGGGTGGGAGGGATATTTTTCATGGCAAACTAGGAATGTTGTTCAGTTGTATGTTTAAATTAATGTAGTGATATGATTCCATTGAGCTAACCCCATTCCTAGCATGGACATACAGACATCTTTGCAAAGTGTCCCCTGAATATCCAACACTAGACCTGGTTATTTTGTTCAGTGGCCAAACCAAAAGATCAAAAAGAAAAATAAAGTTAGGGACAACCCAAGGTGGAAAATTAGTGTTGTCTTTGGGAGAACAATACAACTGAAATGTTGACATTGACTTGGAATTAAATATTTAATTTCATTTTAGTGTTACCTAACTCTCTTGTACCTTTTTTTAAAATTTAGGTCAGTTTTGAAAGGAAAGGTCAGTGTTTTAGAAATGTTGATGTGAAACCCCATTTTTTGATATTTTCTCCCCCTATTTTAAATCCAAAAATATTAATCAGATTTGACCAAATTTCATTACTTCTTTTGGTCACCCTTACACTTTTGACAAATTCTCAAAATTTTTTACTTTTTTTTTGAGAATTTTGCTATTCTCAGAAAAAATACAGCTTTGATACTGCTTTCTTTAGTGAATGCTCACTCACCAGGCTGCTGTATTTTGTCTCAGGATACTGGTCTCATATGTTTTTAAGTTTCCTTTGGTTTAAGTAGGCTGCAGTCCACTTTCTATTTCTTGGTCCCTTCGGTGCTCTTTTTGGGGGAAAGCCTCCTCTGCTTCCTGCAGCACAGAAATGGGGTCAGCTATTCTAGGCCCCAGGAGCAGTGCTGACCTTCCCCATCTCCCTAATAGCTTCTTTCCAAGAACTCCACTTTGTAAGCATTCTGGGTTTACAGTTGAATTTTTCAGGGGTAGATAGGTGAATCAGACAGACAACACAGATTTTGCAAAGTTATCTAGACAAGTACTTTTTATTGAGGTAGGGCCTAAGCTTTAGTTATGTATTTCAACTATAGCCCCTGACTACATTCTGGTATACAGTAGCTCCTCTGAGCAATGCATGGACAGACAATGGAGAGTTTATTAAGTTTCTCTCTTTGCCTCGTTTTATACAAACTATAGACTAATTACTGATAGCAATAGTAATAAAATGGAGGCACATAATAAGAGATGCACAGGGCTCTGTATAAGGCATAGCTCAAAGAGTGTAGTTTACGTTGGGCAAAAATTCAGTGCAAGATTTAGTAGTAATACTTCTGATGGAGTTGATTACTGAACAGAAAAACACAGAAAATATTCCTAAGAGTAAGTTTTTAGCAAGAGATTTTTTTCGAGAAGACATTTGGAAGGTAGGAGAAGCACTTCTCCAAGTGTTGGGCAGCATGAAGGAAGATACAGAATTTGCGTGATAAATAAGAAGAAAATACTGGGAAGAGTGGGCTGTGGTATAATTTATTTGTTCCAGGGACATTCTGTAACTTGGTTTGGCTAGCTCAGCTTGCAGAAAATCTCTCTTTCCATCCTGGTCAGAGAAGCTGCTAGAGCTGCCTGGTCTAGCAACACAAACACTACAAGAAGGAATGCAGTGGTAGTAGCATGGAACAGAAGGGGTTATTATATTTAACATCTCGAATACTAAGTATTCTGTCCGCAAATATTACTAAAAATTGCACTTAGAGGAACAACAGTGACAGGTAGAACCTTTACAATTGTCTTTTTTAGTGGCATTCTGGGGATGTGATACCACTTCTAGTACACGCATACACACATACTGTATTAGTCAGGTAGGATTCTTGCCAGTTTCAAAAGGACATAATGTTTGCAGGCAAAAAAGCCCTTTTCATGACTCCTAACTGTATCTATTCTTATTATGAAAGACAAAAAATATCTACTAGAATAACACAACATGTAAGTAGTAAACAACAGTTACTTCAGTTACAATCTCTTCTGTATGTCTGTCTGTGGAGAGCTCTCAACAGAGACTATACCTTTGAGAGTGGGCCCACCTTTGATGGGGACGCTCGTCACTAGGTAAGTTGTGACCAAGTACATTATTCCCCAAATCAGTAGTGACCCCTGTCTCAGTGTTAATTGTGAAGGATGTGGTGGCTGCCTGTTGTTGCTTATGACTATTATATGTTTTCTTTGTTTGTTGTAGTGTTATTTTTGTGATGGTAAGGGTTGGGGATGCCTGTACATTTGCAAGAAGAATAAAATAGCTCCTGATAACAGCTTCTCCACAAATGCTTGAGGCAGTTTAGAAGCCAGCTGTTCTGAAGACGGTCTGACCCACAGTGGTTTGACCAAACTCCAAAATCCCGGGAAAGAACAAATGACTGTCTGGATTTAAAAGGGGTTGCAACCCCTGAAAGGGAAGGCAGAGGTCGAGTTGAGGTGAAGTCAAACTCCCTGATGTATCAAGGTCAGGTGTGGTCTCTATGCCAGGAGTACACAGTCTAACCAACTAGGATTGAAGGTTTCCTTCTTGGTGTTGTGGTGGCTTTGTTTTTTTCAGTGTCTTGTTGCTGCTGTTTGCTTGCTCGTCAAGGTCAGGTGAACAGGCAGAGTTAATTAAAATGTGTAAGAATACGCAAGAGAAAGAAGAGGAATTTGTACTTTCTCCATAGGCTCACTGAAAGCAGAAAATCTCTCTCTCTGAAGATTAGCTTATTTCAAATATTGGCTGCTGTCACCTTGGGATGGTGTCGGTAGCATCTTCAGTCTGTTGATACATATGTAGCAGGGTTGCAATTTTTCCACTGTTGTCCATTTTATTTCTTTGTCACAGGAAATTCTAAGACCATCTTTAAAGACAGTCTTTTAATTCTTTTATATATTTTTGCTTAATTTTACAAGACGGTCACAGCAGGGCTTCACTGACATTGAGATTCTGGTCCCAGCTTTTTTATTTGCAAAGCCTTTCCATTCTTAAAATAGTCTTTACATTTAATTTATTCTTAGAGTGTCTAAACTTAAATGGTAGTTCAATAAATTATTGGCTTTCCTTCTTAACAATCCTTTAACAAGTGGTTCCAGTTTTCTAGGGTATGAGTTTTATATATAGCCAAATTAATATATGTGTTTTATGCTCAACACTTGTTAACTTAGTGGTCTTCAACCTATGGACCATGGGCCCGATCTGGTACATGGAGCTTTGTTAGTGGTGTATAGGGCACTCCACAGGTGCCACAGAAATTAACTCTGTCACTGCTTCCGCACCATCAAATGTTCAGGCCCATGGGCAGTTCCATGGGTTAGATGGCATAGCTGTAGATGTCAGATCAGGCCTGCGGGCTGTAAGTTGAATATCACTGGGTTAGTAAGATAATGAGTCATGAGTACACAATACTCATATTCATTTGGCTGCATGGATTGGGCCTGTGGACCAACTCTGTTCGCTGGATCTAACCCATGGACTGGCCCTGCACCACTCATCTGGCCCATGGGGCTGGATGGACTGAGTACCACTGTGCTAACCGGTTATAACAAGGACATTCTATTTTATATTTGTACATAAAACATCTCTCTATTCAGAAAACAATGGTGTTAGTAATTATAGGAACTACTTACATTTATTTGCAAATAAACCTCAAGAGAACCTTATATTTTATTGAGAATTTGAAGCACAACAAAGGTTTTTACTTGCAAAAGGAAATGCACTAGAAGTGTCCAATATCTTCTGTAAACACTTTCCAACCATATATGTTCACCTGAAAATGTGAAGGATATTTATAAAAGAGTTTGGAGCATTTATAAAAGAAATAATTTTCAGAAAGGAAGTTGCTATTATTCTTTGTGTGGATCTAAAGTAAAAGTTTTTCTCTTTGTGAAGAGGAAGGTAGAGAAGCCCACTTTGTGACTTAGAAGCTGGACAGCTCTGTGCTAAGTGTTTGGGGGCCGAATGTCCTTTGGGCTGTACCAGTGCCCATGGTCCACACCAGGAAGAGCCACAGCCCCCTGCATGCTGAGCGAGTGCCCCCACTGCAGCTGGGCTCAGAAGTCCCTCCCACTGCTGCACCATGTATCCATGCTCCCCCTCCCCACCTTGCTGCATTGCACACCTATGCCCTCCCGCACTGCTTGCTGGTGCACCCTCTCCTGCTCCTATCTCTCCACTGTGCTACTGCTCTCCCACAGCCCTCTGCCCTTATTACACCACACACACGTACTCTCCTGTTGCACAGCAGGGCCTCAAGTTCACTCTGAGCTCCTATGGCTGTGTCTCAGTGCACTACCCTGCCTTCTGGATCAGTAGCAGGCAGAGAAAGCTGGAGATGGGAAGGGGAGCCTGGAGATTATGGTTGCTGTTGCAGCCAGTGATGGGGAGAGCAGTGGACAGGCAGGAGCTCAAGGAGGAGTAGAGGGTACAACTTAACCCCTGACAGATGGATGGCCCTGACCTAGCACATTGTTTTGCTAATACTTTATAAGCATCACTTCTCTCTGAAACTACTGCTGGTTAGAAATGTTTCAGGAAAAAAGGCTTCTCAGGCAATTCTGATTTGCCAGAACTGAAAATGGGTATATTTTGTTAATGTACTAGTTAAGGTGAGAGAGTTCTCAACTCCAGGGTGCAATTTCTCATCAAAAACTTAGGAGAGCATATAGCATAGGAATTAGGGAACTCATCTGAGATTTGGGAGATTAAGATTCAAGTCCCTGAATCAAGCAGAGCAGAGACTTGAATCTGGGTTTCCTATATCCCTGGGGAGTGCCTTAACCATTGGGGTCTTTGTTATTTGGAGTTACTGTTTCTTACCATCTCTTGTTTTTTTCCCCTCTAAATTTCAAAAAGTCATAGCTTCATTATATTGTACAATGGAAAAAAAGATTTACATTTAAAAAAAATGAACAGCATGGGAGAACTAGTCCTGATCATTTCTATTTGAAATATTCTGCATGAAAGTGTTCTAGTATTCCTTTACCTGACCAGGTTTCTTTCTGAACCATTAATATCCTTAGAAGCCTCTCCCCACCCTTCAAAGAAATAAAGGGCATGTCTGTACCAAACTGGTATTTGGCTTATGTCCTAGATGTCTTGTTCTTTGAGAAGACACTTTTGATTGTTTGCCTTTTGACCATCTGGTTCCTAGTTACAGCCTACTATTTGCAATGTGTTTATGATTTACAATCGGTAATTAAAACTCCAATCAAATATTCTATGCATGGCATAAATTGTAATCATTATCATTTGTATAGCCTTAAAACATAGGTCAAAAGAAAATAATATTCAGTGTAAAAAAAACAAACAGATGTTACAAAGCTGCATTCCAGATTCAGTGAAAACAGTGGGAGGTAATAAAGATGGTTTTATGGTTAAGGAGGTGTCATTCTCATTGACACTTTCAGTGTCTGTCACTGGTTGACAGGAAGCAGATGCTTCCTAGGAATTTCCTTAATTACTTTAAATGTTTCATTTCATTAAATAACTAAATTAGTTTTGATAAGCAGCCAAAAACATGAGCACGCGAGCTCTCTTTTTTTCTAAGTGTCAGATGTATGAAATTGTAAGTATCTCATAAAATGAGATAAAAGGAAAGCAATCTTTTAATAAGCTACAGCTCCAATAACTAGGAATTTTATTAACAATTTTTGCATCAATAGTGAGGTCTACCCTGTATGGTGTAGGAGTTCTGCAAGATATAGAGCAGTGTTGGTACGTGAATTACAGAATAGTCAGATGCTTTGTGTATACTTGCAGCACCAAGGTAACATATCTCCAAACATATTTAATTATTTGCTTGCCTAAACTATGCTCTATTTACATATGAGGATTCTTGCTTAGAGTTTGATTGGCCTTCTAATGTAAAAAGAAAAGTGTGTCAATATTTTGTTACCTTCTAGTAATATTGCTTTTCTGAATATGTCTCTGAAATATTGCTTTCCAAGAGTCCTGTCTTTTTAAATGAGCAAGCGTGGAAGAGATTGATCATCTGCTATGTGGACATTTTATACCTCCTGGTTTCACATCAGTCTGAAGCTAAAGTCAATTAATGCAACCTACTGCACTTTTTTCAAGTTACAAGTGCTAAAGTGACATACTGTCTGAACCTGTAGTCCAGAGAAGCTGAATACTTGATTACCCTTTGTTTATCTGTGACCTACTAGAGAGATGGCCATTTCAGAATTACATGATAGGCTTCAAAGGCCTATGACCATTTCCACTCAGTACTTCACCTCACATTCAGAAAGGTTAGTGACTTTAGATCAATTTAAGATTGCTGATATAAAACACAATTGACTATTTTGAAAATGTCATTGTAATTTTGCTATTGCTGAATTCTTTGTTGATGAATTTTAATGCTGTTGAAAAATTAAAACATGAATATTTGAAGGAAAATTGAACATGAGTTACGGTATCAAAGTGTGATCACATTAAATATTTGGCTGCCTTTATAGGATAGTCTCAGAAACAACAAGATGATGTTCTAAGTTTTCCTAATTTTCCATCTTGCCATTTCAAAATTATTTTGCTGCTTTTGGTAAAAATTTAAGTGAAAAGTTTAGTTTCACAGATATTCCCAAACAAGTGGAGGAGCCATCCAATTCTGGTATTGTCCACAGAGGTGCTTTCACTATAAAATTCAACTACTTTCCACCATAGATTTTGATGGTGTCAATCCTGAGGCACTATTTCTTTTTTAATTACAGGGTTTTACCAGGACATTGAGTAAATTTTGTATTCGGATGCAAGTAATTGTACAGTATTTGCTTAGACATAATTTAGAAATGAAATATTACATTTTTCTGTCCTATTTTCTTCTGGAACATCTGTATATAAATTCTTATATATGTTTGTCCCTGTTTCAGGTATTCAAATAACCATGTTTCAAATACTATATTTGGCTGGAGATGTGAGCTAATTTGCTGCCTTCAGTTTATTTTCTTTGTTGATATATTTAAACTATTTTGAATGGAATAGAACCTGTGGGGAATACTGAACAACAAATAATCCAAGCAGGGTAGCTGTATAACACACATGGGTTGATTTATATTGGTATACAGTGGATACCTTTTTAGAATGGTTTGTTTTTCCCAGCTGGCTGCTAATCATGACACAACCTCTTTGGTGTAAGAGCGTGTGATTAACTTGTTCAAATATTGTAATGTCATTATTATTGTTTGTATTATAATAGCCATTGAGATCAGGAGTCCATTGTGCCATACAAAAGTATAGCAAGCAATATTTTCTGGCTAAAGGAGCTAACAGTCTAGCTAGATGAGTCGCAAAAGGTCAGAGAAAGGGGTACAGCATATGAGCAAAAGACTGAGAATTAAAAGATAGAGAAGTCAAGTGTCTTGCCCAAGGCTGCATAGAAAATCTGTGACAGAGTAAAGGGCAGAAATTGTTTCTCTTGGGTTCCCCCTCAGCACCTAAGCCCTGTCTTTCCTCCTTCAGTGACACTTGGGTGATTATTTAAGCCCTTTATGGGAATAAATGTAAGGATGAGCTGGCTTGTTCAATTCTTTTTATAATATTATTAAGAAAACAAGAGAAATGAGTCCTCCCATTCACTGTGTGGAAGCTGGGGAACTCAAGGTGGTCAATAACTGAACTTCTTTGTTTAGTATCTTAGATGGGGCCCAGCTACTAAGCCTAAACTGTCAAGAAGCCTCATCATAGTGCAGGGGCAAAATACAACCTGCAGGCCAGATCCAACCCTCCAGGCCATTCTATCTGGACCGTGGGGCCCCTAAAAAAATTAGAAAATTAATTATTATCTTCCTGGGGCTGCCTGTCAAAGATGACAAAGCACCAGCGGCAGCAGGACCCAGGAAGAGCTAGCAGCAGGACCCAGCAGCAAGGCCCACCTGACCCCACCCTACCCCCAGCCACCAGACAAAAGCTTCTGCCTAGAAGAAGCTTCTGGCCTGGTGACCTTGGGGCTGTTCCCCGGCCCTCCCTCCATCCAAGAGTGGAGACTCAGGAAAGAATAGGTGGAGATGGCAGGGAGGATCGCTGGTGCAGCAGGAGCCAGCCCGGCCCAGCCAGCATCATGTGGTTCCCAGCTGGCTCCTGCTGCACCATGCTGGGGGACCGGGGGGGCGGCGGGAGCCAGCCCGCCCCAGCCAGCATCATGTGGTTCCCAGCTGGCTCCTGCTGCACCATGCTGTCCTGGCCATGCAGCCAGGAGCTGCGCACTACCGAAGTGGTGGGCAGGTGGCGGGGGGGGATGGCAGGGGGGGGGGGTGGGGGGGCGAGAGTGGCGGGTGGGTGGGCAGGCAGGGGGAGCAGTGGGCAGGTGGGAGGGCAGGGGAGCAGTGGATGAGGAGGGAGCGGCAGTGGCAGGCAGGGAAATTAGAGAAGCAGCAGGGGAAAGGCAGTGGCAGCAGGCGTGATGGGGAAAGTGGCAGTGAGCATGATTGTGGTGCACCAGGGACAGCCACAGCAGGAGCTGGGCTGGCTTCTGCTGCATTCTGCTGTTGTAGCCAGGAACCATGAGCTGCTGGGAGGTGCCCGGCTGCACCGGACCAACTCCATGCTTTGCAGCACAGATTCTGGCGTTGCAGCTGGGAACCATGCAGCATGGCATGGAGCTGGCCCAGTGCAGTCGGGCACCTCCCAGCAGTGTGCAGTTCTCAGTTGCAATGCCAGCACTGCAGAATGCACCAGGAGTCCTGGTGTTGCAGCAGGGAACCATGCTGGGCACCTCCCAGCACCATGAAGTTCCCAGCAGCATGGCACTGAGCCGACCCAACCAGGCCCATCCTCTCCAGGCACCACACGGTTCCTGGCTACAACACCAGGACCTATGCAGCATTGGATGGAAACGTCGGACCCGCCCTGCAACACATGGTTCTCAGCTGTAATGCCAGGACCTGCACAGAGCCAGCCTGGCCCAATGATGCACTAGTGCCAGGAGCAAGGGGGAGTCCCACTCCATCAGGCTGGGCCGGCTCACAAGGTCTAGCACTTTAGCAGGGAGCTGCACATTGAGGCACAGTCTAAGTCCTGTGAGGCCCACATTGCAGCCAGGAACCACATAGTGCCCTTCCCCACACCGCACACGTGTGCGCGCGCGTACACTCCCCACCCCCCCCATCTCCATACTCACCCACACCCCTCTACATACCCCTACAATGTACAAGAGTAAGATTTTGCTTTGAACTATTATGCAATCATCTCTATATACACAGCAAAACACACAAATCAGGACAAAATATTTTTTGAAATAAAATATGTTATTCTAGATGTGTGTTTTTTAGTATATAATTTAGGGTTTTTTTGGTTTGAAGATGGTCACCCCCCCTCCCAAAAGGAGTACTTCTGGGGCAAGAGGAGGGATGTCTGGTGGCAAAGGTCAGGGGCTGGGGGGTGGGACTTCTGGTCTGATGATGGCGACCAGGGGGCAGGGCACCTCTTGAGGGGCAGGGCTATCCTTGCAGTGCTCAACAGCTCACCAAAACTCGTTAAGCAGCCCTCAAGCTGAAATAATTGCCCACCCCTGTCATAGTGTATAATATAAAATTAATTCCAGTTCATGCTCAGTTTACAATCACCTGTTTAATCTGTTTGGTCTGATTTCAGGATAAGCTCTTTCAATAGCATCAGTTGGATCTATAGGTTAAAAAGAACTAAGTGGAGCAAAAACAATGACTCTGTAGCAAGTAGTAAGGAAAAAAAAATACTCTGCCAGTGTAGCTTTTAAATATTGTAAAATTCCAGTTCTTGGCCTTGGGCTCATGAGAAAGCTTTAGCTCAGTGACTTAAGTTATTTGATTCACATTCAACTCCATAAATAAAGCAGCTGCTGAGTACTTTGTACTGTATGAAAGCATCTATCTGAACACCTTAGCGCTAACATTCATCTTCTGAATAAGCACATTAATACTTTATGGTGTTCACCCCTGGAAAATTCCCCAAGCCCCCTACAGATGTACCTTTTGCACTTCAAACTTATGTTGAAATGGTAGCATACACTGTTTTTGACTTATTCATTACTAAAAGATACCATATTACTAAAGCAGCTTTTTTTTTCTTTAGCAAGGTGACTTAAATGACAGGGACAGCCTCCAGCTCTAGTAGCAGCAAGCTGCTGATTCTTAATATCTAATGAAGAAAACTCATTTCACCATGTGATTTGCTTATACAGTTACTCAAAAATGCAGATTTTTAATTGTATGCCATAAATATATGTGGTATTTCAGGGTTTTTGAGGAGGAAACCCAGAGTCCTAAACCTACCTGATTTACAGGGTAGAGGGACAGGTTGATTTTCAGATCAGTTTTTTCCTTCTAATCTCTCTTTAAATGTAATTCTTCATGAATTATTTTTTTTTCACTTAAAAATCTTGTTGCCTTGCTACATGCAGTTTTTGTCTTACTTTTAAGTCAGATTTTTCTAAATCAAATGGTAAAGCACCGGTATGAAATACAACTTTTTTTTGGCATCTCTCTGGCATCCTTGCAATGGGCTAAGTACGGACAGTCAAAGTCTGAGGCTGAATCGATTCAGTCTCTGCAGGTTAGTCTAAGATGCAGAGATTAAACTGAGATATAACTGGACACACATTTACTTTTGATTCAGGAAAAGCAGCCATGTGCCTGCAGTGGCTCGGGGGGCACTAGAGCATGGCTCTCTGGCATATAGCCAGCATAGGCTGTGTGTTTGCTTCCTCTTCCTGTTGCCCCTGAGGTCTCTGGGATTTATAGTCTAGATTCACAGCAGCAGGACTCTACAGGGTAGCTCATCACTTCCTCTTCCTGCTTCCAGGTGCCTCTGGGATTTGTATTCCACAGTCACAGCCAGTAGTAAGTTTGAATGGGGAAAGGGGTGTTTAACACCCATTCCTTTGCCCCAGACACCAGCTAGGGTTTGCCTGGTGGGGGGCAGTCCCTCCCTCCCTCCCACTACCTTTCTCTGCTGGAGTGGACCACCCAGCCCAACCCAGGGCTGGAATGCATGCTGGGGGACTGTGATTTAACTTGAACCAGGAAGGAGTTTGAGACAGAAGTTTCATAAACTGGTTTGACCCAAATCAGTTAAGTCTGATGCTACATTCAACCAGGTTTATCTTAAACTGGTTTCAGCCATTTTGAAACTGGTTTATGTGCACCGAGCTTCTGTTCTGATACAGGTTTGAAACACTTTCTGATCACTTAAACCAGTTTATGTATAACTTCTGTTCCTAAGGAAAAGTCTGTGGAACACAGTATAATCTATATTTCCATTTAGAATCCCATTCTAGATTTGTGGGTGCTTCAGCATCCTTTCTTTAACAAAGGAAGAAAAGGACATTTTGAAAAGGAGTTTGTGAGAAGACAGAAGTGAGAGCATTGCCACAGGAGGGCAGCAAAATCCTGTGTAAATACAAAAGTCTTTGCAGAGCTTTAGATTTTAGTGCTTAGTCAGGAAAAACTACAGTAAAGCTGCTCTTTTCTGGTGAAAGAAGTGATGGGGATATTTTGAAATACGTTTCCTTGAGATAAGGGAACACCAAATGTTTTTAATATATTTCTATTTCCAGAACAATATCTACAAAATACCTCCTTTAATTAAAAAAAGAAAAGACCAGCTAAGCAAGATTTTCATGTTTTGTTTTTATTTCCCTTTAAGAAATTCCTTCTTTTTGAACTGTAAGTGTATATTAACTTATATTAGCAAACCAAAACTATGATTAGGAACAGATAAGCTTGCAGCCAGACATACCCTATCCCCACAAATCTTAAAAGCAGAAGATAAGGGGAAAGATTTCTGTGTTCCTTTCTGCCCTCATGCTGTCCACAGTGCTCTTGTTAACGCACCCCAGCACTCCATAAAACTTTTCTTTCCATATGTGACAGCCAGCTTCATTACACTCGCACTTCAATGCAAAGCCTTAACAGTGACCTCATATGTTTTATAGTGACGATATCAACAGATCAGTACATCTAAACGTTTCATGTTCAATGCATTTGGAAATCTATTTTGCTTCGGTGCTTCTGATGATTCTGGAAAGGGTTTTTGGTTTTTCTCTTCCATGCTCTCAATTTTAGCCTCCTTGAAAGTGATTAACAACAGTTTACATGCAGGAAATTTTTTACCATCAAAATAAAATTATGTTGGTTCAGCTCACAGCATATATTTGCAACTATTTCTCAAAACTTAAACATTTACTAGACGAGCACTACTTATGCATGAACACACAACTATTTTTCAACATAGTCTCCTTCTTCATTATTGGCCTTTTCCTAATAGTCAACATGTTCTGAGATTGTACAAAGGTCAGTCAGAAATAATGCTTCATAACTTCCTATGTAAGCTGTGGACATGGAGGGTGTTCATCTTGACTTCATGCATCCGGGAGGCACAGAAAACTCAGAGGTCAGTATGTCAAGATTCTGAAGACACTGAAACCTTGCATGCAAATAGCCCATGTCAGGAGCCATATCTGAGTGCTGCTTTTGCGCAGCCATGCTCACCCATAAACCACAGAGGCAATCCTATTATTTGGATGGACTGTGCTGCCCCATCCTCTACGCAGCCAGGAGGAATGAAGGACAAAGTATGAGAGCAGCATTTTTGGGATGACAGTTATGGATTGATGGAGTCTGTGTGACAGTGGCTGCTCAACTGGGACAAGGACTTCTACAATGTCAGGATACATGCCCTTGTTCTTCAGTGAAAAAAAGCTTTTGATGGAGACTATGTTGAAAAATAGCTGTGTGTTTAGGGATGATGTACAAGTTGTTTGTGCAAGTTTAATATTTGGCTGAGAAATAAAAGGAGGCGTTACTTTGTGACTGCCCCTTGTATAATTGATGTTAAAAACTGACACGTCTTTTGGCAACACTGTTGCTTGCACAGTTTTAGGTCCTAAAATGTTGTAGAGGTACAAGAAAAAGGCAAAAAAGGGGGTGAGGGGAAAGTGATAGTTTTCCATGACTGATTGTACATTTTCCAGAACTTCAACTACATAATATTTTGACAATTAAGATCAATTTAAATGAGTTTTTAAAACTCCAGTAGTACCCATTGATTTCAAAACACACATACACACCTTCCTTCAAAACTCTGCTTTTACCCCCAATTGTGTCTTCTGCTTTGAGAATATGAAAATGAAACTGCCTATTTAAAGAGTTTGCCTGATTTCATGAATGCTTTCTTATCTAAAAAAATTAAAAATGTAAAAAGGGAGCTTAGACATAGCAAAACATGAGGTCTTTTTGAAAAAATATTTCTATTCTAAGCTGCTATAGATAGTATGGGAAGAGAAACTTAAAAATATCAGTTTTAAGTTGAGAATATCTCCTTCAAAATTATAATTAGTGAGCTTACAGAAAAAGAGCCAAGATTGTGTCCTGAGCTTCACAGGATTTTTTTTCTGATGCCCTAATTAGTTTGATATGTAATTAGCGGATCTTCCCAGTGCTCTACTTTCACTCCATACTTCATTTTGCCTCCTAATTTTTAAGAAGAAAGTTTTGTCCTCTAATGTCATAATATATTACATGTAAAATATCCATGTTGGGGCAGGCAGACAGGAGGCGGCAGTCCTCAAAGAAACTGCTACAGATGCTGCTGGTGTAACTAGGTTCTCACCAGGGATCTGGGTTTTCTGTTTGCTGCAGAAAAATGCAGATTTTCTCTTTTAATGGAGTAAAACATGGGAAATGGTGGGTTTCCCCTTGCAGGCTAGCAGAGTTCCAGCCTGCAAAGGGCTGCTTGGGGCTGTGGGGAGCAGGAGGAGAGTTATCAGGGGAGGGGGGGGGGGGGGGGGCTGTGGGTCAGGAGTGAGGGACACCGGCAAGGCTGGGAGGCTGTGGGTCAGGAGCAAGGAGCACTGACAGAGCTGGGGGCCTGTGGCTTGGGAGGGAGGGGCAGTGGTATGGAGATGGCACTGGCATATTAGGGCTCAGTTACATAAAGTAGCAGGGGGGACAGCCACAACTGGACCCTGGGGAGCAAAAGGGGCAGGGGGAGCTCTGATTTTTCCATGATAAAAAAACCCAAAATCAAATGCCAAAGTATTTAATATTTATTTTATTGTAATGATTGAGGCACTGGTCGGCTTCCAAATTGCTTTAAAATTGTAAATATATCAATAAATAATTGTTTTCAACTGATACCAATTTAGTGTTTCATTTTAATTGTCAAAAAACATGGATTTTAGGGGTTTTAATCAAAGAATTTGTGATTTTTAAACAGACCCCTGGTCCTTACATGAGCTGGGCAGTATGGCACCCTTAGAAAGATCTTATGGCATTCTGGTTGAGAATCACTGGTATAGTTGGAAGACAGCAGGAGCAAGGATGGTGATATTGTAGTGGGAATCTGTGCAGAGGCTGATTTAGGACTTTGAATCTTTTCCTATCCTAAATGTAGATGGTTATATTATTACAGTGAACTGACAGAGATTCTCACAGAGAGCAAAAGTCAAGGAATTCAGAATTAAGGTTATCAA
This sequence comes from Alligator sinensis, assembly GCF_000455745.1. NCBI lineage: Eukaryota > Metazoa > Chordata > Crocodylia > Alligatoridae > Alligator > Alligator sinensis. The sequence goes on along the minus strand of NW_005842243.1, from coordinate 1,669,874 downwards.
GAATATAGACTAGTAGTTCTCAACCCTTTTAGACTTGAGGCATCTCTCGTTAGACCTAGGCACCCCTCAGAAAATACCAGCTCTTAGTTTTCCCTTGTTTTTTTTTACTTTGGAAAAATAATAGAGAAGTTGTAAAGAACCTAGAAAGACCAAAACAGGTCAAAATGTTTTTAATGTTATGGATTCTTATTTGAAATCTGTGGCTGTGTCCATACAAGCAAGCACGTGTCTGTTGTGGCATCTCAAAGCAGTTTGAGACACTGTAGGAGGCATACCACAAACGAAAAAGTGTTCCCTGCACTGCAGATATGCAGCACGGAGTCTGTTTGATACCAGGGAATCCTGGTATTGAAAGAGAACACGCCAGAAAAAAGCAGCACCTCTGAAGCAACTGGAGGCTGGGTCCTCCAAAGAGATGCTCTAGCACCTGGCCAGAGCATCTCTATGCCTGCCGCATGCCCCTGCTGCTCCAGCACGCTGCCTCAGTGTGCTGGAAGAAATAAAAGCTGGGCATGGCTGACAGCAGTTGCCCGGAGCTGGAAGGGACCCAGGTTCTGTTCCTGGTAAGCAGGGACGTACAGGTGGGGGGACCGTGTGAGGGGGGTGGGCCCCCCACCTGCTCCCCCTACCTCCCATGGTGCACAGGGCTCATGGCCCACTGCAGCCAGTTCCCCAGCAGTGCATGGTGCTGCCTGAGACCTGGGGAATACACATGGCACACAGAGCTGACCCAATTTGCTGTTGCCCACCTTCAGACAGGACCAGGCTGGCTCCTGGTGCCACTTTGGGCTCCTGGCACTGCAGGCAAGAGCTACATGCCATTGGGCCAGGCCGGCTCGTGCACAAATCTGAAGCACAAATCTGAAGCACAAATTTGTGCCGCTGCTACCTGAGCTGCTGCAAGCACACATACCTGCATGTGTGGATGCACCCTGTGGTTTTATCTTGTGAATCATGTTTGCACACCTAACAGTGCTAGCATGGAATGGCATCCCAGGGTACACTCGAAAGAATTTCAAGGCACCCCAGGTGCCTCTACACCCTGGTTGAAAATCACTGGTAGACCTACAACTGTATTGATATCAGAGGATACTGATACAAGATGTTACAAGGCAAGTGTCTGTAGCAATGCAAGTGCTTCTCCGCTTTTAACATTGCTTCATTCAAGACAAAAGCTTGGGTTGATTAAACTAACTTGTATCATTCCAGGCTTGTGTTTAAAGACCTTGCACAATTTTAAATATCAGTTGGTTGTTCTGTAAATATATAAATATCATATCTTTTGTTGCCTCTCTGTTTTTGGCTTAGTGAAGTTGTGCTTTGTGGCTGCTAATCAAAATGTGGTTTTGACTAAAATATTTTAGTAGGATTGTTAAACTCATAATAATCCAAACGCTAAACCAGAAAACACTGTGTGCACAATGTTTCCATTTAATAGCTTATTAAACATATTTTTGTTGCCAGGTTGCTTGTATTATTAGTCACCATCATAACATTTAGTGCTTCCTGTCTTTTCCAGTAGAAATCCCCTTTCTCATACATAGTTCAAAAGAAAGGCCAACTCAGAAATCAATAAAAATAATTTTAAATTATATTTATAATTATATGAAGTACTCTTGTAGTGAGTTACCTCAAATTCTAACATAATAAAGAGCTTAGTCCGTCTGTCTGTCTGTCTGTTTGTAACACTCTTGGAGCACTAGATTGGTTACTGAAACAACAAATCAGAGTGCTCCAAGAGCGTTATGGACAAGAGGCAGTGGTGGTAGCACAGCGATGCACTGCCGTGGTGGCAGGGATGAAGGGGATGGAGCAGGGGAGCAAGGCCAACGCTGCTGGCCTCCATACCCCCCACCCCTCCCAGCCCTGCTCCCTGGAGGCAGTGGAGTGCCGCTGTAATGGCATGGACAGAGTGGGAGAGGCGAGGCCAGCACTGCTGACCTTGTTCCCTCTCCTCCCCCCGACCCTGCTCCTTGGAGGGGGCGGTGTGGGGTGCTGGTGGAGGGGGACAGAGGGGATGGCAGGGTAAGCTTCCCCTCCCCCCCACTGTGCTCCTGGGAGGTGGTGGTGGTGGCAGTGCAGGTGGGTTAGGGTTGGAGTTAGGGTTAGCAAGCTTCCCACCCCTCTGTCCCTGCCCACCGCTACCTGCCCCCGTCATTCTTGACGGGCAGTTTGCTAGTATCTTCATAAGGAGGCTTAATAACTAGTAGAAAATGGGTTGGCATAAGGTATGCTGTAGGGGATTGATTTTTTTGGTAAACATTTCAGTGGCATAAACTATGTCCTCAGAGACCAGGAGGAAGTTTAAAACACAGATTTCAAAAGGTTTGTTTGGCTACAATGAAATATTTTCCATGTTGTGCAGCTCCCCAGTTACATTTTGCTTTGTTCCATTACAGAACTGAATGCAGAGAAAGAAAAAAAACAAAACAAAACCTTAATCTTTTTTTACCAGTTATCAGTAGAGGGCGCTATGTACCTTTCACATTCACCATGTGTACATTACTTGTTTGTCAAGTATATTTTTAGTTATTCATTTACAATTCAAAATTTAGTTTAATTATACCTTTGCTTATATTAATGGTGCAGTTTACTGTAGTAGATCTTGATAGCATTAATTTGATTTTGCAAACGAACCGCTTTTCTGTTCATCAAGGCCTTAACTTACACTGTGATATTTAGTTTTATGTTACAATTATTTTGTAATTAGGAAGTGTTTTCTCCTATTTATACATTAGATATTCTAATTATTTTATGGAAGCCAGTTATAGGCTTATAAAAACACAAACACAACTAGGATTTCCTGTTGACATTCATTATTGGTGCAACAGTGATGTCATTAGTAATGGTATATATCGTTGATATGCTCAAAATTTAAACTGTTCAGCCTTGGGAAGGGGAGGTAGCAGGTGAATGTGAGAATAATAAATCCCATTTGGTCTATGAGGGAAAATGAGGTAACTAAGGGAGTGGGGTTGAAGGAAATGGGAACTAAGGGAAGTAATAAGATGTAAAGACGTAAGGAATAAGAGACCAGCTAAGGGAAGAAGTTTTCCAGGGGCAGACTCTGTTGTTGAACTGCTGTTTTTCCATCTCTGCCCTCCCAGCTGCACATGTTTCACTCCTCTGGTCCAAGTGCCCTGGTAGCATGCTAGTGTTCCTGACTCTCTCAACTGGCCTTCTGGTAGCTGACATGCTCTGTAATGACTGCTTCGGTCAGTCATTTCTGGTGGGTGGAGTTGTGAATGCTGTGGCTGAAAGGAAATAAAGAAAATAAAAGTCTGTTTGCTCTCCTGGGTCCACAAAGTTTTCCTTTGGTTTGGTGGGAGGAGGTTATCTCAACGGGCAGACTTGATACTGGTGCCGTGAGTCAGAATAGAGATTTTTGAATTCTGAGGATTGTTTGGCCACAGTGCAATGGCAGTGTCTGACCAGGATGTTGTGACATGGTTGTATGTACGTGCATACAGCGCTAGTATCATCTAGCTTGGCTCATCTTTGATAGACCCGAACGAAAAGAGTATAATCAAATTTAAAATCTGTGTCAGAGAACTGACTAGGGAAGTAGGCAGATGAGTTTGGAGGTGAACTGTGAGGATGTAGCATGTGATTTTTACTGATTCTGTTTCCTTTCCGTTCTGTCTGGCTTACACACAAAGAAGCTCTTACGGAAATGGAAAATCTGGCTCACTAAAGGTGAAAAGATGGTCCAAAGGGTAGGATGTGAATGTGGGAGTCAGAAACCCTGAGTTCTGGTCTCTGCCGGTGGCATGTACATGTGATGGGGGTTTAGTCCCAAAAATTGAAATGGTGGGTTTTTAATTGTAATGATTAAAAAAACCCACCATTTCAATTTACGGGCTTCTGTCACCGTTATGGTGAGGGACCCAATCCTGATCTTTTTCTCTCTCTCTGCAGAGCCTCCCCGCCACTCTCATGCCTGGTGCGGGGAAGTGGGGAGGTGGTGAACTGCTTCTGGGCTGAGTGGCCCCTGAGCGGCAGGGATCCCGGTCCTTCCCTCCATGGTGGCTGTACCCCCCCAGGGCCGCCTGGATGAGCTGCTAGCAGGCAGGTGCTCCCCAGGGGGCACTGTCGTCATGGAGGGAAGGTCCAGGGCCCACTGGCAGCTGGCTCCCTGGTTGTGGGAGAGGTGGGCAGGCTTCGTGGGAAACAAAAAAAAGGATCAGGCCTCTTGCTGCTTTTTTATTTCCTAAGCGGATCCTGCCTGCGCGAGCTGCCCCCGGGCCCTGCAGCCCCTGAGTTGCAAGGGGACCCGGCCCTTCCCTCCCCAGTGGCAGCCCACCACCCCCCCTGGAGCCACCAGGGCAGGGTACTTGCTGTGGGGGTGCTGCCTGAGCCTGCAGGCAGCACCCACCAGATCCAACTCTTCCCCAAGCCCATGCCAGGAGCAGCGCTCGGTGGGCTTCCAGTGCATGGGTTCACAGAAGAGTTGGATCCTGTGGGTGCTGCTTGTGAGCTGGGGCAGCACCTGTGCAGCTTGCACCTGTGCAGGCAGGCTCTGCTGAGGGGAAAAAAAGTGATGGGGGACCTGATCCTTGTTTTTCCCCCCCTAGAGCCTGCCCACTTCTCCCAAAGCCAGGGGGTGAGCTGCTGGTGGGCCCTGAGCTGCGGGGAGCCCTGGACCTTCCCTCCATGGTGGCAGCACCCCCAGGGTCACCCAGGTGGGCGTCTAGTGGACGGGTACTTCCCAAGCTCACAGGTAGCACCCAGCTTGATCCATCTGTTCCTTGACCTGGGGCAGCACCTGCCTTCTAACAGCCCACCTGG
>NW_005842243.1:1624821-1665048 GCF_000455745.1 Alligator sinensis | reverse complement strand
GCTTTCCACAGTTCAGGGTCTGCTTGGCCCACTGGCAGCTTGCCTTATGGCTGTGGGAGACGTGGGCAGGCTCCATGGGGGGAAAAATAAAAAGGGATTGGGCCTCTCACTGCTTCTGCCCTCATCCCACCTCTCCCACAGCAGGGGAGCAAGTTGTCAAAGGCTGCAATGTTACAAAAGCTACATTGCAAACTAAACTACATGTGGATGTGGTTTAGTTTGCAACATAGCAAACTCATTTAAATTGTACAAAACCCCCCTGCACGTGTACAAAAACAGCCAATTTTCATCACATGTACAAGCATTCTGCCTTCCTACAGAATTTCTATATGACCTCAGGCAATTCATTCAGTCTGTATATGCTTCCCTTTCCTTTCTGTAAATAGTAGTACTAAGAATTCCCTATTCATAGAATGTAGGCCAGAAGGGACCTTGGAAGATCATTGGGTCCAGCCCCCCTGCACCAAGCAGGAAAGACACCTGGGGTCAAGTGACCCCAGCAAGGTGACCGTCCAGTCTCCTCTTGAAGATTTCCAGGGTAGGCAATTGCACCACCTCTGGAGGGAACTTATTCCACAGTCTGGACACCCTAGCTATGAAGAAGTTTTTGCTAATGTTGAGCCTAAAACTGTCTTCCAGGAGTTTGTGACCATTGCTCCTGGTTTCCTCAAAGTTGCCCTGGTGAACATTTGTTCACTGAGCCCCTGATGTACGCCCATGATATAGCAGTAAGCTGCTACCAGGTCCCCTCTCAGCCTTCTCTTCTTCAGGCTGAAGAGTCCCAGGTCCCTCAGCCTTACCTCGTATGGCTTTCCATGCAAGTCTCTGATCATATGGGTGACTCTTCTCTGGACTCTCTCAAGATTTTCCACATCCTTTTTGAAGTGTGATGCCCAGAATTGGACACAGTACTCCAGCTGCAGTCTCACCAATGCTGAGTAAAGCGGAAGAATCACTTCCTTGGTTTTGCTTGAGATGCATTGGTTAATGTATGCCAGAACATTGTTTGCCCTGCTGGCTACAGCATCACACTGACAGATCATGTTCATACTATGGTCTGTTATTACCCCTATGTCTTTTTCAGTCATGGTGCTAGTCAATTTGGCACCAGCAAGCCTGTAACTATATTGGGGATTGTTGGTCCCCAGATGGAGCGCTTTACACTTCTCAATGTTGAACTTCATCTGGTTCTGATCTGCCCAACTTGCTAGCCTGTCTAGGTCCACCTGTATCTGTAGCCTATCTTCAAGTGTGACCATGGTCTCTCATAACTTGGTGTCATCTGTGAACTTGGCCAGTGAGCTCTTCACCCCTACATCCAAATTATTTGATAAAGATGTTGAAAAGAACTGCACCAAGCATGGACCCCTTCTCACCAGGATGATACAGATCCATTCATTAGAACTCTCTGAGTCCTCCCTCACAGCCAGCTTCCTACCCACCAAACTGTCGAGCAGTTAAGCCTGCAATTCTCCAATTTTTCCATGAGAATGTCATGGGATACTGAATCAAAGACCTTTTGGAAGTCTAGGTATATAATGTCAACCTTCTCTCTCTTATCCAGGTAGTGAGTTATCTGGTTGTAGAAGGAGATGAGATTGATAAGACAAGAACTGCCCATGATGAAGCCATGCTGGCTGTCATTCAGAATCCTACCTTCTGCAAGTGTATCGCACATAGACTCCTTGATGAATTTTTTCAGGATTTTACCTGGGATAGACGTTAGGCTAATTGGCCTATAGTTGCCCGGGTCCTCACTCCTTCCCTTCTTGAAGCTGAGCACTACATTGGCCCTCTTCCAGTCTTCAGGGACCTCCCCTGAGTGCCACGAGTTTTGGAAGAGTTTCGCCAGAGGTCCCACAATGACTTTGGCCAGCTCCTTCAGCACTCTCGGGTGAAGTTCATCCAGTCCTGCTGACTTATAAATGTCTACCTTTTCTAACTGATCATGCACCAGCTCAGCATCAACAGTAGGAAGACAGTCATTCCCACCATGCCCATTCTGAACCTTATCTTGCATGATTTTCCCCGTAGTCTGGTGAAATACCAAAGCAAAGTAGTTGTTCAGGAGTTCAGTTTTCTCCTGAGTGTCGGTAACTAGCTGTCCTGAATTGTTAAGCAGTGGCCCCATTTGTTTTCCTTCTGTTCCCTACATACCTAAAGAAGGACTTCTTATTGTCCTTGATATTCCCATTGCTAGCTTAAATTGAGTCACCACTTTAGCCTTTCTAATCTTTTCCCCAAATGCGGACCATTGTTGTATAGTCCTCCTTGGAAACTATCCCAAGCTTCCATTTTCTGTATTCCTCTTTCTTCTTTTTCAAGAGGACCATGATATCCCTATTAAGACAGGAGGGCTTACCAGCCCTTCTGCTACCTTTCCTCTGCACAAGAATGGTCTTCTTTTGTGCTTTGAGGATTGTGTCCTTGAGGAATGACCACTCTTCATGCACTCCTTTTACCTTTGGTTCCTGGACCCTCAGTGCTTCCATTACTATTGCCCTGAACCTGTTGAAATTCACTTTTTTTAAGCCCAAAATTTCATCCCTGCTAGCTGATAAGCTTGCCTTGCTTTGGGCACACATCTACACATGCACATGCTAAGGTGCATTAACACAGTGCACTGACTGACTTGGGACTAAAGTTAGTCCCAAGTCAGTCAACATACACAGCGTTAATGCGCCTTAGTGCATCTACATGTGCATTAAGGCTCTTTAGCTATTCATGCCTAAATTTGCTACCTGCTTTTGCAGGTATGAAATTTAGGTGCAAATAGCCTAAAATAGACATATTTAGGGTGCATTATAACGAAACATGTAGACCCATGCCATTAATACACCTTAAAAATGGCTAATATGCCTTAAATTGGCATGTGTAGATACATCGAAAGAGTTGCATCTCTTTGCCATTTAATCCTTGACATCCCTACTGAGACTACCAGCTATAACACCTATTATGATAGTGGGTGACGATAACATTTTTCTATTTAGAATTATAAAACAGTGATTAGATAATTAGTAACTACTCTGGACTACTAGGACCTAGGGTAGATTTTGTCAGACAGGATGGAAGGTTCCATGTTCTGTTGCCAGTTCTGTGAGCCAATAGTCCTAAATTGTTTTAAGTGTTCTTAACATCACTTTTTCTAAACCTATTCCATTCTTTTTCTCCCTATTGCACAGTGAAATACAATTCAGCTCCTCTAGTACTACCACTTCAGAGAGTCAGGAACCATCTTCAGGTGATCAAGCAGCAAGTGCACTCCAGCAGCAGCTTCTACTGATGATGGCTCGAAGAACCCTTTCAGAAACACCCAGGGTATATTATAATATTTAATTTTCTAGAATTTTAATGAATCATGTTCCATTAATATGTGGCAGAAAAGAACACCTGCTGTTGATGCAGTTGTGCTAATTCTTTTGTATTGATTAGTTTGGTACTGCTCTACTGAGTTTTTTTTTTAATGCTTATTATGAACACAGTTCTGCTATCTGTTCTCACACACAGTGATATCTTCTTATATTTGGTATCCCTTTCACTTCAAAGTGCTATTTGCAGAATAAGGGATCATTTTGTGAGCCAGGGTGATGAAACTGGAGCCTAACAGAGCATTTTTAGTAGGGTAAAAAGGACAGTTTTGCCACAGTAATTTTATTTTTCTTTTATAGCATTTAAGGATTACTGTGTATCTAATGCTGCCAAGCATTTGTGTAAGACCCATGTTAGCTGTTCAAAGACAATACCAGTGTATAAACAGTCAGTCTCATATCCTGAAACTTACTTAAGTTTGAATAAAAGAGGGCACCACTCTGGAGATCTTATGCACATTGCCCAAGTTTAGTAGTATGACAGATTTACTATTTAGATTTATATGGGCATTTAAGCCTAAAATATTAAGTCAGTCACCACTTACCTGAAGTGTGCAGAAATACTCTTAGGTCTTGGATATTTTTTTGTGAAATGTCAGGACACTCTCAAGTCCCAAAAGCTGGAGTTGCTCACTACTTGACAGAATAAGGCCTTTAGAGCTAATGTATTTTGTAAACTGACAATAACATATTTTAGTTTTGCAGTGTGTGTAAATCTGAGGCCTGTGTGACTCTTTGGGCTATCTTTAAGAATCTGGACTCTTCCACATCACAGTTTCACCTCCACTTTTCCAAATGCCTATTTCTAGTTTAATGCTTGTATTAATAATTCAAAGCATCAATTATTTTTTTAGTTAGTTTTTTAATAGGATCTAGGAGCTGACAGCCTTCAGTATGGGAAGGTGACTGTTTTAAACTTTAAAATATGCTTTTGCCTATATTTGTAATAAATGCATATAAAATTATTATTTGGATTTGTAAAGAGACTTCTATGCTAGGTCTTAAATTCTTTACACAAATATTTAATCCTTTAAAAAGCCTGTGACCTTGGGTACTATTTTTCACCTTCATTTTAGCTACAAGAAACTGCTGGATTAAGAGTTGAAGTGTTTAGTCCAAGATCGTACTGCACATTTAAGGCAGTCAGGCAGCGATCTCCCTTCTTTTTTACTTCTATTCTTGTGATGAAAAGGTGAAACCATGATGCTATAAAAGTCTGGGGGAGTTTTGATGTTGACTTTAGTGAAGCTAGGATATAACTCAGTGCCTCAGACATTAATATAAATTACTTAGGTAGTGTTTCCTTCATTTTGTGGATAAATGAACAAAAACACATGACTTGTTTAAGGCAGCACAGCTAGTTGGGGACAGAACTCTAAATAAAATGTAGAAGTCCAGATCTAAGCATGAACCCTGCAAACCTGTGTGCACATGCTTAACTTTATATATTTGTGTAATTCTCCAGAAATCAATGAGAAATCAATGAGGCTACTCACAGGCTTAAAAGTAGGCGCACACTGAAAGGATTGCAGGATCCTAGGATCTATTTAGATGGTAAAACTGTTCCTCTGCTACCTCTGCCCATTCAGAACTCCTTTTTCTACTAATAAAACCAAATTAGAAAAGTAATAGAATTGAAAATACAGGTTTTTAAAAGAAAAATTGAATTGGAGTGTTGTTGTAGCTCTTATTATCCAGGAAATATGCAAAAAAACAAGGACTTTTTTGGTGATATCTTTTGGGCACAAAGTCTCATGTCTCTCCTAACCATATAGTTGGTTCAATAGAAGATATCACCAAAATAACCCCCAAACCCTTGCTTCTCTCATGAAACCTCTCAGTGTAGACATAATCAAGAAGAACGGGTTCTTAGAAACTGACAGAAGCAGTAGTCTGCAAGTGTGAGTATTTAACTTTGGCTTTTTCTCTTTTATCTAAATTCAGAATTTGGGGTTTATCAAGATGAGATCAGAGAGGCTTGTATCTGATGGTATTTATACATTTACACCAAAGATGTCAAACATGGCCCACAGGCCAGCTCTGGACCATGGAGGTTGGTCATCCAGCCTATAGGGCTTCTCATGGACATCTGCAGTCGAAACATGGCACATGGGACTTATTGCTGCAGCTATCAAAACCCCTGTGGCAGCAATGTTACTTCCTGTGGGTTCAGAGTGGCTTTGGAATCCAGGGAGTTAACTCTGTTTACCTTTCCCCCTCCAATCCTCCTCAGCCTGCTGTCAAAAGTGGTGGTTTTAGTTGCCCCTGGTGACTAAAACCAGTAGCAGGGGGAAAGGGAAGGAAAATGGCAGCAGTATGAACTCCCTGATTTCCAGAGCTGTGCTGAAACAGCACTTTCAGCAGCCTTAGGGACCAGTACTCTGGCTGCTCACAGGTTATCCAGCCTGCAGAGCCAAACAGGTTTGACACCTATGATTTACATGAACTTGATGCGATTTTTTTCTCTGTTTTACTATTAAACTTAGTTCAGTTAAGAATCTTGCACACCTATACATATGCAGCGAGGCTTAAAATTAATCGAGTCACCTGGAGTGTGGTAATTACTAGGGCTATGTGAAATTTTGCTGGCTGTTTCATTTCAATGCTGTTTTGATTCGTTTCAAGCTCAAAACAGCGAAATCAAAATGAAACGAAGGCCTTTAAAACAGCCTCAAAACAAGGGCAGTCAAAACATTTTGAAACGTTTCGAGTTTCGAAGCTGGGCTTGCTTGCAGGCAAACAGAAAGTAAGGAGAGGGTAGAGGGAGAGGGGGGAAGGACTGCTCTCATATTGACCATGTAGTTGGCCAGTGACTGTGATCCTTCCCTGAGGTTCCTTCCAATCCCAGTGCTCTGGGGGAGGGATGGAAAAAAAGCATAAAAAGCAACATAGTTTGAACTGAGCTGCTTTCTGCCTTGGGGTCAGTTACTGAGCTGTCTCTTCCAGCAGCTCAGCAACATCAGACAACAAAGGCTATCACTCATTTCCTACTTGCTAGCCTAGCAAGTGGGATTCATCAATACCTTTTGCTTTCTATACCCTTTTATTTTATTATTATATTAATTGATTCCTTTCAATTTATTCCTTCCCAAAAATCCGCTTTTTGTTTTTGTTAGTCTATTTTGATTTTTTCCAAATCTGTGCTTTCTCTCAGTGTGCATTCTATTCATAGGGAAGCACATCATATATTGCATAGTGTAATATAGAATTTATGCAGGAACACATGCATACATTTATATATCTTTATTTTATTTATTACATAAATATATACATACATTACATAAATACACATACATATACAATTATCTACATATATTACATAAATCAGATAACATTACAGAAGAACACAGATTTTCCAGCACACCAAGGCAAAGACATTATGAAACACACCATGAAGTGTGCTGGAAAGGCAGCTGGCAAGCCTTCAGGGAGGAGCGGAAGAGGAGGTAGAGAGAGAGCTGTAAGTTTCCCCTGCCACCCAAACTGAGATGCAGCCTCTTTGCTACAACAAGCAGGCATGAGGCTTCCACTAGTTCTATAGGCAGCAAGGAAAGGGGAGCAGTTAACCACTGCCTGTGCCTGAGTCTGCATCTCATCCAAGAGCACCAGCCATAACCTGCCCCACCATCACCATGACAACAAGCAACAGCACCAGCATGACAGTCTCCTCTACCCCCATTTTACTTCCCGTGCTGAGCCTTCCAGTGCCTGAGGAAGAGCTGGAGCTGGATCTGAGTGCCCTAGCAAGGGAAATTCTGGGGAAGGAGGGGGAATCTTCTGAGTTTATGCTCCACACCCCTCAAGTTTCCCCTAGAGCCAGGTCTCCTTCTGCAGAAGACACTTCAGAAGAGGATGAGGTAGAGGGTGCGGAATCAAGTGGCTCAGCTGAGTCCGCTACTCCTGTTGCTGTGCCTCTGCCTGCTGAGGAAGGGGAAAAGGCAGCATCTCAACATGCACCCGTACTGCAGAAGGAAGTGGGTAATGTGGTCTGGGATCATTTTGAGCTGGCAGATGATCGCACATATGCTATCTGCTTGCACTGCTGAGCCAAAACCAGCCAGGGCAAGGGAACAAAACACATGAGCAACACAGGGATGCTGATGCATTTCTGCAGGAACCACCCCCTTGCCCTTGCTCCTCCTCAGCCTGGCACCAGTGAGAACATGCCCAAAAAGAAGTCCCCCTCTTGCTCCAAAGCCCCCATCCCCCCTAAGCAGAGGTAGACCACCCTGGAACAGTGGAGGGAAAGGCAGACAGGGAGGCAAGTTGCAAGGGCGAGCGAGATCACCCGTAGCATTGGGGCAATGCTTGCTGTGGATGGCCAGCCCTTCTCCTTCGTTGAGCGGCCAGGGTTCAGGCAGTTCATGGCGCTCGTGGCCCCATCATACCAAGTGCCCATATGCACCACCTTCAGTAGGACAGTGGTGCCCTGCCTGTATGAGGCATGCAGGGAGTACTTGAGGGAGGAGCTGCACAAGGCAGGTCCACAGGTGGTCTTACACTTCACCTCGGACATCTGGAGCACCTGGGGTGGAGATCATGCCTACCTCTCCCTCACAGGGCACTGATGAGACCAGTCAGGTTGTCGGTGGGCTCTCCTTCACGCCAAGGTGATGGACAAGTGGAACAGAGATCATGGGGGCCATGAACTACTTCATGCAGGGGTGGCTCATTGAGCAGGGCGAGCTCACCCGCGGGTTCATGATCACCGACAATGGGGCCAATATGGTCAAGTTGGTCCGTGATGCCAACTTTGTAGGGATCTGCTGTGTGGCACACAAATTCCACCTCACTGTCAGGGACGCCTTGGAGGGGGACAGGGATGCTGGTGATGGTGCCAGCACCACCAGCAAGCTCATTTCAAAATGCAGGAAGGTGGCAGACTACTTCCACTGGAGCATTAAGAGGGGCAAGATGCTGCAGGACAAACAGGCAGAGCTGAACATCCTGCAGCACAAAATCATGCAGGATGTGGTGACTCAGTGGAACTCCACATACCTGATGCTCGAGAGGCTGGTGGAGCAAAGAAGGCCATCCATGAGATGGCCTTGCTCGGGGAGATTGGGATCAGTGGTCCCCTTAACAGAGCTCAGTGGAATACCATCTCCCAGATCTTGGTGGTCCTCAATCCCTTCCTCAAGGCCACCGAGACCCTCAGTGCTGGCGATGCCCTCCTTAGCCAGGTGATCCTCATAATGAGGGAACTTCAGAACCAAATGGAGAAGTTGCAGGGGATCAGTGTTCCTGGTTGTGGCAAGCTGCTGTCACCAGTTGTGCAAGCACTGTTGAGGCAGCTGAAGGAGGGCATCAGGAAATGGCTTGATCCCTTGTGGTCCAGTATGGTCCACATGCTGGCTGCCATGTGTGGGCCAAGGGCATGGCTTATATGGTGGGGTCCAGAGGCACCAAACCCCAACATCAGGCAGGTGGCGCTCAGGCCTTGATGGCTGTCTGTCTCGCTGAGGATGTGGAGCCGCTGCTGTGTGACCCCTTGGCCTACTGGACAAGCCGCAGCCAGATGTGGCCAGATCTGGCCATGGTTGTCTGGGAGCATCTGTCCTGTTCACCAACCAGTGTTCCAAGTGAGAAGGTATTTGGCTTTGCTGGTGATGTAGTGACACCCCACCTTGGGTCCTGGTTTGGTGGAGCACCTGGTGTTCCTCAAGGTGAACCTCCTGCTGCTGGGGTTCCCCAAGCTCTAAGTACAGATGGAGTGACTGCCACCCTCCTCAGTCCATCCACTCACCCTGTTTTTTCATTTATTTAAAACCATTTAATGCCCTGCTCTCAGAGCTGGAGGTGGCACTCACTGAATCACCAGCCAGCATGGGAAGAACATGTCCCTGCTGAGCTCCTGTGTCAGGATGAACTTGGAGGTATGGGCTGGGGCTGTGGGGAAGGAGGAGACCCCAGGTCCTGGGCATGACCACTAAAACTGGACTATGCCAGAGTCAGGAGGCCTGATGGAATTGTTGGTGGTGCGGCAGCCCCAGGAAATGCCAGGACTGAGAATCTCCCTGGTGAAAGGTGGGTAAGAGGTGCCCTAACCTTCAGCCACCACACGCATGCACAAAGTCCTGGGTGGGGAAAGCTCAGACTCATCACATCTGTGACAGGCCCGAGGCTTGCTGGTTGCAGTAGAGTTGTGAGGCTCCACATGAGCCCAGTTTAGATGCCTGGGGTGCTAGCTTTCGGGTTGAAAAACCCTTTGTCAGGCTGAGGAAGCACCTGCAGTTGGTGTGTGTGTTGTTCCCGGATGGATGGAATAGTAAAGAAGCCAGAGGCTGGTCTGGCATGCAATGCAGGCAAGGAAGTCAGTCAGTGAAAATGGAAATGAAGGCATCACGGGGTGAGGTACAGGCTGGGGTAGGGAGGAACAGGGGTGTAGCAGGTAAAAGTTGAGAGGTACCTAGGGAGTCAAATGTGCAGCAGGTTGTAGGACATTAGACATAATTCCAATGTCTATATTGAGTCCATGAGTTTCTGTACATAGGAAGTTGATGAAGTGCAGTTCATAGGCTCGTCTGTGAAAAGTGGTTTGTAAATTCCATTTAAGGATTAGGCCTGAGGGATTGGAGACAGGTGGTGTGCACTCATTCTGGTGCACAGTTATTGCTTGGTGTCTCCTACATATTTTCCATCTGGAAACTTGGTGCCCCTATGGAGGTATCTATTTTATTGTGAAGATATCTTCATACTGGAGATATTGTTGGCAGGTTTTGCATGTCTTGTCATGGCATGGCCTGGATCCATTCGGTGTGTTTTGAGCTGTAGGAAGTTGGCTTCTGGTGATGAGGTTAGCGAGGTTTAGTGCTTGTTTGAATTTACAAATCACTTTTCACATACGAGCCTATGAACTGCACTTCATCAACCTCCTACATACAGAAACTCATGGACTCAATATAGGCAGTGGAATTTTGACACACTACAACCTGACTCCCCAGGTACCTCTAAGAGCCGCACTAATTAAAGCACCTCATTCCCGGAGCACATGCATAAACACCCCTGGTGGTCTGAGACACATACCTTATCTGTCTTTGGAGATATTACCCCTGAGACATCCAAAAAGTGGTAAATGGTCCTGCAGCCTGTGATGAGAGGTAGCAGACAAAGCGTCCAGATTGTAAACAGTGCTTTGTATGTCAAAGATTAGAATTCTGTCCCATGAGGTGTGCTCTAATTGGCCTAATACTTGAGAAGAGTCTAAAATCTGCAGACAAGAGATGGAGTCAGAACAGTCAGACACATTGTGATATGTTAAGTAATAAGTAAGTAATATGTTAAAAGGAGTATTAAAATATAATCAAAAGGTTTTTACATGACTGGTAAAATTCCTGACTATGTGCAAGAAATGAGGTTAATGCCTTATGTTTTTTATTCCTAAAATGAAGAAAACAAATTCTTGCTACTACCCATTTTGTGAAGAAATTGATAAGAATTTTTTCATTCAAATTTTTGCCTCTTAGAAAACGCAATTTATTGGCAACAGTATGTTCATATGAAATTCTGTGTGTGTGTACGTCTGTGTGGCTGGTTTGTTTTTGTTTTAAAGCATCTGAGTCAGGACCTTGAGGACTCTTCATGTTCTTCAGCACAACGAAAATTTAACAGGCAGTTTTACAAATTCATTATATTTCCTGGGAAGTGGATTAAAGTCTGGTATGATCGACTAACCTTATTGGCTTTGCTGGACCGGTAAGCTTCGTCCATTTCCTCCACTTGCTTATTTTTATGCGTGTAATGAACTGTGGCTTGAATTGCCCCTTGGGGCACAGACAGAAGTGCAGCTCCCTGGTCCAACAGAAAGTGCCGTGAATTACATGAATCCTCCCAACCCAACAAATGTTAGCGGTTGGGTCGGGAGGGTGGGGGATTGAACCCCATACAGGGACAGAGGGGTTCTCTTCAGCCTCTTCCCTTATCCCTGCTCCTCTTCTTCCAGCCCCCGGGGCTGCCTCGGCATGGGAGGAGGAGAAGGAAGGGGAGGGAGGTCCATTTTGGGGTTTTCCCAGTCTGCGTCCAGTCCCAGTCCAATCGGGGATGGGTGGATTGGACAGCCATCTCCGGTCGGCTCCACTTCACCAGCCCCACCCTTCAGCTTCAGTTTGGCAATCCCTAGAATGAACTCCTTCCTCTCCCTTCCCCCCCTGGCACTCTGCTTTGGCATGCTTTCACCTGAACCCTTATGTAAGGGATTGGGCCCTTTTAAAGTGCTCTGCGGCTGTGTACTTGTGTTAGGTCACAGCTGTAAAGTGTTTTTAGGGGCCAGGTTGGGCAAAAATTTCACTTCTGTCAATGCCCTTGGAGTTGATAGCACAAACTATTTATTAAAGGAGTAAATCATGTGGATTGTTTTAAACATATCTGTTTGGTTTAAAGATGTGAAAAATATTTTTCTATGGTCTGAGCTTGGGCCTTTACAGCTAATTTTGGTAGCTCACTGCCCTGACTGAGAAGGGACCTTGGTTCATATCAGTGTTAAACTATGGGATAGTCACTCTCTCCACATTCACAATTACAGTTGCCTACCAAAATTATTTTTTTTACCCTGGCATTTCTCCTTTCCTTTTCTCATTTCAGTTGGAATTACCTGTTTTGTCAGTTCCCATTACTAGGTGTAATATAATCTGTTAGACTACTATCAACCCAAAACATATAAGACTACATAGCCAACAACTGTAGTCTGGCCTGTCATGAGCTTTGATCCTTGTTAGTGTATGTGAATATATTATATAGTCATGCTAATATGAGCTCCGCCGCAGAAATGTCAGAAGACAGCTTTAGCATGCTACAGCAACCATAGTATCTAGCCAGCAAACTTCTAATGTGTGAGGAAATATCCACTGAAGCACTCTTATTTACAACTGTGAATGCCTGATTCACTTTCCTAGGCACTTGTGTTCTAACAGATCAGATTCAATATGTGAAATGGATATAGTGTGCTTTTGTAATGTATATAAGGACAAATTGTGTGTTTTAAAGCAATTTTAACCTGGCAGTGGTATACATTTCCTTCTTTTGGTCACATACTATATTTTGTCTTTTGCCTTCTAGTTAAATGAAGGTTTCTCTCTCCTTGAGGAAAACGATACATAAAACTTTTTATAAAACACAGACAAATATCTGCTCAGATGTACATGTTACTTTATGAATTCCTATTCAGTAAGTCAAGTTATATGGTCATAAGGGTCCTTGCTGGCTTTCAAATCTATGAAATAAAATACCCAGATGTTTTTGTGAGGTTTAGGTATGGTAATGATAAACACAGCTATGAAGCCTCAGGTACATGAGTTTTATATGTAGGTAAGTAGGTGTTGATGCAGAGTTCTGGGTAAAGAATCTCAGATGCTATCACTTGTAGTTCAAGTCAGTAGAGCAATGACATTTTATATAGGCTGACAGTCAGGCCCTTGATAAATAAATAAATCCTTTTTTCTTCCTTTTTAAAAGTAACTCCTATCTATTTTATTCGTGTAGGACACAAGACATTAAGGAGAATGTGTTGGCTGTTATACTAGTTGTTCTTGTTTCTTTTCTTGGATTCCTAACACTGAACCAAGGCTTTTGTAAAGACATTTGGGTCCTCTTGTTCTGTCTTGTTATGGCCAGTTGTCAGTATTCCCTTCTAAAGGTAAGGGGCAAGTATGCTTTTTCTCCAAGAAATTGTATGTAATCTTGTGGAAGGAGAATCCAATAAACCTTTTTCTGTTCTGTTTATAGAGTGTTCAACCTGACCCTGCCTCACCAATCCATGTAAGTCTAAGCGGCAGAACACGGGTGTTTGCGTTTTACATTATTGCTTTTCTGCTAACTGGGAACCAGTTGGGATAGTGAAAGGTTAAAAACAAGCAGCTTTTGTAGAAGTTGCAGGTTGTTTATCCAAAAAGCCCCAGAACCTATTGGTTGTAGCTTTTGGGACTTCAGAACTACATTTATTAATGACTGATTATTTGAATTAACTGTTATTCCTGGAAATTATATTTTTTCTATATGCCAAAATATGTAATAAAAATGAATGCATCTGAATAAGGTTATAGAAATGTAGTCATATGGCATCTGACCAACCCTTTCTTTGTTTTCCTTTAATCACTCTTAGGTCCTGAAAGAATAGTAATATCAGAGCTACACTTTGGACGTGTCTATGCACAATGGTATGTTGCCATAGCAACACGCTATGGCAATGTAGCATCCGTAGGCGTCTACACATGATCAGCAGCTACTTTGCTATAATGATGCGCTTCCTTGATATAGTGCCCTGCTGTGGCAAAATAGCTGCTAAAAATAACGACGTACCATGCGCACAGTGCAGTACAGGGTGTTACTGCACCATGATTTAGTACTTCCAAGGAAGTACTAAATCATGGCGCAATAACAACATCACCATAGCAGCATGTGTAGACATGCCCTTTGAATCCTTAGCCCATTGAGACTGAGAATGCATCTTCAAGACTGAGGATTGACGGGTCTTTTTTAATCTGCTCTTGCTGAGGTTTACCTCAAAATAACTAAGAAAGGCTATATAATTGTCTGATGACATGGCACACTGTCACACTGAAATGTGGGTGGCTAGATCTGGGGCCCCTTGGGCAATCAAGATGCTGATCAGGGTCAGGATGAGTAAGCAGATTCATAGGTCAAACCAGGTCAGGAAGTCAGAGGTTCAGTCTGAGAAAAGGGTCTAGGGGTGAGCTGAGTCAGGAAGCTGGAAGATCAAACAGAGAGAAGAGGCCAGGAGCAAGCCAGGTTAAGAAGCAGAGAGATCATATACAGAGCAAAGCCAAGGAGCAAGCCAGAGGGAACAGCACAGTGGTCTTGGATCAGGTTGAGCCCTGTTGCCTGGGCACTTCCTCTTTCAGTTCAGGTGTTTATATGGGGGAAGTGGAGGGTCAGCTTACCCCAGCTAGCCATTTCAGTGACAGGGAGTGGGGTGGAGGGTTAGGTCCTACTGAAGGCTTCAGACCAGCCTTGGCCAGCTTGAATGACAAGTGTGGAGGTGGCTGTGTTGCCAAGTTGAGGCCCCTGGGTTGAAGTTGTGGCATGACACACATGCTTTCTTCTTGTTAAATTCTTCTCCCTGCCCCTCTACCCCTTCTGTAACTGTGTTTATATAAAACTCATCCTTTTGTCATGAAGACTGAAATACTACCATTGGGAGAAGGTTAATTGAAGTATCAACAATGGGTTATTGTGAATTAGCCTATATTAAGTAGAAGCATGCAGGATCTGCTGACTGTAGTACACAATTACAAGCTATCTTGCTATTCTATATCATTACACCTGGAAATACTGCATATAGGGCAGCAGTACATTAGAAGTACTGATTCCTTGTTGGAAACACAATTATCTGGGCATATTTCTCTGAGGAAGGGACTGTGCCTCTGGGAAATAGATCCAGTATATATCTGTTGCTCTTTGAATTGTGAAAATAAGGAAAGTGGGGTTGTTGAATACATTACATTCAATAAAAAATACATGTGCTCTTACACTAATCATTTTGATCAGATGAAGGTGGAAGGTAACCTAGTTAAGGGAAAGGAATAACATCAATATGCTCAGTCTCTTTATTAGAAGATATTTCTAGCATAAAGGCATGAGTTTGCAAACTGCAGGAGGAGGGATGTTTTCTTCAACTCAGAATACTCAGCTCACTGCAGGTTGGAAGGTCTGAAGCAAGGTAAAAGAGCTCCTGTATGTTGCTCTTAGGTCTATAATGGTTTTATATAGGGATATTGGCAATCATGAAACTTCAAACTGGCTCTCTACTCTGTCAGGTTGGCTCTATTTCCTTTGACAACAAGATTCTGCTTTTGTCAATTGAAAGGCTGGAGATAGACATTCCATTTTAAATTAATGTTGTTTGGAGTTAACACTTGTAGGTTCTACCCAGATGAATCTTAAAGGATCCTTAGTTTCCCTTTCCATCTCAGTCATTCATAGGGTATATGGAACTGTCAGATATAACACATTTGCAGACAATTAATGTCCCCACAAAAAGAGAGCAGTGCTGATAAACAGCAAGTTCATTTACAGTTCCATTCCTTGTATTGTTATATTTCCAAAACCTAAAAAAAAAAAAAAATATTCATACCTCAGTAAAGAGCTACTTTTCTCAAGGCCAAAAATAGAATCTGCTTGTCAGTTCAGCTAATACATGGCTATGCACAGTAACGTGAACAGTAATCAAATCAACTGCACATGCAGACATTAATAATGTGCACATTTGTTTTAAATGGGTGGTAACCAGGTTAATCAAAACTTCATTTTAATCACATCAGTCTGATTATTTTTAGCATCAAAGACAAACAAATGAAGTTTAATCAAAGCATTTTTAAATATAAAATCCTAGGTATAGTTTTATAATCACAGTAAAAACACTGTTATAGCATCAGTCATCTTACTGTGTCATGCAATATATAAAAAAAAAATAAAGAGACTTCTGATTTCTTACCTCCACCCCAAGTCCTCTCCCAGACATTTTTCAAATGTGGCTTGTTTGATTTTATATCTTAAAAAGAATTTGTGGTGTGCCATAACAATGCCGATGGAAAATATTGTACAGTTTTCTCATTCAGTGTTTTGAACATGAAAGCCATATTTAGCATAAGATTTAATCCATATGGAATAATATAATGCAGTCACTTAAAAGTAATATTTTTATAACATAAGACATTTTCACAAAGGCTTGCTAGTGCTAAAGAGCATAATTAAAAATACGGCAGTAAGTAGGCATGAAGAGATACCATACTGTACTGCTTCATCATTCAAAATACTACATTAAAATTGAAGTGGATAACATTACTTGATGCTAATATGAGGATGCAGAGCAGCAGGGAGGTTAAAGAATAATCAGTGTTCTAGCCATAAATGGCAATGGAGATGAGATTTTCAAATATATAACACAGTTAATGTTACAACAGTTACAAAAGAGCCATGGGATAACCTGGAGATCATTTTGAACCTGTTCATGTTCTTCAATTCTTGGGTATGAGTGGCCCAAAGTACTTGTGATAGTCTGTGTCTGGCTAGCAACCTCCAAACTTCTTCCGTATCTTTTTCATGCAAACTTTTCTGTAATCAGCTGGGGCTGTCATCTTCAGGATATATTACTTTAACAGTCTACGTAGGATTACTTTTGAAGGCCTCCCGGAGTATTCAGGAGGTGTTGAATGGCCCCATGGTCCTGTGCCTCACTGTGAGCATACAAGGTTAGTGCTCCAATCTCTAGAGTAGATTCTTCACTTCCTGGTGCAGTTTGTGGTGTTTCTAACTTTTTTAAAAGCCCTGCATAGCTTGGTATGAAGAGGAGCTTGCTATTTTCTTTCAATATTGTGGTAACAACTGGGATCATCTGGGATCCTGCATCACTGCACAGAAGCCTAAGTTAGGTGAACTAAGAGATCAGGGTGACAAATATGCTTTAGACAGGTAGTTTAGTGCCTGCCTTTCACTCTAACAAGTTGTCTTCTAGAGATTCAGGTTAGTTAGCATCAGTATACAATATAGAGTTTAGTAATCTGGTTAATGCTTAGATTTTGTGTGCAGTGTGTTAAAGGTCTGCTTTTATGGTTTTGTTTTTAATCTGCTTTTGTGTTTAGTTGGGGATTTCTGTTTTTGAATGATTAGTCTCCTACTCCTTGCTTGCCAGTTATAACAGGAGGTCTCTTCTAGTCCTGTGTTCGTGTTGCACGAGTTGCAAAATAGCAGAAACTCAGACCTTGCAGACATGTTTTTATTATGACAGTAAGATGCTGTAAATGCTCATGGTAGCAACAGTTGGCCTTTGGGCAATGGGTAAAAGGCAAAGATCCATGCATCAAGATAAGCAGATGGATGGGAGGGTAGTGAGGCCTTATCTTTGTCTTTGCCCCTGGGTCACATGTGCAGTGAGGGCCCTCTGGACTGTGTTTGCAGTCTTTATTTGTCTAAGTACATTTGCAAACAGGTGCCTAGCAGGATTTACAAAAGCACTTAAGCAAGTTAGTTACCTGCCTCCCATTGAGTTTTTTGAGTTCTAACAGGCTAAGACACTTTTGCCAATCCCATGAGGCACTTCTCTGCAATCATTAAATACCATTGTAAACACAGCCCTGTGAGATTTCACACATGTAGGCCTCCTCTTAAACCTGTGGTATGTACGCACACAGTAACATGAGAATAATTTTCAATATCATTGTGATTTTTCCCATCAAAACACTTCTCAATCTAGAATGGCTTTTTAAACAAAACATTTCTCTTTTTTTAATTTTTCAGAATCTTGAGGGGAAAATGAGAAACTTTTGAAAACCTCTTTTTTGGGGACACTAAGAACCAAGTACCTGAAAATTCAAAGACAAACGTAGATGAAATTAGGGTAAAATGTGTGTGGGTTTTGAGGTGTTTTTTTTTTTACATTTGTCACAGGGAAAAATATAATTTACCAACCCATTCCATATCACATTAAAAGTAACCAGGAAATCCTTGTAAAATGACATAGAGGCCAGGTACAGAAATTATATATATCTAGTTCAGTGCTTTCCCTCTAAATCCTGTTGAAGTCAGGGTATTCGGCAAGATGGACCATTTGTCTGACCCAGCATGGTACTTCTTATGTTATTACACTGTGTTCTTATGTTTTTTGCTTTAATTTTTACAGGCATGTGGCATTAAAAACAGGAATAGGCTCAGTCTGTGGCTGAGTTGTGATCAAAAAGTTTATCAGTGTTTGATGTCATTTGTATATCGTGAAATCAAGGTGCAATTGAAGCATGCTAGTTCATAGCAATCTGATTGATTCCAGAAGATATTGCAGATCAATTGATATTAGGACTAAGGTATGAACCTGGCTGAGAGCTAGGAAATTGTGGTCACTGTGTCCCTTCATCTGGATTAAAAGACAGATTCTGAAGATGTGCTCTTTTATTATAGAAGAGATGCTCACTTTAAATTATACTTTACAAATACAGATGGGTTTACAGCAACATTTTACAAGGCAAACCTGAATCCTTGTCACTTTGATCATGGCTTTTCACACTCAAGGCATCCTTGAATTGCCAGTGTATAAAATGTCCCACTTACCCTTGAGCTTGCTGTCAGAAGAGCTGTTAATATTTCCTTTAACTGTCTGCTTCTGTTTTTTTTCAGCCCTTACCTGGCACAAAAGGTTTTGAACTACTTGTAGCCAAGTAAATGAAAATGTTGTAACTTGTAAATGTACAGCAATGTTCACTCTTCCTTTGATGCATTCTGTTGGGAGAGCAGCATTTCAAACTCCTGCATATGTGAAACAGGGCACCTGAGAGAGGGGAGTGTCACCCCACATAACTGGAATATTCATTTGTAGCTGAAGAGCTCATATCAATTGAAAATGAGGAGTTTATTGGTAGTATGGTATATTTGTTGCCTTGTTTTCTAAAATTTTTTGCCAGCCACAAGTCTGATCCTGTGTTTTTACATGGGCAAAACTCCAAGACTTCAGTAGGCCAATGGGAATCTTCTCACTTGCAGCTAACATGCTGCCACTTCTGAGGAGGAATGCTGCTGCAGTGGTTTGTTAGTACATAATGAGCCCGCAGGCCCATTTAGGTTCAGGAAAAGAATACTGTTGCTTAGCAGAAATTAACAGGGAATTCTTGCCTAGCAGAATATAATTGCCTGGATTGGAACTGAGAAAGGACAAAACATTAACACTCTTGTGAAAAGTGCACTGGGTACAGGCAGGGCCTCAGCAGCAGCACGGGGCATACGTTCAATAGTAGTGTAGAAATTAAGAGGTTCTACCTACTAAATCAGTAAGACTCTCAGTCGCTTCCTGGAGGAATCTGAGTTTTCATTAGAAGTCTCTCCTCCCAATGCTGACAAGACCTTGCTTGTGAGTAGATGAGCTTGTGGCCCCAAGCAATGTGGCAGTAATTCAGCTGAGTTTCAATTTAAGAAAGGAAGAGAACAAACACTAATTTGGCAAAAATGTAAATGTAAATAGTGATTTGTTTTTGTTTTCATTTTAAAGGCAACTTTGAGACAGAACACAGCATGGCAAGCTTATCACCCAACAACACAGGTCCCTAATGAACATGTGTTGCATTTTAGGGGAGACAAAACAGCAGAAGACAAAACAAGATCCAACTTAGCCTTCTCTCACAACTTAAAATGGACTTATGGGTCTGAAAACAATTTTTATCTTCATTTTCATTCCCATTCTCCTCAGCAGATCTGGATGTTAGGTGGCTTGCTCAAGGGATTTTTTAAGGTATTTCTGGCTTGCTTGGAAGCACAAAGTATACAAAACATTGGAAGAGCCTGTTCCCTAAATTTTCAATCCAGTTGTTTTGCCCAACCCTGTTTAGGGGGTGTGGAAGTATCCACACTTCTATAAGTGAGCATACCACGAGGTATCCCTGTGGGTGTTGTACCACAGTGCCCTCAATGGCTAGCAGTGTCATCTCTGTACCATGAGCTTGTTCAAATATAAGCATTTCCAACATCAGACTTTGCAGGCAGTAGCTTTGGCTGGACTCTAGTAAGCACATATTTTGTAAATGATTACATTATTAGAACTAAAGATCAACCCAAGCCCTAGGCTCTGTTCAGTCCTGAGGGCAGTGGGTTTTAATGGAGTTGCTTCTGTGTAGGGTGACTGTATTATTTTTAAGGAAATCCAGGACACTGCCCCACTTCCCCTATTAGTAGTACTGCTGCAGGCAGAGGCAGGCGAGCAAGGGTGCAGGGCACAGTCTGGTGGGAGATGGAGTGCAATGGTGAGCCAGGCAGGCAGCTGCTGTTGGCTGGAGTGGAGTGGTGCCCAGCCTAGCCCACCCCCCATCTCCAGCCACTGCTCAGGAGGAGCTAGGCTGGGCATGTGTGTGCAGCAGTAGCGATGTCTGCTTTCCTGCCTGCCTGGTGTACATGCCACTCTTTCTCCCTGCTGGACTGTGCCCCACACCACTACATGCCTGCCTCTGCCTCTGCCTGCAGCAGCTGTTTCCAGGACTTTTCTTTTAATTTTCACCAGCTGGCTGAAATGGCCTACAGTCTGGAACTGTCCTGACCAAACTGGGACATATGATCACCCTAATTCTGTGCCATCCGTTTGTATGTTTGCAGTCACTGTCTTCCTCCATTTTCTGCCTGCTGATGACCTCTATGCTGTATAATTCTATTATGTCTCCCTGTGGCCCCCATCAGCAAAAGGCTGCCTCTCCCTGGCCCTCAGCTTACAGTCCCAGCTCTCAGACTTCTGGAACTGTACCTTTCCCATGACCAACAGGCTGTGCTTGTCTTCCCTATTCTCAGAGGGTTAGAGAGAACTCAACCAGCTGGATGCTAAATCTGGCAAAGCAGTGCCCCAGATCCTATCAGCTGGTTTGTTACTGTATTAAATAGAGGGAATTTAATACTTCCTTCTAACTTTTCATTGTTAGGTAAGAAATAATGATACAAGCTGCCAGAATGCCTGGCATGACCTAACCTATTAGCAAGTGTTGATGTGTAAAGATAAAGGTTAATTCAGTTCTTCCATCACTTTTAGATAGATGACTGATTGGTCCAGGTGAGGTGTCTTGAAACTATTTAGGATCTGGGGTGAACAATCTTGAGGCAGGTCTCGTAGAAGAAGGCTTGATCTGACCTTTGATTTTCTGGACAAAAAAATGAAGGCACTAATTTGACTCTGAACTGTGAGGACTTTTTCATAGCTGGTTGCAAAAGGTGCCTCCTTATGTGGTGAATAGTAGCCATGTATGGGCATTATGTTTCTGTTAGGAGAATTGCAACTCTCCTAGTAGAAAGTAGGAGCGTACAAGTGTTCAGTTTCTCCAGCCCAGTCTGAGGAGTGTGCAGGGGGTTTACTGCACTGCTTCAGTCTTCTCCCAAGCCAGTCTATAGAAGGGCCGTAGAGTGAAGAGGAAAGATTTTTCAAGAATGGGAGGAGTGGAGCAGCTGCTGCTCTCCAAGCCTTGCTTAGACTGGGATCACCTGATCTTGGGAAGGTGCAAAGAGCAGGGGTGATAGGGCAGGCTGAACACCTGAACTGTTCTCTTTCCCAGAAATTTTTCTAGCAGTGCAAATTTCTGAGAAATTTTTCAGAAATTCCCACTGCTAAAAATGAACACCTGTTTGTGGCCAGTAGCAATGCCTATTGTAACACAGGCAGTGCTCCCCATTCCAGTAATGATTTGTCTCAGGGTAAAAATAGAAAGGGCGCATAAAGGAAAGTTTCAAAATATTTCAAGTTTCGAAGCCGTGTTACTTGGCCTCAGCGCCAGTCCTAGGCAACAGCGGCAGCCTGCTGTCATCCCATGCACAGATCCAACGGGGTCCACATGACCCTAGCACTTTTTCCTGCCACTGACAGGGGGTTGGACTCAATGATCCTTTGAGGTCACTTCTGACCCACTAGGAAATCTAGTCATTGCACCAGACAGCAAAGCTAACCTATTTAACAATTTCTTTGCCTCCATTTTTCTCAGCAGGGACCGGGTCACCCCCCGCTCCCCCACTGGGACCCCTGTAGGACCCAGGAGAGGCGCACCCAGGCCTAGGGTCAGTGAGGACCTACTCAGGGAACTTCTGGAGGGACTGGATGTATTTAAATCAGCAGGTCCTGATGATCTCCACCCCAGAGTGTTGAAGGAATTGGCAGAGGTCATTGCGGGACCCCTGGCATGGCTTTACGAGCACTCATGGTGCTCTGGCATAGTGCCAGAGGACTGGAAAAGCACCAATGTGGTTCCCATTTTCAAAAAAGGGAGGAAGGAGGACCCAGGAAACTATAGGCCACTCAGTCTTACCTTGATCCTGGGTAAGCTCTTTGAGAGAATTATCCTGGCACATGTCCACGAGGGGCCAGCAGGGGAGATTATGCTTAGGGGCAACCAGCACGGGTTCATTAGAGGCAGGTCCTGTCAGACCAACCTGGTGGCCTTCTATGACCAGGTCACAAAATCCTTAGATGCAGGTGTAGCAGTGGACGTAGTCTTTCTGGACTTTAGGAAGGCCTTTGACACTGTCTCTCACCCCGTTCTCATTAAAAAACTAGGGGACTGTGGCGTCGACACCTATACAGTCAGATGGGTCACTAGTTGGCTGGAGGATCGCACCCAGAGAGTGGTGGTGGATGGGTCATTTTCGACCTGGAGGGATGTGGGCAGTGGGGTCCCCCAGGGCTCGGTCCTCGGCCCCACACTGTTCAACATCTTCATCGGTGACTTGGACAGGGATGTAAAAAGCACCCTGTTCAAATTCGCAGATGACACTAAGATGTGGGGGGAAGTGGGCACGCTAGAAGGGAGGAATAGGCTGCAATCGGACCTAGACAGGTTACAGGGGTGGGCAGCTGAGAACAGGATGGGTTTCAACACAAATGCGAGGTACTGCACCTGGGGAGGAAGAACCAGCAGCATACCTACAGGCTGGGGAACTCCCTTCTCATCAGTGCAGAGGCAGAAAAGGATCTTGGAGTCATTTTAGACTCCAAGATGAACATGGGCCGACACTGTGGGGACGCGGTCAGAAAGGCCAACCACACCTTGTCATGCATCCACAGATGCATCTCAAGCAGGTCCAAGGAGGTGATCCTCCCCCTCTATGTGACACTGGTCAGGCCGCAGTTGGAGTACCGCGTCCATTTCAGGAGGGATGTGGACAGCATGGAGAGGGTCCAGAGGAGGGCCACCCGCATGATCAGGAGTCAGCAGGGCAGGCCTTACGAGGAGAGGCTAAGGGACCTGAACCTATTCAGCCTCCACAAGAGAAGGCTGAGGGGGGATCTAGTGGCCGTTTACAAACTAGTCAGAGGGGACCAGCAGGCACTGGGAGAGTCTCTGTTCCCCCAAGCACTACCAGGAGTGACAAAAAATAACGGTCACAAGCTGCCAGAGGGTAGATTCAGGCTAGATATCAGGAGGCACTACTTCACTGTCAAGGCGGCTAAGATCTGGAACCAACTTCCAAGGGAAGTGGTGCTGGCTCCTACCCTGGGGGTCTTTAAGAGGAGGCTGGATAAACAGCTTGCTGGGGTCGTTTGACCCCAGTACTCTTTCCTGCCATGGCAGGGAGTTGGACTTGATGATCTGCTCAGGTCCCTTCCGACCCTACCAACTATGAAACTATGAAATTATGACCCTAGCATTTATGAATCTCTGAATCTAACAACACTCACTGTGGATACCTCTGTATGCTACTTAGACCAGAGGTGGTAGCAGCCTATGAATTACAAGAAGATTCCTGCTTCTCATGTGTGTTCATGAAATAAGGTGAAAATATGCAGTTCTCTTTTGAGTGGGTTTCTGTGCTGACCATCTGTTTGTTACTTGGACTACTCTAAAAAGAGGTAGCTAGGGCTTTGCAGTGAGGTGAACCTGATCAGCGACAGCTCACCTACTGTCTTTCCCCTCTCACCAGTTAAGAGCCATATTTTAATTCAGCCATATCCCTTTTTAAAGGTTAATATTAATTTGCACATTTCTTATTCTTTGTTTTGGGGATGGTGGACCAAGGGTCATTCTTGTGCATTCTTTCAAACTGTGTATTGATTTTATGTAATGTGACCACCTATTTAGCAGCGGTATCTGAATTAGGATCCTCAAATAATTTTCTTTATGATCATTAATAAAAGGTGCCCTGTTCTAGCTGAACCTATATTTCTAAAGTAGAAAGACTGAAGCAGTAGATGCATGAGCCATAAAACTTTGTTTTTGACACTAACTACATTACCTTAACACAGTGTTTCTGTGTCTGGGATATATGTTCCCCTGGGTAGATGCAGCCCACTTTTAGATAGTACGCAAAAGGAAAGAATGGGAAAGCATAAGAAGGGAAAGGGGAAATATAAATAGAAGAGAAAAGAAAAAGAAAAAATGAAGAACAACTACAGTCCCTCTTAAGTAGTTTGGGGGGTTACATTATGGTTAAAGGAATTATAGGTTATATGTTCCTTTTTTATTTTCCGTAACAAAATCAGGGGGATACACAGTAGAGTAACAAACTTACAAACGGTTTCCCAAACCAAAGCAGTTTGAGGACTGGTACCATAACAAAATATAATTTAAAAACTGTAACTTTAGTGTTCTTTTCATAAATGCTAAGTTAAAAGGTCAGGATATGCAAAGTAGACAGTGATTAAAAATAAATAAAAAATGTAAATGCTAAGCTTATTATGGCATGATTCAGCTAGATATACCTTTTTTCTGTGTATGACAGTGGCTACTATAGAATTACTGTATCGTTTTGGAAAGGTCTGGAAGAGTTAGATGCTTAGAGGCATAAAGGGTACCTAAGTTTGTAACTGCGCTTTGTTCCTTTTAAAAATCTACTTGGAGGTGGATAAAATAGCTTGCATTGGTTTATTGATAATTAGCAGGAATAGTTCATAGAAAATCTTTGCTGCTGGACCCTCATTCCATCTCCGAGTTTTATATAGACTGTAGACAGGGTCATGATCATAAATAGAAAGACAAAAAGTAACATTAAGAAAGATTTTGTTTGCTCCTTTTTCAGGGACACAATCAAATCATAACATACAGCAGACCTGTATATTTTTGTATATTGTGTGGCCTTATTTTGCTGCTAGATGGTGGATCAAAAGATAAAAATCCTTCAATATACACAGTGTACGGCTTGCAACTCTTTTCGCCTGGATCTCTCCGAACAGCCAGAGACCATATAATAGGTGAGTCAATACTTTGCCTGAGACACTAAAAATGAAATTGGGAAGCCTGCATTTTCTTATGTTTACAGTCAAATGAACATAATGGAGGAGTGCCTTGAAGTCAAATCTGTACAAAGAACTGGAATGAATTAGTACACAGGTATGGTGGGTTCATTCCCTCAGCCTAAAACAATTCTTAGTGAAATAAGGATTATGTTAGTATTCTCTGCAGGAAGCTAACAATTTTAGAATGATATTGGAAATGAACACCAATTGTGAAGTTCAGTTCATCTTCATAAATAATGTGCCTA
This sequence comes from Alligator sinensis, assembly GCF_000455745.1. Lineage (NCBI taxonomy): Eukaryota > Metazoa > Chordata > Crocodylia > Alligatoridae > Alligator > Alligator sinensis. Next base: position 1,639,747 of record NW_005842243.1, on the reverse strand, counting down.
TGGCTCCAGTAGATGTTACATTTATGACCTGATTCATTTGTTAATCTCATCATAAATAATAACTCTGCCACATGGTCAGGAATTAAAGGCCAAGAAAAGAGAAAACTGCCTGTCTGTGGGTGCATCCAGGGATGTCTCACTCACTTGCAGCTCTGCTTCTTGATCACTTCCCACTCATCTGCCACACCTTGATGTTTTTGATAGTTGAAAAGAGAGGTGAAGTGTTATCCAAAATCAGCAGTATGACTTGAGGGCAGAGATTTTCTTCACAGGGCTCATCCTCCCTTACACCCTGCACCTTACCACTTGCAGTTGGACTGTGGTTAAGGTCTTATCACGTCCACCTTTACCCTGCATCCTTGGGCCTGTTCTCTCGGTTCCTAAGTTTACTTATCATTAGTAACTCTTGGCCTCCAACATACCTAAGGTTAAGATGCCTTTTCACTAATTTATGGCTCCCTGACTTATCGATTTTAATTTATAAAGCCTGTGATTCCTCAATTAACCGTCTGTTGTATATTGGTTTATTAACTCAATCAATTATCATCCTTACCCTTTATTGTTTAGTCCATAGCTTGCCAGCTCATTAACTTAATCAACGATCCTCGTAATTCAGCGCTTAATAATCCATTTCCACCTTAACTCAGTCAATGATCCTCTTATGCTTTATCAATTAATAATTTTATAGCCTGCTGGTTTTTCAGTGTGCTCACCTAGCTTTGGGGAAAGCTTACCCCATCTTCACCAGTCTCCTCAGTCGCTGGTTCCATCTAGTTCCACCAGCTGCAACTCGGCAGTGGGACTTCTCATCCCTGGCTCCAGTTCTGGCTCCAGCTCCAGCTCTGGCTCCGACTTCAGGTTCAGCTCTGGCTCTGGCTTCAGTTCTGTCCCCGACTCTGGCTTCATGTCTCCATGCGGCTCACGTGGTACTCACACTTTCCATGGCTTCCTCTCTCTGTGGATGAGAAAGTGTGCCAGCTGCCCCTTTGAGCCTCTGGTGGAACTCCCAGGAGCCAATGGGAGTCAGGTCCCGCCGCATGTGGTTTCCTGCTGCCCGCATCAGCCCCTCTAGTCCCTGCCTGCATCTGGACAGCTGACAGTGCATCTTCAGAGCCCATGCTGAAACACCCTGTTCTCCTGGTTAGTCTTCCGGTGAGCTCTGGTCCAGCTGGCATGCATGGACTGTAACAGGCTTGGGACCAGTGCCCTGCTACACAGCCATAAAAATATACCACATTAAACGTAGAAGATTTTTGTAGTTGGTTTCCATCGTGCCTTATACTGAACATGTGGTAGGGTAAAATCGTACCACACAGCACAATACCTGCTACATGGCAGGGCTTTAAGCTTACAGGCTGGTGTAGAGTAGCACAGGAAATTGAGCACACATGGCATAGGCTATCTTGCACTAACTACACACATGAACATTCTTAGTCTGCATATTAAGGCTGTGGACAGAAATTACACATAAACCAGTATAAGTGATTGGAAACTGGTTTAAACCTGTAACAGAACAGAAGTTCAGTGCACATAGGCTGGTTTCAAAATGGCTGAACCTGATTTAAGACGGACCTGGATGAATGTAGTATCAGATTTAACTGATTTAGGTTAAACTTCTCTATTGAACTTCTGTCTCAAATCCCTTCCCAGCTCAAGTTAGGTCACAGTCCTCCAGCATCCCAGGATGCCTCGTACCCCCCCACAACCGCCTCACAGGGCAGATAAGTTAGCTTTGGCTGCTCTGTCTGCTCCAGCCAAGATGGGCTTGCCCTGCCCCAGGCTGTCACAGAACTCAGGCAGCAAAACCTCTGCATCCTGCCTATGCCTGTTAGCCTAGTAGGGCAGGGTGGGGGAAGGGGGAACAGAGCCCCCTGCCCCCCACCCTCCCAGGTCCAGCTTTGCCCAGAAACCCAGGTCTTCCCAGCTGCCCACCCCACCCCACCCCTGCATTCAACCTGCCTCTACATGTGGGAGGTAGCTGCCTTTCCCAGCTGAAAACTGAATGCGAGTTCAGTTCATCGGTTCAATCTTTGGGGCTTAGAGAAATCTGCAAAGATTGAATTGATTACTTTTCAGGCTTTTTGACTGTCTGTGCTTAGGCTAAGAGTTTAACTCAAAACTTTTCATTTCAGCAACTAAGGCAGAGTAGCTTTTATGCAGTAGCTATTGCAGTCCACTTTCTTGTGTATACAAGCCCTAAAATAGCTTTATATACAAGTATCTCATGACAGATCACCAGGAGTTTTTCTCTGCACTGCTCTGGGGCAGTCATGCTTAGAATTCTGAATTCTGCCTGGGCACTTCTTTGCTGGTAAAATATTTACTGGTTGGTGATAGTTGAGACGAGCTGAAAAATAACTCAATAAATTTAATTGTATGCCATGAATCTGAGTTACGTAAAAGCAATGACTCAGGAGGAAACATGGTAACAATTGTCCTGTGTAATGAAGGATGTAAATAAAGGACTGAATGTCGTGATTTGGAGAAGCACAAGAAATAATGGGATAAAACTGAAAGGTAAAATGTAGGCTAGGATTAAAACTACCTAGAAGCATAGGTGATGTGGGGGGGCACAGGGAGGCACGTGCCCTGTCTGAGATTGGCCGCCACTGTAGCTGCTGCTGGCTTCTGTGGGCGGTATCTGCTCACCACCTGCTTCCCCCTTCCCTCACTGCCAACATGGCCAGTGGCATCTGCGGGCTATTACTGCTTGCCACCCCCACCTTCCAGTGCCGACACTGCCACTGGCATCTGCGGGTGGTCCCTGCTCACCCCTGCCGACACTGCCGGCTGCAGGCGGTCCCCGCTCACCGCCATAGTGCCCCTCCAGTCTCGGGAGGCACCAGTCATTCAAGCCTAGGGGTGAACTATGCTTGTTGTGTAATAGTCTCCCCAAGAAAGTAGCAGAAACCTAATTATTTAGGACGTTTAAAACCAGAAAAAAAGACAAGTATTGGACGAAGCAACTTTATGTTATGGAGTAGATGACCTAATTGGCCGTATCTATCTGTGATTGCTATAGCTGTGCTTAAAGTCTGGTCATCACCTCCTAGCAAAAGTTCTGTTTTTATAATAATATGCAGCTTTTTATACATGCTCTTTGGCTCTTGTTTCTCCTCCTCTCAAACTAGGGAATAATGAAGAGCTGCATCACTTATTTTCATTAGCTTCTTTCATTAGTTTCCCTTGCTCTCATTACAGTTTCTTCTTACGTTTTATTCTAGCTGCCTGTCAAAGGTGAACAGTAAAAATGCTGATAAATAATTCAACAAGAATCCTAAATGACTCCTGGGATAAAGATAAATGGAAAAACTATAGCAACCACTATAGGATAAGTGAGGCTATAAATGTGTTAATTTTGGCTGGCCTCGAAGAGATCATGGAACAGAATTTTTGAAGCGGACTGAAAACAGGGAGGAGGGGGACTACAAACTCATGTTGCCATTTAGCTTTCTTTGAAAAAATGGAAGTCGCCAACTGCCAGAGGCTTTCCACCCATTTTTACCTTGTAGAACAAGTAGACTTACAGTGCTACCTATCTGAGCAGAGCTCAGAGTCTCCAGCGTGGATCTTATATGACCAGTAGTCTGACCAAAATCTTTCACTTCTTTTAATTCATAATCCAGGAGAAAAGGCTTTCTGGTGTGAGAATGTGGAACATTGACTTAACACCTACCGTCCCATCTAGCATTTTTTTCTTTTATAATACAACCCCCCCTTCACTGCAGCAACAGCTGCTTTGCAATACTTCCTAACAGCCAAGGAAATTAGATAGCCTCTTGTTGCTCTCAGACCATAATATTAATATTATGGTGAACTTTTTGTCTTTTCCATTAAGTTGTGGAAACATCACTTCTCTCACCAAACAAAGAATGTTGGATGTAAAGGCTTAGGTCTCATATCTGGTTACATATTGTGCTTCCAAATTAATGTAGCTACCTGGATATAAATAGCTCTCTTAGATGGTGAGGATACTAAAGTGCTTGCATTTTGAGTATTCTCAATTGTGCTAAATATAGGAGATGAAACCTTGACCCTATCAAAGATGGGTGGTTTGGTCCACTCCATCTGCAGTGGAGCTAAGATTTTACCCATTGTGTTAAGTCCTTATAAATGCTCTTCCTAGTTATGCATTACCTGAAAGGAGAGGTAGAGTAACCTATCTTAACTGTAATATATTTAGATATTTTAGACTGGTATATCAAGAAATAAACTTGTGTGTGTAAAGTCACGGTGTAAGGAAGCTAACATTTTCCCACAGTATGGTGGTGTTCCAGATATCTATGCATCTATAACTATCAGATAAAAACACAAAACAAAAATTGTGCTTCTTGGAAGTCTGACTAAGAAACTGATCGTTCTGATGTTGTACAAAGAACAATGAGATTTATTTCAAGAATGTGAAACAAACCCAAATCGGTTGCAGCAGTATCAAACAGCGAAGATCTTTTAAGTCAAAACTAACACCTTCCTCCCAAATAGCTCAGCTCCTGGCTATTATTCCCTTGGAGGGAGCCAATTGTAGTGTTGCTTTTCCACACAGGACTTAAATAAGAAGGCACGCATATGCTGTCTGGGATTCTTAATACAACTTTAACTATTTAATCATCCTCTCTTAATGCTCTTCTCTTCCCCAGGGAAACCAGATGATTCCTAAATTCAGTTCCTTTAAATACAATGGCCTTTTAAGTTTCCTTTCTCCAAGATACTCTCTGGTGCTGGGTAAGATTACTATGTATCAGGAAACGTCAAGGAGTGCACAAACGGAACCTGGCCTTGGACAGCCAACCATCCTCATTCCCTCTCACATGTGCATCCATTTGTTAACACGCACACTCCTCTGACACACTGGCAGTGAGTTCTGCTTCCTGTCCTTTTCATTATTCCCCCTCCTGCTGTATAGGCTGTTCTTGAGTCATATTAATGCAATAATTCAGATACCAAGCTAGTAACATCAAGCTAGCTATGTAGTGAGTCCCTTGCCTCAAAGTGAGGATCTCTCATTACTTCAGTGCCAAGCTTTTGCAAAACCCTCCTAAATTTCAAGGCACTGGGGGACTAAAAATCTATGGGATCAAATGGAGGATTCAGGATAATCCCTAAGGCATCTTACTGTTTTTTGCCATTGCTTTCCTAAGTAGCAATCCAAGAATAGTTTGGAATGGATAGATTAGATGGCCAAAAGAAGGAGAAAGGAAAAGGTAAGGAAGAAGAGCTATTAGTACCACCTACAAGCAAGAGATGGAGAATGCAGTATTTCTATATGCTTTTTTATGTATCTAATTTGTCAGTGGTGGATGATCATGATATGCATGACATAAATGTGAGCTTAGGTTTTCTTTTAATTGGGTCTGACCTATTGTGCCAGTATTCAGACACTTCCATTCTTTCTGTCTGATATTGTAGCTTGTCCTTTCCCTCTTATGCTTGACTTCTTCAACAAGATTCACAAAATTATGATAGAACAGGGTAAAGATGAATTCAGTCAGAGTTAACACCAGTGTATTGCTGTTTTATTTTAACCCAAGATGCATTAACACAGACAGTTATAAACAAAATGATATAATTAACATTTAACAAAGGAAACAAAGATGAGCGGTAACATTTTAAAAGTCATCCTGAAAAAAAAGAAGATCAGTAGATTGTTTCATTTATTAACAGGGCAAATAAGGAAAAAAATGGCACCCTGGCAGGTGTAACTAACAAATACATATTTGTTTACAAGGAAAATCATGAGAAACAGCAGAATATTTTTCCTTGAGAAATGGGGGATGCACTTTGGGAAGTAATTTTCCAGTCTCTCAGTGATGCTGTTAACATAATAAGTGTTCGTTTGCATTCTCTTTGACTATTGACAGAGACTGGATCAGGTTTTCCTTTACCTCTTTATGATGCAGCTTCAATTTGAAGCAGTATTGGCAGCAGTTCAAAGGCTGTCCTTTCATAAAAAAACATTGCTTCCATTTTCACAGGTCTTACCAAGAATGTGTCTTTTCAAAATGTGTTTGCTCATTTCATTTGTATTTCAGTTCTTTCCCTCACTCGGTTTGTTTGGTGGCAGTCTTAAGTCCTTGCACCTCTCAATTAACTGTCACTTTGTTCAATTTATCTGGTATTAGGTTCCCCATATCAGTGATTATTTCTACTTATCCAAGCAGTATTGCCTACATAAGGCATGATCATGCCTGGTGAAGAGCATTCTGGCACCAATCCAGGAAAGCATTTAAGCACATATTTCTCTTTGAACATGTGCATAAACCCTTTCAAGGTAGTAGGACTAAACATCTGCTTAAAATCAAGTCTCTGCTCAAATGCTTTCCTGGATCAAGAGAGCGAGCCCTAAGAAAGGTGAAGATGTTGAAGGCATGACACTGGAAGTCCAAATACCTGAGTGTTAATCCTGGCTTCTTAGAGGTTTCCATGCTGAAGAAATGCTATGTAAACATGACCCTTTACTCAGTAGATAAAGCTTGCCTTTGGGAGCATCTACACATTGCCCTACAGTGATGTTGTTACTGCGTCGTGCTTCAGTACTTTCTTGGAAGTGCTTTAAGTACTAAGCATGGCGCAGTAACAACGTCACCGTGGGGCAATATGTAGATGTGCCCAAAGGCAAGCTTTATTTACTGAGTGAAGGGCCATGTTTACTGCACCCTGTTGTTACCGTGCCGTGCTTTAGTACTTCCAAAAGCACAGCGCAGTAACAATATGGTACAGTAATAACATGATGCAGTAAACATGGCCCTTTACTTAGCAGATAAAGCTTGCCATCTACACGTCGCCCTTCTGGAAGCACTAAAGCACGGCGCAGTAACCGCCTTAACTACACTGTGCACACAGCACGTGGTTAGTTTTCACCACTACTTTACCGTTGTGGCATGCTAAAATGGAGGAGCTATAGTGATGTAGCAGTGGATCATGTGTAGATTCATCTGATTGCTACATCACTGTAGCACGTTGTACAGTGATATAGCACATTGCTACGGTGACATAGGGCAACGTGTAGATGCACCCTTTGTATATCTGCTTACTTTGCTGCATTTTTAAAAATTTATTCACATTGGTCCTCCAGGGTCAAAGCAGTTATGTGAGAGTGAGATGGATACTGTCATCACTGGCATCGCCAGCAGCTATCTTCCAGTTGCAGAATCTTTAGTGACTATCAGGCAAAATGCACTGTCAGAATTCAGTTTGACTGACCTATTCCAAATTCACTTGACAGAACCCCAGGTTAGCTTTATGCTTCAATTCAGACTGAGCAGATTTGATACTGAGAAATGGCTAGTGTAGAATGCACAAAACCATTTATTTTGCCAGTCAGTGTTCAGCGTTGAAGTGAACTTTAAACTATGTATATTGCTTTAACTATCTGTAAAATATTAAATAGGGATAATATTTACAGCACAGGCCTGTTGTGAGAAATAATATTTGTAAAATTTTTAAATAGCATTGTGTGAATGCCTTATAATGTTGCCTATTATTGCTATTAAAGAAACATTCAATAAAAATAATCTTTAAATAATAAAATGACTCTAAAAGATAATCATCATTTCCAATATTAAAATCCACTCACTAGAAAGCCATTGAAATTTAATGGAAAGGTTAATTATTGTAGTATGATGCAGCTTCTCTCAGTTTTCTATTTGAATACAAACATCCAGTTTTTGTGATACTCATATACACTAACATATATCTATTTTATTTCAGTGTTTTTGTATTGCTTCCCTGCAATTTCTCTTCTTGGTCTATTTCCTCAAATCAACACTTTTTGTATATATGTCTTGGAACAAATAGACATGTTGCTTTTTGGTGGTTCAGGTAAGTAGCATGTTATCATGAGCTCATTGTTTCATGCCTTAGATTAATCTGTTTGGCAGTACATTTTTAAGCCCATCCATGCTTGAGTTGACAATGACACAGTGGTAGCATAGTTTCCTGGACCAGATGTTTCTCTGAAAATATAGGCACTCTAACTGTAGACTGCAAACCATCACCATTGCAAAAGTGCATTAACACTACCAAATGAGTCTACTTCCCCCCACCCCTGATCTTGGTCCATACTGAGGAAAGTATGTTAGAAAAACATGGTAGTTGCTTCTAATTTTATCTAGTAATTTCAACCATAGTACACTCTGTGCAGGCCGGGAGCAACCCGAGCCCTTTTCCGCGCTGCACGCGGGCTGTGGCCAGCAGCCCGGGCACGCCGGGTCGGAGAGGGAAGGCCGTCGAGCTGGAATTAGGCACAAACGTGTAGCGGTAGTTTTAAAGATTGTTTACTTACACCGAGATGGCAGTGGTGTAGGCTGGAAAACTTGATTGAGTTGCAGTTACAGACAGACAACACAGACGGTCTCGTGGAGGTTGCTAGACTCCACGGTGCAGAGCTCCAGATGCTCTGGGTGAACAAGCCACCAAAATAGAAATCGTCCCCACGAGATGGATGTGGAGTCCTCTTCGGCTTGGGCGGAAACCGCTCAAGCCTCTTATACGGCTAACAGGCCAATCGTTAGCCGCCACGTGTGAATAATTTAGCACTAGCCAATCACGGGGAACGAATTTGCATACCGGTGGCGGGAACTCTTTTGCACCGTGCATTCCTCTTGCAACTTGAGCAATGCACGCTGCAAAAGAAGCTGCAGAAAAGGTGGGAAACTCGTCCCTGCACCGGGGTTTTCCTCTGCAACAGGAAACACTCCTGTGCAATGCTCTGCAACTTGGCGGGGATAATTCTGGTGCCGAAGCACACACAAAATCATGCCTTTGGGTCATGACACACTCAATGAGAACTAAAGAAAAAACAACAAGAGAAAGGGAGTGCTTAGTTAGTTTTCTCTCCTTTCCTGCCTTCTTTTCGCCCTGTTGCTCAATCAGGAGAATAAATCTTAAGCTTGCTGCAACCAACATGAATGTCTAGAGCAGAGGTTCTCCACAGTTTTAGATTGAAGGCACCCCACATTAGACTCAAGGCTTTTCTTGGAACATGCCAGCTTTTAGCTTTTACTTATAACCAGACTATGGAAAAATAATAGAGCATTTCTTCTGTTGCAAAGAACTCAGAAAGCCCATGACAGGTCAGACTGTTTTTGTTACTATATATTCTGGTTTGAAATCTCTGGGCTTATCTTGTGAATCATGTGCAAGTGTTTGCATACCTAACGATGCTAATATTGCATGATGCCCTTAAAAAGATCTTACAGTACCTTAGTTCAGAAACATTGGTCTAAGGTATCTTCACAGTATAAAAACCTGTAGCATAAGTAGAAGTTCTTTAACCTAAGAGGCATGCTGTAACGGAATGCAGAAATGTAAGGCATTTATAGAGAAGGCATTTTAAAGTAGCTTCTGTTCTTTCCTTCTTTAAAAAATTAAAAAGGGACAAACCAGGGGTAAACATTTTTGCATGACAATATTCAGGATAAAGAAGTCATCTTTCAGGTGAAACCATGGGCCCAGTGACTACTAGGGATGTGCGTGACAGTGGGCATGCTCAGGGCTGGGTCTCATGCCGGCCCACCCACCTGACCCTCTGGGGCAGTCCGCCTAGTCTCGCCTGCCACGACTTTGCTGTTCCCATAAACTGATGGCATAAGGTGGGAGGCTGCCTATTCCCTGCCCCGATGCCAGGGGGCACTGTCTGCAGCTCCGAACCTTTCCTACACTGCATCCCATGCCTTGCAGATGTCATCTACATGATGTAATCATAACCTACATCACAGCTGGTGGTCCAGGGTCTCACAGGGACTCTCCCTCCCTCCCTGGAGCAGCAGGTCATTGTGCTTGCCCTTTACGTCTTTCTTTCATCTCACTCTCAGCCTCCTTGCAGTGGAGGAATTGCTGAGGCCAGGACTCACTGTTAACTCAGCCTCTGGCCCAAACTACAGCTTCAGGCATCCACAACCATGCCTTGACCTCTTCCCCACACATGGGGTTCCTACTACACCCCTGCTAGGGCCTCTATACCATGCCCCACTCTAGGGCCTTCTCATCTTCATGATCAACTACTCACAGTGCTGGCCCTTGCGCTGCCCTTCAGGCTTACTCCCAGTTTGGCCCTGCTCAACATGCCCCTGGGACTGCCCTTCAGGCCTACGCCCTATTCAACCCTACTCAGTCCCCCTCATGCACAGCCCTTCAGGCATACTCCCATTCAGCACTACCCTGTGTGGGGCCACACAACTACGCTTCCCATGCTACTCCCTCTGGGGTCTCCAAGATATCATCCCTGCCGGGCTCAGGCACCTACACATGAGCATACCTGGCCCCCACTACTCCCAGAACTCTATGCTAACCCCTCTGGAGTCTCTGGGATCTCACAGCCCTGCTGGGCTCAGGTGGCACTCTGCTTGCTGTGCCTGGCCCCACTACTCCCACAACTGCCTTCAAAGCCCGCCCGAAGATGGGGGCTGGAGTTAAGGCACCCCTCCCTGCTTTTCACTGTGGAGGTAACTGGCCTGGCATTTCCTGGGAGCTCCCACACCACTAGAAGCCCCACCAGGCCACCCATCCCTTGCAGGGTACAGTTTAAGGTCATGCCCAGGACCAAAAGCCTCCTGCTTTTACCTTCAAGATGTTCTTGCTGCAGCTCAGCCAGGCAATGTTTCTGCCTGGGCTGACTGCAGCAAACTGCAGCCTTTATATCCCTTGTTCTCAAAACGACTGCTGCCATCAGGCATCTGGTAGCTGCCTGACTCTAAGTGGCAGGCACCCAAAGGTGCCCTGCTACAGTGTGCGAAACGCCTTATTCAATTCAGATTCAGCCTTATTCAATTCGGATGTCTATGTCTGAATCATCGAATCTCTCTGAACCTCTCCGAATCAATTTGGAGATATTAAAGGGTCTCCTGATTCAATTTGGATTTGGAGATTTGGCTGCCAAATTGAGCTGAATCTCCAACAAATCTAATCAGCGACCGAAGCTTTGCACAGCCCTAGTGACCACTCATTGACCCATTGAGGCTCTGATTTTACCTTTCATCTCTGAGGAATTAGTTTGACTGATCAGACAGGAAAGGTTTTCTTTATACGGCTAAGATTTGACATCTAACCTTACTGAATAACATTCTGGTCATGTAAGTTGTCTTTTGATTTTTCTCGTGGTTACATTTTCTCTTTTCATTTAGAAAGTAACAAACTTTGATATCTGTATTTCAGCTGCTGCTGGACTGGTATCTGCACTATACAGTATTTCTCGAAGCTTTGCAGTTCTTGTTGTACTATCCACTTTCTGCTTCAGTGCAGTGAAGGTAAGTAGACATAACTGCAGTGGCAGAATGGACCTGCTATACTGAAAGGCATTCTCTGGTCTAGTGACTGGCATTAGTCCAAATTCTTCTTGAGCCATTTTATCAATTCTTGTTATCAAGCCAACGTGAAAATGTGGCTTATAGATGTACTGCATGTTAGCTAAATGGAGATATTTTAACATCTTAGAAGTACTGGCATAAATATTAACCTGATTGACTGAACATAACACTTATGCATGGCCACCCTATATAAAGTACTGCGTTGCTTTTTCAAAGCAAAAGGACCTGACGCAGCTCCTGGCATGGAGTGCTCCTGGCACTCTTTGACTTCCTTGAAAGTTATGTCTGTTTATGCTGGCATTTTCTAAGAACATATATTTTTCATTACAACAGCATGCAGCACAGTTACTCCAAGTTTGAGCTTTGTTATAGTTCCTAGAAATTAACCAGCTGTCAATTATGACTAAGATTACCACTAACCTGTATCTGTATGTCCACTGTGTTTTTGGTAAGAGGTTATTGTTAAGCCACCAACACAAGCTTCATAGTGAAATTTGGCATACAAAGTCCATAGCTGAGAAGTGAATTGATATATAGGATGACCTGTTGATATATATGATAATATGTGTATGTTTATGTGTGTGTATGTAATATTGTATAATATTATTATATTATGATACATAGCAAAATAGGCCATTTAAACTGCTTTCTCATTTTATGTTTGGTCTAAATGTTTTAATTGTAAATGTTTTACTAAATATTTACTATATAGTTTTAAATGTCTTCTACCATTGTATGTTGCAATAAAATAACAGAGAAAAATATAGGATGAAATCCAGGCTCTACTGAAGAGCACAGAAACATGTCTATTGACCATTAAGGGACTAGGATTTCTTCCTAGACTTGTGATAAAGCTACCTCTTATTAAAAACTAATTTAAGTTAGTTTTATCATTCTATTTTTAATAAGATTATATTACAATCTCAATATTTGATTTTTGTTCTTGTTAAGCATCTATGAAATGAAGCTTCAAACATGTATTAAAGTGTGAAATGCATCTCAGGCAACTCTTAGCATCTACCAGACATCATCAGAAGGGACAGCTTGTTTGGTGTCCCACTCTATGTAGTGTCCCTTTGCAGGCTACAATATAGGTTCCTGGAGCATCATATGGATGCAAATCCCAGTAAGTCATAAAAATACTTTAGGGATACTTACACAGAATCTGTTAAAAAGCACAGACCTGTTACAGTGCTCGAGTTAAAATGCTGACCTCAAGTGACTGTCTCCTTTTCTGTATCAGTTATACCAGCAATGCCCAACCTTTTCACTCCATGGGCCAGATAGGTGGTGGTAAGTCTGTCTGCAGACTCAATCTAGCTTGTGGACCCAATCCAGCATGCAAGGCAGGTACAGCGGGGACCTGATCTGATGAACAGGGCAAGTGGGCCAAGCCCTGATTCAGCCATGTGGCAACAGCCTGGCCATCTGGCCATAGGGTGGGGTCAGTCCAACCATGATCCAGCCATGCAGGGGGGGAGGGGTGGGGGAGGGGGATGGAAGGTGGTGGCCTGGCTCTGATTTAGTGCAAGAGTAGGGTGGGGCTAGGCCAGGCCCAATCTTACTCCCATGTGGGAGTAAGGCAGGGCCAGCTCAGTCCCAATCAGCTGTATGGGGCTTGGTAATTTGGCAGAGAGGAAGGGGTAGCAGTATTAATTCCCACCACTCCCCCACTGCCAAATTTTTCAACTCATGGGGAGTCACAAGGGCCAGATGTCATAGCTCCATGGGCCAGATTTGTCCCATGGGCCAAAGGATGAGCACCCCTGAATTATACCAAGGCTTCTTGTTTCCAGCCACATTAATGGGTCAGCAACTGACAACTGAGAGTGGGGCTGCCTGGGAGTATGTGTCTGTGTGCAAAAAAGAAAGAAAGTTTGGGGAGTCAACCAGGGAGCAAGTGGAATAAACAGAAATGAGGAGATGGAAAGAGAAGGAATTGTGTTAGGGCGTTTTTGGGGAGGCAGATTATTTTAGGTGTCTGGGAAAAGGCCAGGTCTCTTATGGAATAGGAGGGTTCAGCATCTGAGGACAGAAGAGTCAAGATGATAGTAGTGTAGAGAGTTTAAAAATAGATTTTGTAAATAGTATTAAGGAAAAGCCTCTTAAAAATTCTCCCACTTCTACATCTTTCTTTTTTAGCATAATAGTTTAAATTGCAACATGCAGGAGGCTTTGTAGATAAGTGATCTTGCCCATGGATTAGACTTCAAACTGCTTAGAAATATGCTTATAATTTTACCTTGGAGTTATAGAGTGCTGTGAAAGATTTACAAGATATTTGCTGTAAATTAACCATATTAAGTGCAGATTTTCTGTTCACATAGAAATTACACCTAATTTTAATTTTTATGGTATTGGGCTCCTGAAGACATTTTTAAACAGGATAATTTAAAGCATGTAAAGATGATTCCACTTGCTTCATCTTATAACCTTAGTCCTCTTGGGTTTTAGAATTCTCCTATATCTTTTCTTTGTACAGCATGAAAGGAACACTTGCATTAACCTTTCTTCCTTCCTAGATCTTTTTTAACTCTTTAGCCAGTACCTAGGGAATGATTCCTGTCACCTTTACCTATGATTAGTGTCATTGGCTTCTGTGGGAATGTAGAGGAGGAGTACTACTCAGCTTAAGGAATGGAGAGAGGTAGTTAGCCAAGGTAGTTTGAAATTGGGCAGAAGCAGCCAGGGCAGCATGGCACCTTAGCCTGCTTGTACATGTCACGGGGGTTTACTTTGGTTTAATTCTTCCTAAATTGAAGTGATGGGTTTTTAAAAAACCCACATCAATTTAAACCAAAGTAAACCCCCATGGCATGTATACAAGGATCAGGTCCTTACCTGCCCCTCTGGCAGCAGGGGAGGAAGAGGGGGGCAAGGCGAGCTGCTGGCGGGCCAAGCAGTCCCTGAGCTAGGGGGGAAGGGGCGGGGGAGCGGTACTTCCCTCTGCTGCAGTGGCAGTACCTGCCCACAGGCACCTGTCCCAGGTGGTCCTGGGGGAGCACCGCAGCTGTGAAGGAAAACACTGGGACCCTGCACAGCTCAGGCAGGCAGGCAGACAGGCTCCAGGGAGAAAAAAAAGATCAGGCTTGACGCTTTTTTTTCTTCTTCAGTGGAACCTGTTTGCATTGGCTTCCGCCAGGCTGCCAGCACAGCCCCTGAGCTGCACAGGGCTTAGTGCTTCCCTCCACGGCTGTAAGGTAGCAAACTAAACCACCTCGGACATGTTTTATTTTACTGTGTCCCAAAGTCATTTAACATGCAATACACCGCTGACTATGTAAACAGCTACACCATTAAAGCTGATTATGCTGCCGACAGTGTAAACAGCTGCACCATTAAAGTGGTGCAAAAGGGCATTTAAGTCATTTTAAAGGCCAATTTTGTGGCGTGTACAAAGGCCCTTAGGGACTAACTTGTTCAGAAAGGCATAAACTTTCATAGGCAACAGCCTATTTTCTCAGTAGAACTTTTATAGATACTATATAGTAGAGCTTTTCTTTTAGCTTTAAGTAAATCAGTGGTCATTAGAGCTTACACTTTCAACCTCACCAGCAGAAAAAAGCCTCTTCAAATTACTGGAAAGGACTTGCTATCACTAAAACGTCTCAACATAATCCACT
>NW_005842243.1:1575629-1624811 GCF_000455745.1 Alligator sinensis | reverse complement strand
GCGGAATGCAGGGAAGAGTCATCTATGATGGAAAAATATCTGAGGCTTTTGAGATCTGAAGCAGAGTCGAGCAGAACTGTGTCCTTGTCCTGACCCTGTTTGGGATTTTCTTTTCTCTTCTTTTGAAAGAATGCCCGGGGCTGCGGGAATGCCACATTTTCTTAGGGCCTTGCTATTGGCCAGATTGTCTATGACCTTACTTAGGTTCTCAACAGTTGGAATATCACCAAGCTCTTCGAAGACTGAGTGTCAATAACGTTAAGGGCTGTCAGTGACATCACTTTCTCTTGAATAGAGTTTAAGATGATGTTCTACTCATTTATCCATCTGTTGCTTCCAGTCTTCTCCCGATGCTGTCCTTAATGGATCTAACTTCTTTGTAGCTGGACCTGCCACCTTCTTGATTCCATCATATGTGCCTCTGATGTTTCCAGTGTCACATGGAGATTTAATTTCCTTGCACAGTCTCAGCCAATGATTGTTGGCACAACAACTTGTGATTTGTTCAACAACAGTCCTTGCTTTCCTCAGTTCCATCAAAGTTCCATCTGAGGCATTCTTCTTCATAGCTATTATTCCTATAAAACTCTATCTGGAATATAGTTTTGTTAGGCATTTGGGTCATTCTTTGCACTGGAGTATCTAATAGTATCAGTTGTACCGCTTTCTCCTTCTCTTTAGCAGACTTCGGCAGCATAGCACATAGTGTAAAAGTGTCTGTGTTCACTCTATTTCTGGTCTAGATTGTAGTTCTGTAATCTTGAACAAAATTGACTGATTTAATAGCCATTTGTAACAGGGTCGTCTGTTCTTTTAAGAAGGGGCTGCCAGCCCTGATAGGACATTCAACTGTAGGGCATTTTACTAATGAGGGAGTGTCCCACTTGGAGATTTAAAACCATGGAGGAGAGAGCAGAAAGGGAGATGAACTGTAAGAAATCAGTTTGCAAGGAAGAGAAGCCAGGTTGCTTGCACTGGGGAAAAGCCAGAGCGGAAAGTGGCTCTACTATCTGCAAAAGATGGAGATCCTCTCCAGATATTTGTTCTGTTTGTGTTGTTAGAAATTGAAATTTGTTTGCCGGGAAATGAAAAGGTGGAAGGTCGATAAAGGACCTGCTTACACCTTGCTTCCCTCAGCCAGTGAAGAAACTATATTTGGATTTCTTGGATTCTCAGATACCCATTAGATCCTGAAGACATGCAGTCCAACCTCTTGACTGTTATTGCCAAATAAGCTTATACTACCTCTCTCCATGTTTTTTTCCCCTTTCTTTTTTGCCACATCTCTGGACATTTAAAGGATACTCTTTAAAATATAAGCCAGAGGTGCTGAGTACTTGGGGACCTGAGGGCCCTACCCTCTTTGAGAAGAGGGCTGTCACCTGAAATGCAGAAAACTTCCACATGTCCATCATCTTAGCCCTGGTAAAAATAAAAGTTGGCACCCATGATGTAAGCCATATCTTTTCTTTTTTTCACAATTATTAAAAATCAAGGGTCTGTCTTCTGTACCAGTCACTTACCTTGCTCTAATTAATACAGTAGTATTTTGGTGTAAGGCAGAGTAATGCATCCTGAATGATGTTGGATTCACCAGTTTCTTTTCTTCTGTGTTCTGTTCCAGCCAGCTGGCTTTGATTTGAAGCTTAGCCAGAGCCAGACAAATTTTTGTGCAGCTTCTTTTAATTGTTAAAGAAACTTGTGGGTTATCTTAATCAGAGTGGAAAAGAATTGGATATTGGATTCAGGTCAAATATATTAATTTGAAATAAATTTACTCATATGTGGCACAGCTGCATGTTTCATTTTTAGATAATTGCAAATTGTCTTCACAGGAGTTATATAGTCTGAGTGGCTCTGCTACATATGCCTGCTTAAAAACAACAACAAAAAAAGAAGGCCCCCCCTTAGACAAATAATATATCTACAGTTTTTAGTAGACATTTACCAAAAGATGTATTTTAGCTCTCATTCTTAACATCTCACGGTTTGTTTAGTTTAATACTTAGTCTGATTCAATACCAAGCTCATCAATTATAATAATGAGGCAGAGTAGTGCTTCTTGCTACCTGCTTCTTAACAACACTTGCTTCATCTGTATGCTAATAAATTTGACACATATTTGTCTTAATTAAGGTTTTACAATGGCAAAGCTCTCTTTCAGATTGCTAAGACTGCCTCAAAATGTTTCTAAACAAGACTGAATGGACCCATGTGTATACATAGAATTCCCAGATGTGCAAGCAACCAAATATAGAATTACAGGAAAGTTGAACAGTTTTATTTCTCTCACATTAAAATACTTCAAACCTGCAGGAGACTTCTGGATACAAGGCTTATCATTGTATATATTTCCCCATTAAGACCCATGAGAGCCAAGCAAAAGCCATTAGGGATGTTAATTTTGGAAGGAGATGGCAGATATTATGCTTTTAGTTAATGATTTGTTATTTGTAACCTTTTCCATGTCCAGAAGTATATGTGGTTTATATGGTGTATTCAGTGCTTTCCATGGGTGATATCACAAGCAATTCATGTACACCTAGATATAGAGATATGCATTCTTTTCTGGATTTAATGCAATAAAAATAAAACGTTTAGAAACCTGTCTGTAGAGATTGAGAAGTTCCAAGATCAGTTTGTGTGAGAAAATGAGTGGGTTATGATATAGCAGTACTTCACAAGGAGTCAAAAACTCTGTAAGCAATTCCATTCTAACCACCAATTTTAAGTCTTTTACAATTAATACATCCAATACCAGCTAAAACCCAGTGTAGCCCAAACATAACAGAAGCTTGATTTTTAAGGTTTTGTTTTTCAAAGCATTGAGGTATAAAGTCTTTTTTTTTCATTTTTGGATATTTTATAGGATCATGATAACTTGGTTGAAGTTTATGACAAATATAAAGAAGGCACCATAACCTCAGTGCAAATCTAATTTATTTTGTCTTGCCATAGTGCCTAGCAGCTCAAACCAGGGAGCAGGACTCCACTTTGCAAGGACTCCTCATTATTATGAATGCAACACAAAAGAAAAGACAGCTCCTTTTCCCAGAGAGTCTAAGCAGAAAGCAAGAGACAAAATACAGGGACAGACATAGAGGAGAACAAAGAAATAGTGAGATGATGCGGGTCAGCATGACAGGCAGTGGTTCCAGCATTCCAGGAGTCTGATCTTTGTCAAGTGTTTTGAAAGATAAAGAGGTAGCTGTGTAGATGTTTACAGAGAATTCCTCTTACCTTTCTGAAACTGTCAGATCATCCAAATACATCAGCATTCTGATCCTTAATTTGTAGATCTACACAATTAGTGCAATAGCATAATAAATGCTTCTAGGACAATTGACAGTTCCCAGTCATTAGCGCTCACTGAAAAGAGAATATGCTGCTTACAAATCTACCATTAAATTTGTACAGAGGTTTCAGTCACAGCCTCCAATTTCCATCTGCTTATAGCTTTCAGAACAATTTTTCTTTTTGGTTGAAGTTTACTTTTATATGATCTCAACCAAATATAAATATTTTACAGGTCTGGGAATGGGTTAAGGAACTTTTTTCCTCACTTAAATTTGTTAACGTAGACTTAAAAATAGAGACATTATGGACAGCTGACTTTCATAGCCTATCTTGCAGATTATACTCTATGACAAGTAGTATGTGTTTCATGACATAATTGGGGTAGATAAAAATAGCAAAATGCTGATAGAATTGTTAAGTTATTGTAAGTTAACTTCTCATCATGCATTGTACCCATTTTCTGGGATATTTATGGTTCAGGTTAAGGTTTGCAGCTTGTATGCTATCCCTGATACAACTGTGGCCATCAACACTAGCGCTTGTGACCATGCAAATTTCTAGTCTTGATATATTTTGCTTCTGTTGTTGTTGCACCAGCCTGCATTACATCTCTGATGGGATGTCTACACGAGATGCTAGATCGCCATAGCAATGAGCTACTATGCCACAGCTCGTTGTTTGGTGACAGCATCAGTGGGCATGAATCATGATGGCATTGCTACTGCACAGTAGCAGCTAAAAATAACGATGTGGCAATGGGACTGCACATTGACTGGCATTACTTGATTAAGCAAGAACTAAATGACTATGCAGTAAAACCTGCACAGTCTGGCACATGTGTAGATGTGCCCTGAGATGAGGAGAGTGTTCTGGAAGAAAGCAAACAGGTTTAGTTCCTGTTATCCAATGATTCTGCTGTGTTGAGGGCATTCTTTGCCTGTGGAGTGGGAAGTTCACCTTGAAACTTATCTGGAAAAGGTCTTTAAAAAGAGAGAAATAACAAGAGACTGTAGTTTTTGAATATACCTTTTTTAAAATGTATTCTTCCCCCACCCCTTCCACCTTACCAGGATAACAAATTTTAAAGTTCAAAGAAACCTTTATCTTCCTTTTTATTGGGTCGTTCTGGGATTAGGTAGACCTGTGGTAAAGCAAGGCTTTCTTTTCTTTTCTTTTCTTTTCTTTTCTTTTCTTTTCTTTTCTTTTCTGTCTCAGCGTTTGTTTTAATTTATCACTTTTATCCTTAATTCTTCACTTCCCTTTCACTTGTTTTAAAAGCCAGTATTTGTGCACTTTTCTGCACTTGTATTAAAATCAAAATTGTATGTGAAAGAAAAGAGAGCAAGACATCACTGCCATAGAATACGTAGGAAGTCAAACTCCCTGTCTAAAATGACAGGCAACATCACCACCCAAGAGTAAAACCTATTATTCCTATTCTCCCACTGAGACAAATTGTTGTCCAATTATTGACTATGTCGTTCTTTCACCTTTTAAATTTAGAGCTCTACCAGACATTAGTCAGGAAAGAAATGACAAAAATGGACTAGGGTTCATTACACTGAAGCTAGATAAATTACTAGAGAAGTGTATCTGCACATTTTATTAAACAGTCTGGCCCAAGCAACACACTATCTTCCTGGGCTGGGGGAGAGGGGTGTAAGAGCAAAGCACCCTGGGAAGCTGGAGGACTGTGCTGTGTCTTCTTTCAGAAGGGAATGTGTATGTAAACAATCACTCTCCAGGAGAAACTCTCTTGGGAGCGATTTAACTTCAGTTGTTTCTGGTTTATTTTCCTTCTAGAGCAGCCATTTTTGCTCAGGGAGAAAAATCCTGAACATCTGTACCCTGGTGATTTCTAAATATTCTAATATTTGAATAACAAATGCATTACTTTAATGAGATTATTAATTTTTCCTCTAGCATTTCATTAAAGGGACAAAAAAGAATCTTGCCATTTTATGTGGTTTTCTGGTTTCTTTTTTAATTACTGATTACAGCAGTATTACAGTATGCGCAATCATGAAGTATGCCTGTAACCTCTCAGCCATCCTCACAATAACAGATTGTTTGGAAAAGGGCTATTCATCCCTATCATATGGTATATAAATGAAAGTACTGGAGGTCTAGTATTATATATAGGCAGTGATTTCTTTTAAAAACCTAAAAATTGCTTTACTAAAATACATGCTTTATTATTTGTCCTTCCTGTTAGGAACCATGGGATGCTCAACACATTCCAGCATTGTTCTCTGCTTTCTGTGGCCTTTTAGTTGCACTTTCTTATCACCTTAGCAGGCAAAGCAGTGATCCATCTGTACTTATGTAAGTTGTCAGAAGACTTTTTTCCTCATTGATTTTTCTTTTCTTTGTGGCATATAAACTACAATTTTGCACACAGTGATATTTAAATCTAGATTTCCAAATTCTGTAACTTTGATGTAACTTCCAGTGGAGCTATGTGGAAAAAAAAACCTGATACAGAAAAGGTTTGCAGAAAGACTTTGTATATAGTGTTATCAGTGTTTTAGAAAATGCCCTCTTTTGGAGAGAGAGGTCAAGATACCAGCAATGAAATATGTTTTTACTTCTAGATAGATGGTATGTGAAAGGCTGTGATCCAGAAAACATTCATACATGTGTTTAATTTTACTGTCACAAGTATATCAGTTGAAATTGGTGAGATGATTCATAATAGTAATGGTAAGTCCTTGAAGCCTGGAGTCAAAGATCATTGTTAATGTTTGTTTGCTCACTTGTGAGAAACAGTTTTAGGTTGTGGTTCCTTCTAATGCCCAGGTATCCCAGTCACAACCATCCAATCAGACTAATCACTCATTGGTAGTTCTGACAGTGGTCTCAACAGAAAAAAAAAGAATATATAAACAAGAAATAGACAAACAGAAATCAAACTCCCAGGCAGGGGAGGTGGGGAGCCTGCAGCCCCACACTGCCCTGTGCTGCATGGAGGGCTCTGCCAGGAGCCCCCATCCCCCGCTCACTCTCCCAGCCCCGTTGATAGCTGCCCGTTAAACACTGAGGCTGGGTGGGGCATCCATGGGGGGGCAGAGCTGGGAGAGCGGGCATGGGTTGGGGGATGCTCAGGGGGTCCCTTCCCCCCTCCTCCAGCCCCACCCCTCGCTCCCTACTTACTGGCATGAAGTACAGATCTAGCTCCCTGCGGCAGCAGTGAGTGGCGACTGCCTGAATTTCTGAAGCTCTCAGAATCCTTTCCACATCGATTTGGAGAGCTTCAAATCGATTCAGACCTTTTTATTGGTCCCCGATTTCTATTCGGATTCAGAGATTCGGCCGCTGAATCAAGCTAAATCTCCTCCAAATCGAATTGGCACCCGAAGCTTCGCACAGCACTACTGTTGACCTCTCTCCTCCTTTGCCTTCTTGTCTAAAGCAACAGCTTAAGTTAAGGAGTCTGTATGATCTAGTTGGGAATGACCCTGCTTTGAGCACGGTGTTGGATTAGATGACCTCCTGCGGTCCCTTCCAACCCTAATTTTTTTTGATTTCTATGATTCTACTTGAAAAGGAGTGTGCATTAAAAGTCTATTAAAATGCCACTCTACTAACAGGGACAGAATCAAGGAAGAACCAATAACATAGTAGATCTGAAAACTGGTTTGATATTAGCAGATATGCATGTAGAAACAACAGGTTTTTCCTGGGGAAAGGGGAAGGCTTTTTCTGGCAGGATACAAGGGGAAAAACAGGAATGAGAGAGAAGATGGATTCCTGAGGGAAGGAAAAAGTCAAGGCATTAATTGGAATTGTTCAATTCTTCAGATTTACTGAGATATAATGTAGTTATCCTCAACCTCCCAGACAGAGGACATACAAATCAGATACTTATATAAATATTTACATTAATGCGAAAGAGCAGTCAGAAAAGTGCTTCCTCTTACTTTCTTTGAGCCAATCGAACGCCCATGGGATCTTTTTAATTGACTTCTATTGACCCTAGACCTATATGGGTGACTTTTGGTTCATTGCACATTATGCTATAGGATCTAGATAGGACTATAGAGGAGAAGAATGTGCAATGCCCCTCATACTAGCGAGTTTTATTGTCTTCCTGCATAAAATGCACACAGAAAAATACTAAATAAGGACTGTACTGTGAGTTCTTAACATTTTAAAGAACTTTCCCTAAGTGTATATTTTCCCGGGATATACTCAAGAAATAATCCCCAGGCAATTATTTTCTTCAATCAAGTAAAAACTCTTTCCTTTTGTTTTAAATAACGTGTTTAGAGTCCTTGAATTCAGTTCTCGGTCACCTTTAAAAACGAGTTTCTAATCCCCTAACAACCTTAATCAAATCCTTAGCAGTTCAAATTGTTGTTAAATGTCTTATTTGGGATTAAAATATGTATACAACACATCAAATATTCATTGTGTAAGCACGATTAAAATGTATAATCCCTAAAAAGAGGTTTAAGATATTTTTTAAACTACATTGAACTTAATTAAATAGATTTAAGGGGATTGGAAACAGTATTTAAGAGATGGCCTCCAGCATAAACTTTAAGATGAAGAGAAGGTGGGGAATTAAACTAAAATTTGGGATGAATGTGATCTATCTGTTTTCCATCACTAACATTTTGACAACAGAGTTGTTACTAAAGCCCCCTTTCTGGCCTGACCGTCTCAGCTGAGATGTTAAAAATTAATAAAGGACAGGGATACTGAATTACCCTCTCATTTAGGCCCCAGGCAGCCATTCAGTTAAAGGTGCAAGAAGATCAGATTCATGATCCCATCAATCACGTCTCTTGTCATACTACATGGATTTGGCAGGAGGCGTGATGGTGGGATCAGGGATCAGATCCTGATCGTGTCCTGTTGCCAGTGCAGAGGGAGCCCAGGATCACGATCCCAGGCTCCCCCTGTACTGGCAGGCAACAAGCTGGTGTGCTCAGCTTGGATCACCAGTCAGCTGATCAGCATCCCTAGCCTTAGGAGTACATAAGAGTCAAGGGCTCTGGTACACCCCTGAGGCTGGGACCCCTGCCACTCCCAGCCTCAGGGGCAAACTGGAGTCATGGGCTCTGATACGCCTCCAAAGCTGGAAGTCCTGATCTCAGCCAGTCAGCCTGGCTATGCATTCAATTTAAGGTGCAATGGGAATCATCCACAACATTAATAAACACTTTTCTGTAATAACTTTGTGTCTTATTCCCTGTTTATTGTGCCATTAATTGCATGAATGTGTGGTCAGGTTACTACTTAAGATGTGATCAACTGGTTAATCATGTCTTAAATGTAACGTCTGCTAGGGGCTATAGTTTCCTTCAGGTTGAGTCTGAGGCATTTTGGTGGGCCACTAGGTTGATCTAGACTAAACTACCATATTGCTGAAGAAGCTAATACTGCTTGGGCCAAAGGTGCAACTGTTCTGTAGCAGGTTCCAGCTGTACATTCATAAAATAGCCAGTGTGGATGTAGAGGTAATATTAGAGGTAAAAATGTCTGTTATTTTCTTAGTGAGGGCATTAATTCTATTAGCTGAAAAGCTGTTGTTCAAATGTATCCTAATTTGGAATCTTTTTATAACAGGTCGCTCGTTCAGTGTAAATTTTTTCCTCACTTACTACGTCAAAATTTGGAAGACTCATCAATAGATCCACTCCCAGAGAAGATGAGAGAATCAGTGGTAAGAATTCTTCTCCTGCCCCCCATTGTTCAGTTTATATACTGGAAGACTGCAGTCCATGCATATGGTGCCCCTTAGCAAAGCTCAGCTTTTAATAAAAGACACAGAAAATGGCAAAATACATATTCTGTTTCTTTAGTAAGAGAGGGGGCTAAGGAAGCTTCTAAGTCTAATATCTACAGGATGGAAGCTGGAGGAGAGCTGTTTTGTTTGCTTTTAAGGTTTCTTTCCAATGCTTCAAGAAAAGCAGCTCTAATATACTATCATCTTATGGTATGCGCAGTTTCAGAGCATGGGGAACGTGAAAGGGTCACCTACCCCAGACTAGAAATCAGCTGACTAAGAATTATGTGCCCTGCAGAGATTTATAGCATGCTAAATCACACTGCAGGAGTTTAGAAAGCCTATCTTACCTAACACTTCAACTAGGCAGAACAGATTGCAATTGTGACACCACTGAAGTTAGTAGCAAAAATCCCATTTACTTCACTAGGAGAGAATTTCAGCCTTAGTCTTGTCTGGCACAAAATAAAACACTGTGGTTCCTTCCCTGGATTTAGGGAGAGATGCAGATGATCCGCAGGAATGCCTCTCTCTATATGGAGAAGGCAGCATTACTGGCATGTCAAACAGAAGGCAGAACCTATTTGCAGTTTGGAATGAGATGAAGCAAACAGAATCCTGACCAGATAAAAGGCTACAAGACAACCACCTCTTCTTAGTCTGTACCTCTCTTTCTTTCCGAGCAGGCCAAAATGTCGTACTGTCTGCCTCTCTTCTCTGTGGTTATACCACTGCACCTCATCCTCAACTTCCAAAGTGACCCTTTTCTACTTTCCTTGTTATCAGGTACTCTGGGGAGGGTCCTGACATCAGGAGTTCAAGCTAGTGGAGGACGGGATTTCTAGAAAGGTTGATATGGGTTAATTCAATCCAAGGTTCCTGAACTTTCCTGCTTTCCAGTAACCAGGAGCCTTATATCACCATAGTGGCCACC
This sequence comes from Alligator sinensis, assembly GCF_000455745.1. Taxonomy (NCBI): domain Eukaryota; kingdom Metazoa; phylum Chordata; order Crocodylia; family Alligatoridae; genus Alligator; species Alligator sinensis. The sequence goes on along the minus strand of NW_005842243.1, from coordinate 1,614,846 downwards.
TCCGAGCACTTACATGTGTTAAACCACATATGCAGGTGTAAGTAGCTTGCTTTTAGAAACCATACATGTGTGGATCTAGAGGTGGTGTGGTGGTACAGTCACACTCCCCTTTGGCTGTGCTGCACGTGAGCTCTCAGCTTTCATGTGGCTCTGGAGCTGGGGTTGAGTGCTGCTGTTGCCACTTGTACCTTCCTTCCTTTGAGGGAAAGGAGGAGAAAGGCAAACAGCAGCATTTTTCAATCCTTGGTTTCCAGAGCTCTGGGAAAACAGGGGCTCCAGTGAGACCTTGCCCTGATCAGCTGGTGAGCTCAGAGCTCACTGTGCATGCACAGCACAGCCAAAGTGTGGGGCCTCACCCCCTTGCCCTATTCCTGGATCTGCTACTGAAACCTTAGCCATCTAATTAGGATCAAATTGTTTTGGATGTGTTTGGCTACTAAGTAAGGTTTCTTTAAAGATATTGAGTGTTTGTTATAAAGCTACCAGGGCCATTGCCCACAGCTGAGATGGATGAGATGCTGATTGGAGCCTGTAGACCAGGTATAGCACTGTGAGCCCCAGTAAGCCCGGTAAGCCAGAGCCCCAGTAAGCAGACAGGGGTGGAGGCCAGGAAGGCTGGTGCCCCAACAAGGGCATAGAGGACTGGAAAGGAACAATATCAGATGGGTTGAGGGCCCACTGAAATAATTGGTGAGGCCTGTGAGCCTGGGCATGGCTGTAGGGGTTGTTGAAAGCCATGAACAGCCCTTAAGGCAGTTGGTAACTAGAGTCATAGCAAGACAGACTGGATCAGTGGGCCTGTGCCGCCTTTGAGCTGCCTCCCAACCTTTTTATTTCTAAATAGCATCAAAGGCATGGCAGGTGAAAGAGAGGGTAGCACCCAAGACCCAGAGGAAGCAGGAAACAGGCCACCAGGAGGCATCATAACCAACTCAGGGGCCTAATCCTGCTACACTTCCCCCTCCCCTCAATTTAGTCCTGGCTATATGCTAAGTGAAATCTTGTAGCTAGGAAAAGTACTGTGTTGTAATGCAGTTCTCTAGTATGGTTGTACTGTTAAGATAGATAGGACCTCTTTGTCTTGGTCCCTTCTTTGTGGTTGAATGGTTTCTGGTTCCCTTCCCTAACAAGAAATTGATTTCACACAGCGCTGCTCAGCTGTACATATCTGCAGTATACGTCTGACATGTCATTTGGTCTTTCTGAAAAAGAGGCTATTTTCACTGTCTGCTGCAAGGGCCTGCTAAAACCGTGCCTTCCTTTTTTCCTCTGTTTGGGTTGTGTCCCTTTTATATACTAAATTTAAGTGAAAAGTCTCCAGGGTAAATTGGTGTGCACAGTGTTCACTCTTTCATGCTGGGACACAGATAATATTCTCTGAAGAGGAGATAGCAATTGTCGTTTAGTGCAGTGGCTGTTTGTCTAAACCCCCTCAGAGCCTGGCACCTCTGTCTCCATTCAATAGTTTAACCAGTCTGTGAATAGATTTTCACAATTGTTTAATAGGGTAAGGACTACAAGCAACTAAAAATATATGTGAATTAGGCTTGAGGGACATAGTCAAAGGGCAATTTATCTTGATCTCATTCAACTATAGTTGAATAGCTATCATATCCATCTCTGGTCTTGATCACTTTTTCAAAAGTAGACTAAAAATATCTTTCGAAGCCACTGCAAGAAAAACTTTGATCAGTCTTTGAACTGGGTATAATGTTATACAAGAATGAAAGAGAAGCTTTACATGACACATCTGTTCCCTCTGTTTTTCTTAGTATGCCCATGTGTAATGGCCCAAAACAAGTTTTTTAAGCCTCACCCACGATTTGCTGTATACCGTGACAGGGAGCACACAATGTCCATTGCCCCTTTGATCTTTTCACCCATGAATAAGACATGCATCATATTCAATCTAAATGGGAGCCTTCTGACATGATTTTGAGGCAAATAACTGTTTCACCTCTCAAGGTGAAAGCAAGCATTTAATATTAAAATGAATCCGTTGTGCTATATGATGGTTCCATATGATGGTTCTATATTAATGTTAATAATAATAAATATACCATCTCTAATGCTTAGCTACATGACCTTTACTGTTTTTTCTTTGCTTGAACGGCTGTGTAAGAATCGTCAGCTTTGGAAACTGGAATAACAAAGCAGCTGTGGTGGATAATTGACCATTCAACTTTGAGAATGGAGCTTCCTAGCATTATAATTAATTTCTATAGGCATCCCTATGGTTGATTACTACATTAACCAGTGGCCTCAGGGTGTTAATGTATTACATTCAAACCCAGCTTCCTTCCTTGCCTCTAGTGCAGAGAGTTAGATAGTTAATAAAAGGATTTATACAATGCTCAAAATGTATAATTAAAGACAAAAAGATAAAATAACAGTCTACAACATGTTTTGCTGTTTAATCTCTCAAGCAGGAGACATCCAAAATAGCCTTTAAAAACCATTTGTAAAATGAAGTGAGGAGGAAGTTGCCTTTTTGTTTGAATGATCTGTTCTTATCCAAATTACAACACGATCCCAATCGTCGGGGTTATTTAGTTATTGAGTTTTTATTGTGATTGGAGGTCAACCTCATGCTCATAGGGCTAAATGCAATAAAGGGCTTGAGGTACTGAGATACGAACAACTTACCACAAGCTAGGTGTAGAAGCTGAGGCTTTGCGAGCTGTCTGCTGCTCTGTGTTAACTGCCTGTATGCACACTCCTGTCCCACAGTAAGTGGAAGCTAACCTGTTATAGCTTAACCCTTAGTGTAAGAAGGGTCAGTTGCTGCACAGCAGCAGAGCTTCAATAGGATGAATGGGGAGTGACCACTCCCCATGGTGGTTAGGGATCCCGGAAGATGAAAGGTGTGGATTTGAGTAGGTTGCGAAGGGCTTTGAACTTTCTGGTTGAGTATTCCCATCAATAGTTGATTGTTAAACAGTTGGGCAACATCAGCTGCTTCTCTGGTTGTGTTGTCAAAGAAAGACAGCAAATGCTGAGAAAAATCTGAAATTATGACCTGAGTGGATGCTTACTATTAAGACAAATTCATGATTTCTTGAGACTTTATTCTTGATTTTGAATCATGGGGTTGGTTGTATGGTTTGAGCCAGTTATTTAGAACCAAGGGGCATATATAGACATGGTCTGTGAGGTAGGGGGGGCGGCACTTTAATTAGTGCAGCTCAAGAGCTGTGCTAATTAAAAGTGCCCACTCATTATGTGTATCAGTGTCCCCATGCTGAAAAATGGCAGGGGGGCACTTTGAACTGACGAGCTTTAGTTTAAAGTGCCCTACCACCATCAAATGAGCTTCAGTTTAAAGTGCCCTGCCACCATTTTTCAGTGTGGGGACATGTGACACTGGAGTCTCCTGGAGCGCAGTAATTACCACACTCCAGCAGACTCGATTAATCAAGTCTGCTGCCACAGTCTGTAATTATAGCGCGTGGGAGCAGCCTCCCTGCACGTGGATAGGAGCCCATGGTGTTTAGTTACTTTCTGGCAGAGTATCAACACGGTTCTTGATCAATACAGGAATGGGAAAGGAAAGAACAATTTTGAAGACTTGGCTTGAACAGAGTGGAGTGCTAGAGGACAAAGAAAAGTCGCTTGATAAGATGAGTTCTGACTCAACAGTCAGTATGTATGATGTGAAGTAATGTGGTCCCCAGGTTGGGGCATAAAGGTAGTTCTTTTGTAATGTGGGTAACTTTTACAGAGCTTTTGCTAATCGCTAGATAGGGCCAGATAAGTATTTTCTCCCATGTGAATGCTCCAGGCTTATCTGGGTTTGGTTTTTTTTTCATCTTCCTCTGAGGCATTGGGATTAACCACAGCTAAGGCTGAGGATTTTTGGCTTGGAAATACTGATGTTCCTGCAGAACACCTGTGCTTTTCTGGTTAGAGAGCCTTGCTCTTCTGCACAGGGTCATATATCAGTCACCTCGCTGGGGTCAGGAAGACATTTTTCCCATAGGGGAGAATGGCGTAGACTGTGAGGGATTTTGCCTTCCTCTGTAGCTTGGAGCATAATCCTTTTCTTAGGATTTTCTGAACACATATTAATACATTATTTCTATGCTAGTGCAGTGGCAGAGCACTGACAATACCTTTCTCTCCCTTACTGTAAGCTGTGGCATGTTATAGGTTGTTTTTAGTGTTTGGGGTATTATGCCTTGTAGTTGTATGTGGGGATTTGAAGTGGGGATTTTGGGGAATTCCTTAGGTAAATGATTGCCTGCGACCACAAGGGACTGGACTAGATATCCCAGGAGACCCCTTCTTGATCTGAGACAGAAGTTCAACAAACTGATTTAGCCTAAATCAGTGAAGTCTGATTACTACATCCATACAGGTTTATCCTAAATCAGTTTTGGCCATTTGGAAAGCAGTGTATATACACTGAACTTCTGTTGTGTTATGGATTTGAGCTGGTTTCTGATCACTTATGCCAGTTTATGCGTAATTTCTGTCTCTAGTCCTTGAATCTCAGGGCTTTACCCTGTTCAAATGCCAAAAGTGGCTGCAAAAAGTGGTGTTGTTAATACATTTTAGAAAAAGGTCAAAAGCCTTTTGGATACCAGAAAGTGCTAGGCAACCTAAAAAAAAGTGGTCTGTAGTAGCTTCTACTCTAATTTTCTTGTTCAGTAGTTTTTTCTCTGGAATATTTTCTCCCCATTCTTGGGACTGTTATCCCATTTCTGCTCTATATTTTCTCCAGCCTCCCTGCATAAGCACATGTAGGTTAGGTTGGCTGTGCAGCTGGAGAACACTGTACTATCCTGAAATCAATGATGATACAACCAACATTTAAAGTCAGATGTTGGTATGTCCCAGTCAGCATTTAAGTATTTAAGAAGTAAATATTTAAATAAAGAGCTAGCTGTAGCCTGGCATGGACTGGCATTAAGAACCTCTTCTTATCATAAAAAGGAAGTATTAACCCTCTGTAGTATGTCTGCTCATACATCTTAGGCAAGTTTTTCACTTACTCACAGGAGACATTTGTGGCACCTCTAAAATACATGTGAAAATTTTTAACACAGCCAAAAAAAACCTTGTAAATATGTTTACTGACAATGACATTTTAATCAGATGGGATATGAAGGATATGATATATTCTATCTCAACAAAACAAAATTAGCTTTATAGATAGTCACTTAAGAGCACAGTTAATGTTTTCACCATCCATGCACAATGTTAGAGTTATGCCCTCATCTGAAACATCCAGATCTTGGAAAAATTTGGACTGATATTCAGGTGGAATCAGTTTAGATCCGTCTCTCTATCATGTAATAAATGTATCAGCCTTACATCTTGAAAGACACTACAGAAATTCTTTCCCAAAGAAAAGCCACTTACATGACGTAAGAAAAAATAGTTTTATAGTTTCTAGGGTCGGAAGGGACCTGAACAGATCATCAAGACCCACCCCCTCATCAAGTCCGACCCCCATCAGCTGGGAGTCATTTCTATGCCTGCAAATAGGAAATTAATCCAGAATTTTAATAAATTGCTGCCATTTTAAAAAATAGAGAAACTCTATTGCAAGTCCATTGAATAAACTGACACAAATTTAAAAATCTTTTTATTTTTAAGTTTTCCAGGGCTATTGCCAACAAAGTTTAACATTGTCTTTAAAATCAATTTTAATAAATGTGAATAGGATTGGCTGGGTTTTTTTGATAAACCTAGAATCTGAAAGAATAATTTCACAAAGCATAGAACAGAATATACTTTTATATTAAACATTAACAAATGTCATTTCAGTGCATGCTGTCAGTAATTCAGAAAAGATTAATTTAATTTATCCAGTTAAAAGAGTATTAACTTGCTAATTTTGTATTAAACATATTTTTTCATAGAAGGAAATCTTGAAATCAGATCTCATTGTCTGCGCAGTAGCTGCTGTTCTGTCATTCGCAGTCAGTGCCAGCACAGTGTTCCTGTCATTAAGGGTATGTATTATAATCCCCTCCTTTTAATTTTTTTTTCTATGGTATTATCTCTTTGCAAAACCATGCGGTGTCTTACTAGGAAAGAATAGGGAGGAGATAGGTTGAAGAAAATGTATTTACTGGCAAAGATAATTTCAAGGCTTTTGATGTACACTGCAGTTCAGTTATAGATATTTATATTAGGCACATTATTACAGGTTTGGTAATTGTTTTCCCTAAACTTTTCCATTGTGTTCCTCTTTTATGATTTACAAGCTGGGGTTAGAAAGGGACTTGAACAAAAAGGAACAACTTCGCTTTCTTCCAGTTAAAGTACTGTTTAATTCTGTGTGTAAAACATATTTTTAAAAGAACAAAGTTTGTTGCTTTCATTTCCTTAGACTCACATCTGCTCCACACCTGTGGAGCTAGGAGCTTTTTTTTTTTTAAATTGATATTTCTTGTTAAGAAACATAAGAAAGATGAAATTGTTGTATATTTAAGGATGTTGTCTAAAACTATTGTTGATAAAACCTGATTTCATTTTTCCCCTCCCTTGGTTCAGCCGTTCCTCAACATAGTGCTATTTGCATTAGCATGGACCGTGGGATTTGTAACACATTACATACTTCCTCAGCTCCGAAAACACCATCCTTGGCTGTGGATTTCTCACCCCCTACTTAAAAACAAAGAATATCGGCAGCGGGAAGTGAGAGGTTTGTAATAAATATTCTCCCAGTGTTGAATGATGTCGCCTGCAGCTTGTTTTAAAAGAAAAAAAATTCTAGCAACATTTTAAAGGCAGTCAATTTTTTCAAAGCTGATTTTTGTTTTTTTCTGTTTTACTTAGAAATATCCAAAGTATCACTTCTGGATTTTTATAGTTCTTTTGGATGGCCTTTCACAAGGGCCAGAGAACTAAAGTGTTGTCTGTCCATGGTAACATTATAGTAGGCAGAAATATGAGTAGCGTCTTTTCCAAAATGTCATTTTCATTTTCGGATGTTGGTTTGAATTTTGTCCACAGTCTTTTACTAAAGCTATCCAGGTTTGGTGAAAACCAGTCAAGCCCAAAGCGTTTAATAGTCTATGTAAACATTCTTTTCTATATTAACTATAGGCTAACAAAACTGCTAACAAAACTTTGTTCTTTATGATGTTAGTATTCCACAATTCTCTGGTGCCCCTGAGGACCTATCAGCAGAAAGAAGGAAGGCAAGGGAAAAAAAATGTTTCCCTCATTCTATTCTCATTGAAACCAGAGTTTTTGGTTGTAGCTGTGTTGGTCTAAGGACATAGGTAGGCAAGGTTCTTTGGGTTCATGTGATAGCTTTTTATTAGACTGACTGAGTAGTTGGAAAAATGTTCTTTATAAGCTCTCAGGCACAAGCGCCTTTCTTCAGGCATAAGGAGTGAAATTCGTAGGATTGTCTATGAAAGGTTTTTTTAAGTTCCCTTTGAGGGTTAGAATTGAGGATTAGAATTGAGGATTGGAACTACAAAACACCTTTCACTTCACAAAATCTACTAAATACAAAAAATCATGGACTCAATATAGAAATTGGATTTATGACACATTGCACCCTGCCTAATACCTGATTTACCAGGTACCTGCCTGACCTTACCATTTACACTTTTCTCCCCTGCTCCCCTCCCCTCCTTCTCTATTCTTTGTCTTCCTAATTTCCAGCTATTTACTTTTTCACAGACTGCCTCTTTTCTACCTTGGAGAACTCAACTACAGTAGTCTCCCTTGCTTACCTTCGGCATTATTTCCCTCTCGTTTCCCCCCATCACCTCCCTTCTCTACTCATTGTTTTCCTGATTTCCAGTTATTTACATTCTTGCTGACCTCCTTTCATACTTTTTACTTCTTTCATTCCTTGGAGATCTCAGATCAACAGAGACTCCCTATGCCTGAAGAAGGGTACTTGTGCTCGAAAGTTTGCAAAGAACATTTTTCCAACTACTCAGTTGGTCTAATAAAAGATATCACATCTACCCAAAGAGCCTTGCCATTCTCACTGAAGTGAATTGGTAAATTTCACTTGACTTCAGTGGGAGCAAGATAGGAATTAGAGAGCCACATTTTGATTCATATTTAAAATGCTTCCAAAAATTCCAAGCTCCTCTACCACATACCCAGTCCCAAATTCCCCTCTTTCCCTTGGTTACTTTTGTTGTTTATTTCCTTCCCTTTATTAAATAGTTGAAAATGAAGATTCCTACCTCTCTTTCTTACCCAGACTATCATGGGGCCTGTGTAATTTACTGGTGTCATAAACAGGCTCTCTTTCATTGCTGCTGCTAAGTGAGCAGGTAGCCCCATCTTTCTTAAGTGTTACCTTTCATATGTCACTGACCTGAGCCCCTAAGTATTGGATTCAGTGATTAGAACATCAGGGCTTGTCTTTCAGGCTACTGGGAACTGAGCTTCTAGCCCGTCTAGCCTTTAACCCTTACTGTGGTATAGATCTGAGATGCTCTTTTCCCTCTGAAATTGGACATAAAACTTCATGAATGCTCTGACCTCTTGCGGCTTGGATTCAAATCTGAATTTACTTTTTTACAAAAGGCATTATAGTACATTTCCAAGTGGATACTTACTGCTATTTATTAACCATCCTTTTAACTCTCTTCTGTTAAATATAAGTTGTGTTATGACTGGAATAACTTTCAGTGTGTGGGAAAGGGCTGCTGTTTCCTCTGGAAGATAAAGGATTTTTAGAATATGAAGGAGGATGAAAGTTTAAATATATTTGCCTTTCACTACGCTGGCCCCTGACACATGTTACATTTGTGGTACAGCTAAGGTGCTAATTGCACCATAAATAGTAACCCTGCCAAAAGATAAAGCCAACTTATGGCATTATAATATAGGAAATGAGCCAAAAAGATGTTTCACATTATTCAGAGAAGTTTAGGACTGGAAGGGACCTCAAGAGATCATCGGGTCCAGCCCCCTTGCTCTGGGTAGAAAAGACTGCTGGGGTCAAATAACCCTAGTAAGGTAATTACCATGCCCCAGCTGACTCGATTAATCAAGTCTGCTCCCACACGCTGCAATTACAGCATGTGGTAGCAGACTTGCTTAATAGTCTGCTGGAGCGTGGTAATTAATGCGCTCCAGCAGACTGTTGGAAGAGTCTCAGCATCCCCACACTGAAAAATGGTGGCGTGGTGCTTTAAACTGAAGCTCGTTCAGTGGTGGTAGGGCACTAAAAGCTAAAGCTTATTAGGTCAAAGCGTCCCGCTGCCATTTTTCAGTGTGCGGACGTTGATACACATGATGACTGGGAACTTCTAATTAGCACAGCTCTTGAACCCTCCCACTGGCAGCTGGAACAGGTGCTTTATGGTGTGGGGTACAGGCAGCTGGGGAGCGGAGAGCTCCTAGCTTCCTATCTGCCCATGTTGTGCACATTGGATCTCAGCATCCAGTGAGCTTTAAAGTGCATACCTGCAGCTGGGCTGCAGCTCCCTTTTTCAAACCTCTCCAAGCACTTGGACCCAGACACTGAGGAAAGGCTCCCCATTCTCCCAGCACCCAGAGCACTTTAAAGCTTCCCCCTACCTCCACCACATGGAAGCAGCATCTGGGGAGTAGGGAGCTGCTGTTTTTATGGGCAGGAGCACCCATCTGCATACCCACTTTTTAAAGGTGTGGCATGGGGGGGGCATTGTGAGCCTGACTTCAGGAAGATGCTCCCCATGTGGAATTGCCCATGGAAGCGGCATGTGGGAAGTGGGGAGCTTCCACATAGCATCAAACTGCCTTGCTTTATAGTTTGCATGTGGGCTGCAGGGCATTCTGCTCACATAGAGGGAGCCCTGCAGACTCCCAGCGTGGAACTCCCTGCACGTTGGCAGTCACCTGACTGGGGTTTGAGGAATTTTATGCCCTATCCCCAAAATTGTGTGACCTAGCATGCACATCTGGCATGGCATGTGTGTCTCAGTTTTGGGGATAGGGCTTAAAATTTCTCAACCCGCAATCATGCAATTGCCTTAACGTCTGCCAGCAGCCACTGATTTGCCATTTCTGAGTCCTGTGACCTAGGTGTGGGTCACTGACAAACAGGCTAACACTTATACTGGGATTATTTGCCACTTCATGTTTTAGAGAGGAAAGTGCTTTCTTTTAGTAACACAAATTTGTTAAATACCCAAATCCTTTCAGAGAAGTTAAAGTTACCTGTGATCAAATTTTTTATATATATATACATTTTTGAGGCACATATAGATAGATAATGCATAGATATAGCTAGATAAATTCATCTATATATGCCTGAAAAATGTATATACTTGTAAATGATAGAATCCATTTTCACTGGATTTCTGCAGAGTGTAATACTTTGCTAGCAGAAGTAATAAAGCTAAAATTATGCCTTTTCAAGGCTTCTGTGACAATGGGGGCTCACTTGATAACACAATGATGGAATGATGCAAGAAAAAGATTTAAAAAAAATATGATTTCTCACAGTAGAATTAAAAGTGTGAATGCAGAATCTAACACCAGTGATCTTTTATCTGGTACCCTGTTTTTATTAATTTAAATCTTAATGCTCGTCTGCCCAGACCTCTTGTAAGAGATAATACAATACTGAGAAGTAATGTTCAGCTTTGCCATTTTTTCACTAGTAACATTCAGTTCAGCAGCCATCCATACTTTCTATTCATTTTTAGAATAGAATAGAACTGTTAATTGGTGCACCTGTTAATTGGTGCACCTGTAGTAGCTGTAGCCTGAGATGACTGAGCTACAGTTTTTAACTAGAGGCGTAACGTGACTCCTGAACATCCTGTGGCAGCCAGGCACAGGGTAGTGTCATTGGCTGTGCTGCCAGCGGCACAGCAACTATCAGTCTAAAATGCAACCACTTCTATTTTTCCACACCTCTCACAATACTGAAATAACCCTTGTACATCACAACCTCTTTTATACTGTGCGCGCTATGGTGTAGTCTGTATGGAAGACGGCTGTATTTAAAAGCTAGCCTAATTGCTAGGAGATTTCCTTATTTAACAATTTGAGGCAGAACTGTTTTTACTCTCAGACTTACATATATTATACAATTTGAAGGGCATGGATATTGAAATCTGTAATTTTTGATCTCCTGCATAGCATCTCAAGAGGAATGTTAAAGTTTAATGGAACAGTGCAACTTTACTGATAGTTTGGTCTTGCTAGTATCTGCAGGCTTCAGCAGGTGATGCCTTGATATGTAGGAATAGCTGTAAATATTTTAGCATCTCAGGGACTGCTTTCCAGTTCTTCTGCAGTTCTTTTCAGCAAGCAATCTAGTCAGCTTTCAGAATTATGGCTTTTTTCAGTCTTGTCTTTGCTCCCAGCCAGAAATTTGCTTGTCATATTTTGATGGATCTTATGCCTTAATCATCCTCAATATATATTCTTGAGGTGTTTGAAGACAACATTGTCAGAACACAGACTACTGGGGGACCTCAGTCTCTTTAACTAGACAACAGAAGGATTCAGATTTCTGTCTGCAAAAGCATGCATTAAGGATTTAAACCTCTCTGCAAACTCAATCTTCAAAACTATTACTTTTAATCTCAAACTTGGGTATGCAGAAGCACCCCAGAGACCTGATTGAAGGTTGCCTTTTAACTTTTATTGCAGTATGCCAAAGAAAGTGTGCTAGAAATGCAAATCTAATTAATGATTGTATTCCAGCTGAAATTTATTGTTCATACAGGGTTCATCTGCTTAATAATCAGCAACTCTGTGAATACTCTGGTTTTGTTGTTATGCCGCATGAATTTAATCAAAACAGACTGCTCAAAGATATCTGCATTTGTCCTGATTAAATCTGTCTTCATTCACTGAAAAAACATCCTTTTCTTAAAGACAATGACTCAGCTTTTTAAAAGGTTGAGGCCAGGCTAATCCAGACTGATTTGCTTGTTCTTTGGGCTCAGCGGCATCACTCTAATGAACAGTTCTCTGGGTCAGTCAGGTAGAACTAGGGTATTTTCAGATTATTTTCTAATATGTTTATATAGTCTGTATTGAGTTTAAACATTACAGCAATGTGCCCAGAGTCGTATATTACAGCAGCTGATCTCTCTTTGATCTCTTGGGTTGATGCAAAGTCTTCCTAGTCTAGGTTTGACAGAAAATTTGTATAATCCTTGCTATGGAGGAATGTCTGAAGGACCAGCTCCATTTTATTTAGAAGACTTTAAGGAAAAGCTGCTGGGTCTTGAGATGTCTTTCTGCTCTTGAAAATTGAAAGAGCCCCCCAGAGAGAGAATGATTGTTTGTAATTAGAGCAAGTGACTAGGGATTTAGCTTCCATAAATCAGTTCTGGGCTCTGTCACTGACTTTGGACAAGCCATTTGGACTCCCTATACCTCTGTAAAATAACTATTATCATAATGCCTCCCACTACACCCTTACAAGGTAGTTAATCTATCACCTAGCCTTATTTCACTAAGTGCAGCCAGCAACTTCTGTTGTACAGATCTGTACAGCCTATGCAGAGATACAAGAAGCAGTCTAAGGTCAGAGCTAGGTAATCCTAGCGTGCCACAACTCATGGCTTCACCTGTGTGTCCTGGCAGCTTATCTGTGTCAGTGCTGCACCCATTATGAGGGGGAGGGGACACCGCTTTCCTTTTGGAGTAGCCTGTAGGAAACCAAACATTTATGCAAGAGATTAGTTGGTATCTATTTGGTTTGATGGACTAGGACCATTCTATTTTCCTTCTCCTGTCACACCCACAGAGTCACCTTCAGTTGTTGTTGGCAGAGGTCTACATAGCAGAGAGTCATATCAACTCTGCAGAGAGAGAACACAACAGTTCATGCTTTTAACTCTGGCTATCTGCTGGGTCATCAGTTGTGTCTAGAACAGGTCAGCACATGTTTGCCAAAAAATCATCTTCCCAAAATATGGTGTTTATCTGAAGCCAAATATTCAGAGACACATTGATTACCCCAAAAACTTTACTGGAAAGATTTGAAAAAGAGAGGAAGAGATCCTTGAACTGTACAGCTTTGTGGTTAAGGCCTTGGCCTACACACACACACACTGTCCTGAATTGGAAAGCTCAGGTTCCAATCTGAAAACAGATATTTTAACACTATACCATTTTTGTTGACACATTCCAAATGTTCTGCCTTTGTTCCAATATGGAACAAAAACCAAGTTTGAAACCTTAAGGCCAAGTACAAACATTGGGGGAGGTTAAATTGGGTTCAAAATGGCCACCTGATTTAAACGTAGTTCATCCCAGTGCCAATTACACTTACAGACCTGGTCTTAGTGACCAGCAATCAGTCTAAACCTGTAACTGTACAGAAGTTCCATGCATACAAACTGGTCTAAAAATTGGAGAACCCGGTTTAAGATAAACCTGGATCTATGTAGTATTAAACTTATTCAATTTAGGTCAAATCGGTGCATGGAACTTCTGTCCACTTCCCCTGTACAGCCCCGGGGCTGGGAAAACCCAGCCACTGGACCCACCCTGGGGGTGCTCTTTTCACTCCCCCTTCCCCCACACTTGTCTATTTTTTGCCCCTGCCTCCCCTCTCATCCTTCCCCGGATGCTTGCTTCCCCAATCCAGTCAGCACTCTCAACTTCCATCCCACAAGCTGCTCCAGGTGCAGCTGCTTTTATCAGCGTTCACTGCTGCTGGAGCCAAGCAAGTATGTCCCAGTGTGGGGGGGGATGGGACAGATGAGGGTGTACGTGTGCTGGAGAGGGGGGCGAGGTGCTAAAAGTAGCCCCTGATCCCCCAAGCCATCCCATGCAACTTGCAAACCCTCCTGATCCTGTCAGACACTCCTGAACCCCAGCAAAACCTTGTGGGTTGCACCTGTCCCCTCCTCACCCATGGGTCACACCTTTCCCACCCCACTCACAGGTCCTGCCTGCCCCCCTCATGGGTCATGCCTACCCCCACACCCCACCTGTGGGTCCTGCCTGTGCTCTCTACCCCAACCATGGGTCACACCTGCCTCCCCACCCCTCACAGTCATGCCTCCCCCATCCCCCAGGAGAGAGCCCCAATCCCATCCAGCCTGCTGGACCCTCAATCTCCCTGCTACCCCCCACCCCCATCCTGACTTACCTGATATTGGACAGCCATTTTGAACCAATTTAACCTCCCACTAACACCCCTGAATGTCTGTACTTAGACCAAAAATTTATGAGACAGAATTATCGTTCTCTAACCAGCTCTCTTTGCTTCTGCATTGATTACATTTAGGACATGTTTTCAAGTATTTCAAGAGTCTGCTCTACTCATACAACCCAAGAACAAAGACATATGTCAGAGGCCTGCATTACCTATTCCTTAATCATGCCCTGAAACAGCAGTATCAGTGGATAAAAGTAGAAGTCAGGAAGCTTTGGTATGTTTTATTCCCAACTCTGCCACTGATTAACTGCATGGCTTTTGGCAAATCATTTAATTTCTCTGCGACTCAGTTTCTACTGGCAACCTGGGAATAATGATATTTTTATAAAATGCCTTAAGATCACTAGAGAAAAAGGTCTATGTATATGCTGCTACTAATATTAATAATAATTAGTATTGCACCAGAAAGCAAGTACATTTATGAAGCATTGAGATCTTTAGATGAAAGAGGTTATGTAAGCATTTTCCCTCTGAAAATTCCAGCTTTTTTCCTCTTACTGACATTTTGAGAGAGAAGATTGACAAGATTCTAACTCCCCCCTACTCTTTTTTTTCATGCTCTCTCTTCTCTTTCTAGTAAGATTAATGTTGTCTCTCATCTGGTCTCCAATCTCATAACTTTCTTTTCCCTACTTTCTTTCATTGTCACCCTTTAATTGGCTTGTCACAGTTCTGTAGCTCTCTTTTCTTACAATACAAGAATGATTTGGTATTCTCCATCCCCAAGCTGTCCACCCATAATATTTCTTGTGTCTCTGATTACCACTGACTCCTGTCTTTTGCCTTTCCCTCTTGCTTCCTGAACATATAATCTGCAGCTGCTACTTTGAGCTCCTCTCCTTTCATTCCATCCTGGGGCCTCTTTAATCTACCTCCTCTACTCCATTGACCTTGCCTTTGCTAGCATGTCTCGTCTTTTCAGGCTAGATCTTGAGGCCTTTTCTGTACCCTCTACCTTTCTCCTGCTTTTGATCTTGTTGGTCATATTTTCCTTGTCATTCCTTCCTCTCTGTCTCTTTCTAGGCATTTCTTCTTGCCTCTTTGGGTGATCTTATCTGCAGATGAGCCATCAGTCATTTTTTCTTTGTACCCTCTCATGTATACCGTCTATTCCCAGTTTGTCTCCATCTATTCATTCACCCATCTAAACATGTTTACCTTTTGGCTAGGGACATACATTACACATAAATTGATTTAAGTGCTCAGAAACTGGTTTAAACCTGTAACAGAACAGATGTTCAGTGTACATACACCAGTTTGAAAATGGCTGAAGCCAGTTTGAGATAAACTTGGCTGTATGTAGCATCAGACCTAACTGATTTGGGTCAAACTGGTTTATGCGACATCTGTCCCAGACCCCTTCCTAGTCTAAATTAAATTAGAGTTCCCCAGAATCCCAGATGCTTTGCTGGGCAGGTCTCTGCTCATTGTACCAGCACAGCAGGGCTGGCCCCTCCCCTCTGCTTCCTGACTGTAGCTCTGGCAGAGACTGCAGGTACAGCAGGGTCTGCCTGGCTTCCTCCTGCTTCCCCCGTCCCTCTCACCACTCCCTGGTAAAGCAGGGATTCCCCCTCCCCTCTGCCTTAAATAGACACCTGTCAGCATCAGCTAGCATACCACATGCTGGCTACAGTCTGTGCTATGGCAGACAGGACAAAAGCAGACAGGATTGTGGCTTAGGGCTCTTTGGAGCTAATCAACAGGTAGCTTGTAATGTCCCTCCATTCCTTCATTGGAACAAGTTGTTTAAGAAGAGCTTGAACTAATGAGAGACCCTTTTGTTTTTCTGATGGGGTGATAAATGCTGTGTAAACCCCTGCTGGATACCTGGCTGAGCAGCGAGGGGGGAGGGGAGGAACCCCTCCCTAATTAGAGCATCCTGCTAGGGCCTGGCCATGCACCCCATGGCTCAGCACTACAGAAGGGAAGGGAGGGCTGCTCTTGCGCCCCCCGGGTTCTAGCCTGAGCCACTGCAGGCATGTGCCTGCATTCTTTCAGTCCAGAGGGGATGTCTGTGTGGTTACAAACTGATTCAGCCTAGGCAGATTAGACTAACCTGCAAAGATTGAATCAAGTCAAGCTCAGACTTTTTGAATGTCTGTTCTTAGCCTGTATGTCCTAGCTGCCACAAGTTTAAATGGTCTTGTTTAGCAACAGTATCTTCTTTCTTAAGCCCTGCTCTTTTCCCTGCATTTTGTGTAGCTCCATTGTTCTGGTCTATAACTGAGGGGAAATGGAGGGATAGACCATTCAGAACTTTCCTTCCTCCTTGTCCCTTACTATATTGTTTCCAAATCATTCCATCTGTTTCTCTATGCCCTTTGTAGTCTGACCTCTTCTTTGTTTCCACATTGCTAAAACTCTCTTCTGGCCTTACCACCTCCTTCCTTGAGTCTTGCAACCATCTCCTCTCTAACCTGTCTTGATACACTGATCCTCCCCACTTTCTCTTCAGTCCATTCAACATGTAGCTGCTCAAAAGAGTTCAGTTTTGGGTTGGGGCAGGTGGATGAGCCTGTGTTGCAGAATCCAGGAGCACTCTGTGCTCAGAAAAGCCTCTCTTTGAGTTCATGTGCAATGTTAGAAGGGAAGTATAAGGAGGTGCTCAGTCTTCACAGGCTGAAACCCAGCAATAGGTGACTGGCAGTTAAAAGTCCAACATTTGGGAGGCTGGGAGTCAGCTGCAACTGATAACTAGAAAATGAGGGTGGAGCCATAAAGAGGGTTAAAAGCCTCAGGAGCAGTGTGAAAGAGAGATGAACAGACTGTGATGCTAAGGAAGAAGTACAAAGCCTGTGTGGTTCTCCTCAAGGTCTGAAGAAAGACATCAGATTTGAGTTTTGTTTGTTATTTGCATGCTTGTTTGTTTTGTTTATTGTGGGGATAAGGTGGCCCCATGTAAAATAAAGTGGCTGGAAACCCTGAACGGAGAAGCATGTTTCCTGCAGCATCACTACAATCATTCCTGTCAATGGTTTTATTCTACCTGTGGGGTGCAAAAGTTTGGTTTCAAAATGTAAATCACCTTGTTTGTATGAACTTATGAGGACTAGCTTGGGATTTGAGCCTCAGGTGCAAAAGCAAAAGGAAATATTTTAAGCTATAACAAGTAGAGGGTATGTGCAGTCCCAGAAATCTATGTACAGCTTTTTTTTGCCAGTCTGTTATCTTAACCATGAGAGATCCTAGGTACATTAAATAAGGAGAATTTGGAGGGTTTCTTTTTTGATCTTCTCCATGTAGAATATGTATCTGCTCAATCTTCCTGCAGTATGTTCTCCCTTCTCCCCATCTTTCCCTCTTCTCGACCACCCTTCCAACTCCTTTTGCAGGAAGGCATATCAGTGATTCAGAAGGTAGCATTGTTACTTTTGAGTCAGTACTGAAATCTGTGTTTGGAGCGGCTGTTTTTCCAATGAGCCTGACTGCTTGTGCTCAGTATTAATCCACTTTCTCCAGAATATGGGTGTTATTTAGAAAACTTCCCTCTGGTTACCTATGTTTTCCCTGAAACTTTAAATGGCATAAACTTGTATTTCTCAAGCAGTAGGTTATGCCCTGCTGGGGAGAAACATGACCGTCTCCTACAAGGGATGTGCACAAATTGCAGTGGCAATTGGCAGCACCCCCCATGTCAGCCATTCTCATGCCACCCTGCTGCTGCCTCCTACCCACCTCCTCAGGCATTGGGCAAATTGACGCCAGGGTGGAAGGGGCAGAGGTAGCACAGGGTTTGGGAAACACTTGCATACAGCATTTATTTCCTAACTAGTGAATGTACTGGTACATGACTGTGGAATTCTGCCTGTGAGATGAGCTCACTGTTGCTGACTGAAGTAGTCTTTGAACAAAAGAAACTGGAGATAATTTTACCCCCCTGGGGAGCAAGGTCATGTGTAGTTAAATCTGAAGCGTGCTTATATCACACATTCACCTTGCCCTTCCTTCACCAGTGCAGTAATAATGAGACGTGACTTATATGTAGTGTAGTGTAATTAAAACGTTGCTCATTTTTTAGTTCCAGTGTATATACGCAGTACTTTGTGCATATGAGAATCTCATGAGGGCAGAGCACTTGGCTGCTAGTAACTGGTGATTCTAATAAATGGTAGAACACTGCTGGATCTACACAAAGCATATCTTCTGCTGCCATTGCACTATCATGTTGATCTTGTATCCCAAATGAACATTTTTGTTAGAAATCCACTAGAGCAGCAGTCATCAACCTTTTAAAGCTCTAGGCCAGACTGACCCAAGTCAGGGGATGTCAAGCTGTAGGACCCAGTCCCTGCTGCTGCTTTTCTGGCAGCAGCACAGGAAAAGCACCTGTGCTAGCACTTTTTCCCATGATGGCAGAGGAAAGTGACTACTGCCGAAGGCTTCTTCTCCCCTGACCAAGTGTCACTGAAGCCCCATGTCTGTGGGCTAGCTCAAATGGCTCTGCAGGCTAGTTCCAGCCTAGGGGCTGTAGGTTCCCAACCCTCTGCACTGATGCTGAAAATTTGGTTGCACTAAGTTCAGAAATCCCATAAGCTCACTTTTTCAAATTGATACCATGGCCTAAAAGATCACAACACATGACTGAAAAATTGCTGACCAAACAGAGTCAACAAAGACATTTTTCACAAGGTGTGAGACCTCTCTGGTGGCACACCAAGCTAGCTGACACTGACTTTCACACTAATTATAGCCAATTTGTCACAATTGTAATTATGATGCTATGGCAAAAATGGAAATGTGCTTGATATCCAAACAAGATTGTTCTTGTATCATGTACTCCAATGTTGGAAAATTTGGTTTTTAATCTTTCGCTGATGTTCTGCTTTTATCAGATATGTTTGTGTCTGGCTTCTGCTCTATCTCCTTTTTATAACAGCTTATTTTTAAGGGTTCCTTTGGGATAACAGTTATACTGTCTCGCTTCCATATTAATGCTTTTCATGGCTAGGTTTCAAAGCCTGATCCACTTTACCAGGGAGGTCTGTATATTGATTCCCATTTTACAATTGGGGAAACTCATTCACAGATTGGTGGAGTAACTGGTCCAAGCTTATCCAGCAAAACTGGGAGAGAGAATCCATTTGTTCTTAGACCCAGGCTAGTGCTCTGTCTGATAAACTATACTGCCCCTCCACCCACACCCCAGCCACTTGAAGGGTACAATCTATTTAGTAATGTTTAATAATTAGATTAGTTTAAAGCAGAAAAGTGGCAAAAATATGAAAAATAACAGGTTTTTGACAGCCAAAAATATGACATTAACAAGCATCTGCCTTTAGCATGTACCATCTTACCTTATTTACCCATATTTTCTCATATACAGCATACGCTGGAATAAGATACATGCCTTGTATTTGAAAGGCAGCATGAATTTAAAAGATCTTTCCTTGTAGTGACTGAAAAGTGGCAGCTAGGGAGCTGAGCCTGTTTGTTGTTTCCCTCCTCCTGTGAATCACATGCAGACTTTACTTTTACTTTTGCCTGGCAGAAGCTTAAGCAACAGAAACTTATTACTGTATTTCCTTGCTTGTAATGCATGCTTCAGTATCCAGGAGCTGGGTTTTTAGGGGGAGTTTTATTGTGTTTTGGTTTTTTATTTTTATTTGGGGGTGGGGAGGGGGAAAGAATTTGGTTCCTGTGGCTGGGGGATACAATAATAAGAAGCAAAATACTTGCATAGAATCCATAACCACAGAGCATCATGGCTACTATATGGTAAAACAATTAAGCATTCCATTAGGTGTTCTACCATGTAACTAATGTACCAGTTGTAGCAGGGAAATTATTGATAAGCCAACCATATGAGACTAACCAATGTGAAATCCAGAACTCATTTGTTTTTCCTCTTTTATTTATACAGTATGTATAAAAAAGTATTAATTTGACAGCGTGGTCTGTTATCTGGGTTTTTATTTCAGATGCTGCTCATTTAATGTGGTTTGAAAGACTCTATGTGTGGCTTCAGTGTTTTGAGAAATACATCCTGTATCCAGCAATAATACTGAATGGCCTCACCATCGCTGCTTTTTCAATTACCAAACACAAGAAATTTGGTACACAGTAAGTTGATTATAGTTCCTAGCCCAAGATTAATAATTATAAGATTTTGTATTTAGATTAATGCACAAGAGATGATGAAGTTTAGTGTTGCATAAATGAATCTAGTTATTTGTCATGGCTTGGTTTTGTACAACTAATGAATAATAAGTACTAAATCTGGTAATTATTGACTGTAGTAACAAAGTTGAAACCACTTTAGCATATGATAAAAAAGATGTTTTAGCTACTTCTGTAACAAAAAATGACCGAGGCTAGAAAGACTGAAATTTATAAAGGCAAATTAAAGAATCAAATATGTGTAGAAAACCTAAATGACAGTTAAAAACTGGAGATAGTATCTGAACAGTCTGCAGGTGTTTGACGGGTGTATACACAACAGGGATGTCTAGAATTAATGAGATAAAATGAAAAATCTAGGCTGCTATCAGAAAATACATCCTAACTGTGAGGTTTATGAAACTGTAAAATATTTGGAAACCTCATCACTACAGTCCATTGAAGGCTAGACTGCACAAAGCATTCAGCAATGTAGAGTGGTGAGTAGCCTTGCATTAACAGGAACATGAGAAACACAGTAGAAGCTTTTTCCACGTCTGATATCTCTGATTGGAAGGAAATGCTGCTGTTCCTCAGTATTCTATTATGTTCCTTGAAGACAACCTTTTATGGTAGAGATCTTTACTTGATGACCTACAAACTGCCATACATTAACGGGAGTGACTGGAGTGTCTTTACTGTGCAGAATTTCAGCAGAGATTTTTCAGAATAACAGTAAATTAAAGGCTAGTTGTTTAAAATAATTTTTCAAGATGAAAGCTCCATTAAAATGGAACATATTTTTTACAATATAACAAGATTAAAAAGATACAACGAATGGATGTTAGTTTAATTATGATTACTTTTTATTATAGTAATACATAGGGGACCCAGGCCCATTTTTCTAGGGACTACATAGAGATAAGAAAAAGATGGTTGTAGCCCCAAAGAGCTTCATCTAAATAAACTGTACATGTTTGCATATTATTCCTGAACTGAGCATTTTGAATTTCTATTCTAAAACAACATTTAATAAAAACTAATATTATGCAGTTCCATATTGTGCACTATCATCTGTAAAAGGGAGGTTTTGCAAGATGAAAAGGGTACATCCCTTTGTGACATCTGACAGCCCAGCTGCCTTCAAACTATGCCCTTATTGACAATTTTTTTTCAAATCCATTGCCTGCATTCAGCTTGCAGACTACTAACTGGTAGGAATTTACAGCAACATTTTCAGAATGGCCTACTTTCAAAAATGAATCAGGCACTTGGGGAGCTAAGTCTGACTGAAAGAGGTCAACATCCTACTGACTTGGAAGCCTGCGTGTTGCCCAGAATAAAACCCAGGTCATTCTCATAGCTGCATAGGTTGTATGGGGCTACTAAACCTCACAGACAGGATTTAATTTGCCACTAATCTTCAGAAGTGTCTGAGAACCCACTCAAGGAGCTGATCTGCTGAGTAACAGGATACTACTTTTACATAGCTGTTTTTCAAAGTAGAATCACACTTTAACATTGTCAAGCTCAAGTAATCAAAAATCATAAGTTGATCTTGCAGCAATCATGGGATAAAAAAGAAAAAAAAGAGAAACCGTTTTTGGGTCAGCCTTCTGATCATTTAGCCTTTAGGGAAATGGCACAACTCTCTAAGGTATATGTGATCATTTATGGATTTTAAATTTGCTTATCAAAATACTTAAAAACAAACAAACAAAGAATCAATGTTTGGCTCCTCTTCAGAATAAAGTCCACATAAACTATGCCTACAGTTCAATCAAAGATATTACTGCTGATTTTTATATAGACATATTCAAATTAGTTTTAAGTTGGCTTGCTTAGGTGCTGGTAGCAGTCTTGCCATGGTAGCATGGGGCTCAGTATGGGCTGCAGAATATACCCAAAAATCTGTATGAATATTTGGGGAGATAACCAACCCTGAGGTCCATGTTGCTGCAGCTAGCTGGCCACTGGTATTTGACCTAAAGCTACTATTTATTGAATCAGGATGGGGAGTGGGGAAAATACATTAGATTAGCTTAGATTCATGTACAAGTGAAGGGAGGAGGCAGGCAGCTGCTGTCAGAATCGAGACGTGCAGCAGCCTCCTGCCCCCCACTCCACTTGCCCTCTGCAGCTCCTGGCCCCCTTCCCCCCACCCCCTTACTGTCAGGCAGCTCAGCTTAGGCTTGGGCTGGATTCCCTCCTGAGCACAGAGCACAAGAAAATTCCATCCCCTGTCCTGGCAAATCAGCAGTGCCACTGCTGCTGCATGGGCAGCAAGGGCTGCACTTCCATGTGCTATGCTCTGGGAAAGAAGAGCCCAAGCAGTCAGTAAGAGGGGCAGGGAGAGTCAGAGACTGCAGGGAGGTGGGGGGGGAGGCTGTGGGGAGCTGGTGGAGGGGGTGAAGGTGACAGAAGGGCAAGAAGGCTGCAGGGGGAAGAATTGGGGGGGGCAGAGATCAAAGAGTGTCTACATGACCCCCCCTCAGCCACTGCTTTCCTTGTTGTAAGGGTGGGGGAGATATAAAACAACCCTGCAATAATTAGGTTCTATACCTGGAAAATTATAACAAATTTATAAATTTTCCATATATAGAATAATTATTCAGGGGTCAACTTAAATTCAGGGTAATTTAGATTCGAATAAATATGGTAGTTTGGATATATCCACGTGAGCGGTAGTGACATCTTGGGATTGAAGTCTAGATGTGCCTTTCATCTTTCTTGTCCCATTTGGTATGGAGGGCAGCCATTCTAGGCCTTGGCAGCCTTCTGTCTTGGAGAGAGAGAGAGAATGGAGAGTGACGGGATGGTAGCTGTGCAGTACTCATTCTTCCTCCATCCTCTTCCCACTTGCCTATTTCCTCCCCTTTCTTATCACTTTCTTTCCTCCCTTGCATTTCCCAGCAACTCATTTTCCTTCAGCACTCCTTTTTCCCATGTATCATCTTAGTCATCTTTTATGCTGCCTCCGTTCATGAGCACTCCCTTTCATTCTGTCCTTTCCACCTCACAGTCCCTTGCACTTCCTTCAGTTTTCCCGCATTTCTCTGTCATCATGAACTTACCAGGATATCTGCCTGGTAGTTTATAGTCTTGTTCCATGTACTTTACATTCTCCTGTATCCTACCCTGCTCTCACTAAGGCTATGTCTACAGGGCACAAAGCAGCAGAATTTAACGGTAGGCATGCCACATTAACATGGCTATGCTGCTTCTAGTTTAAGAGCTAGCATGCACGGCATCTCAGCATGACACTGACTTGTACCCTATAGACATACCTGAAACGGCACTATCAGCTTAGCCGGGGTGGGCAATTATTTTGGGCTGAGGGCCACTTGCCAAGTTTTGGCAAGCTGTCAAGGGCCACATGGGTAGCCCTGCCCTTTGACAGGTGCCCCCCCATGGTCGCCATATTGTGACCTGAAGTCCCATCCCCTAAGCCCTGACCTTTGCCACCAGAAGTCCCTGCCCTTGCCCCTGGAAATACTCTGTTCAGCAAGGGGTTTTGCCATCTCGGAACCAGAAAAATACCAAATTATATTCTAAAAAGTGAATATCTAAAACATTCATTAATTTGATTTCAAAAAATATTTTTGCCCTAGTTTACATGTGTTTGTGTAGTGTACACAGAGGTGAAATGAACTCTTACTCTTGTATATTGTGGGAGGGTGAGGGGTGGGTATAGGGTTGTCAGGGTGTGTGGGAATGTGAGGTATGGGGGAGGGTATGGGTGTGTCTGTGGGGGTGTGAGGGAGCATGTGGGTGTGTACATGGATATGTGGAGTGTGGGTAGGTATGGGGTTTGTGGGGGATGCATGGGGAGAGGGTGGCAGGGGTGTGTGAGGTGTATGGTGGAGGGGTCTGCATGTATGGCAGTACGAGGGGGGGTGTGCATGTGTATAGTGGGATGTGTGTGTGTGTGGAACTCACCCTATGAATGCGCGCACACACACACACACACACACACACACACACACACACACACACACACACACACCCCTCCTATCCCTGGCCCCATGCTCCCATGGTCTAACGATGCAGCTAGGAGCCATGTGGTGCTGAAGCAGTGCATGGGCAAGAATTCAGGGAAATGGTGGGGATGGGATGGGACTGGGATGCTGAGTCCTACTGCTGACTCCCCCTGGGTCCTACTGCCCTGGCTCCTGTCATCTTTAACAGGAAGCCAGGAGCAGATAAATATTTATTTTCTAAATTTTTTAGGGGCCTTGTGGGCGAGATAGAATGGCTTGGTTGGCTGGATTTTGCCCACCCTGGCTTAGCCCCATTAAGATGGTGGCCTTTTTAGACATGTTATTTTGAGACCAAAAGGGGAACAAACAGGAGGAACTGGGGAACAAACAGGAGGAACTCGCCCTCAGAATAGCTAGCTCAAATCCAGATGTCGTAGGGTTAACAGAGACATGGTGGGACTCATCCCATGACTGGGCAGTTAACATTAGGGGCTATAGGCTGTACAGGCGGGATAGAGAAGGCAGAAAAGGTGGGGGGTGGCACTTTATGTCAAGGAGCACTACACATCCTCTGCCAGCAGTATGGGGTCAGGGGAAGGGCGAGCTGAAGTGCTCTGGGTCAAGATCCAGGGGGGGCAAGGCGAGAGGGATTTGACGGTGGGGGTCTATTACAGACCCCCCAATCAGGAGGAGGAGCTGGACAGGGAATTTTCAGGCCAGCTTGCAGAGACACTAAAAGCAAGGGATGTAGTTGTCATGGGCGATTTTAATTACCCGGACATCTGCTGGGAGGAGCAGTCAGCCGGGACGGACCGCTCCAGGAGGTTCTTGGCCGAGTTGCAGGACCTCCACTTGATTCAGGAGGTGCACAGTCCCACCAGAGGAGATGCTCTGCTGGACCTGGTCCTGGCCGCAGGCGACGACCTGGTAAGAGGCCTCCAGGTTCTTGACCACCTGGGCAATAGTGATCATCGCGTGCTGGAATTCACCATCCAGCGTAGAGTGTCAAGGGCCCGCAGCAAGGTGGTGGCCCTAGACTTCAGGAGGGCCAACTTCAGTGAGATGAGGAGATTAGTGGGAGAGGAACTGGGGTCCTTGAGGGCAGAGGAACTCAGCGTCCAAGAGGAGTGGTCGTTCCTTAAGGAAACGATACTCGGGGCCCAAGGGGTGTCCATCCCGACAAGAAGCAAGGCGGGCAGGAGTGTCCAAAAGCCCCCCTGGCTCACCAAGGGTGTCCGGGAATGCCTGCTTGCCAAAAGGGTGGCGTACGCCCGGTGGAAGGGGGGTGTAATCTCCAAAGAGGAGTATACCTCCTCTGCTCGGGCCTGCAGGCGGGCTGTTAGGAAGGCCAAGGCGGAGATAGAGCTCGGATTAGCGTCCAGGATTAAGGATAACAAAAAGTCCTTTTTCAAATATATTGGGAGGATGAAGAAGGCGCCGGGTAATGTGGGGCCCCTGCAGGATATGCGGGGCAATCTGGTGGTTGCGTCAGAGGATAAAGC
Source organism: Alligator sinensis (assembly GCF_000455745.1). Lineage (NCBI taxonomy): Eukaryota > Metazoa > Chordata > Crocodylia > Alligatoridae > Alligator > Alligator sinensis. Next base: position 1,589,158 of record NW_005842243.1, on the reverse strand, counting down.
GGACCTCTTTAACCAATTCTTCACCTCCGTTTTCTTGTGCAGGGACCGGGACTTCCCTGCTGTGATAGAAGCCGGACGCGAGGGGATCGCCTTCAGACCTCAGGTTGGGGAGGACCGGGTTAGAGAGCTTCTGGAGGGGCTGGACGCGTTCAAGTCAGCGGGTCCGGATGCTCTCCACCCCAGGGTGCTGAGGGAGCTGGCTGGGGTTATTGCAGGGCCCCTGGCACGGCTCTACGAGCGATCGTGGTGCTTGGGCCAGGTGCCAGACGATTGGAAGGTAGCTAATGTGGTCCCCATCTTCAAAAAAGGGAAAAGGGAGGACCCGGGCAATTATAGGCCCGTCAGTCTTACCTCAATCCTGGGGAAGCTCTTTGAGAAGATCATCAAGGAGCACATTTGTGATGGGCCGGCATCCGAGATGATGCTCAGGGGCAATCAGCATGGATTTATTAGGGGGAGATCATGTCAGACCAACCTGATTGCCTTTTATGATCAGGTCACAAAGGCCATGGATGCAGGTGTCGCGGTGGATGTAGTCTTTCTGGACTTCAGCAAGGCCTTTGACACCGTCTCTCACCCCATCCTAATTAGTAAACTAGGCGACTGTGGCATAGATGCCTACACGGTCAGATGGATTGCAGATTGGCTGAAGGGTCGCACTCAGAGGGTGGTGGTGGATGGATCATATTCGACTTGGGGGGAGGTGGGTAGTGGAGTCCCTCAGGGCTCGGTCCTGGGCCCTGCGCTGTTCAATTTCTTCATCAGCGATCTTGATGTTGGGGTGGAGAGCAACCTGTTTAAATTCGCTGATGACACCAAAATTTGGGGGGAGGTGAGCACGCTAGCAGGGAGAGAGAGATTGCAGAAGGATCTGGATAGGTTACAGGGGTGGGCAGACAGGAACAGGATGCGTTTCAATACGGACAAGTGCAGGGTGCTGCACTTGGGTAGTAGGAACCAGCAGCACACTTATAAGATGGGGAGCTCCCTACTTGAGAGCACGGAGGCGGAAAGGGATCTTGGTGTCATTATTGACTCCAAGATGAACATGGGCCGACAATGCGAGGTCATGGTTGGCAGGGCTAACCGGACCTTGTCGTGCATCCACAGGTGCATCTCGAGTAGAGCCAGGGAGGTGATCCTCCCCCTCTATGCGACGCTGGTCAGGCCGCAGCTGGAGTATTGTGTCCAGTTCTGTGCGCCCCATTTCAGGAGGGATGTGGACAACATGGAGAGGGTCCAGAGGAGGGCCACCCGCATGATCCGGGGACAACAGGGCAGACCCTACAGTGAGAGACTGCGGGACTTGAACCTATTCAGCCTCCACAAGAGAAGGCTGAGGGGGGACCTGGTGACCGTCTATAAACTCACTAGGGGGAACCAGAAGGGTTTGGGGGAGACGCTGTTTCCCCTAGCCCCTGCTGGCATAACAAGGAATAATGGGCACAAGTTGATGGAGAGGAGGTACAGATTGGACATCCGAAAAAACTACTTCACAGTCAGGGCGGCTAGGAGCTGGAACCAACTTCCAAGGGAGGTGGTGCTGGCCCCTACCCTGGGGATCTTTAAGAAGAGGCTGGATACTTACCTGGCTGGACTCATTTGAGTCCCGTTTTTGTTTTTAGGGTGAGTGGTTTTGTTTGTGTTTTTGGGTTGTTCTCCCGCCCTGGCGGGGGGGCGGGCTAGAAGATCTATTAGGTCCCTTCCGACCCTGAAACTATGAAACTATGAAACTATGACTGTTTTGTTGATCTTGTCTGACCACCTGTATAAAACAAACCATTTAACCTCACCAAGTAATTTTCACATCAAGCCATAACATCTGGGTGAACTATAGCTGAAAGACTTCAAGTGATGGAGAGTGTTTCATATCCTTAAGAAGGTTTTTTTCAATGATTAACTGCCTTTCAGTGTTAAAGGATAAGAGTTGAGCTCTAAAAGTTTGAACACAGAAATCAGTAGATCATGAAAACTTAAGAAGAAAGCTAAATATTGCAAGAATTAAAATAAACAGAATGACTGGCAACTCTGGTTTTAAGACAGAATTCATGTTGTCTGACCTTATAGTTTAAGTTTTTAAAACACAGCTACTTTCAATTTTAATTTGACTTTTCTGTGAAAGAAGGTGTCAGAACAAAGGCCAGAAAGTTCTAGTGTGGGCACTGTTTAATATATATATTTTTAGATTATTTAATTTTTAAAGAAGCTTCTTAGAGTGGATTTAGGGTTCCCCACAATCCTAAAACAAAGTGGAAGTGTTGATCACTGGTTATAACATCTGAGAAGAAACTCCTTGCTAGGGACAGACATTACACATAAACTGGTTTAAGTATCAGAAACTGGTTTAAACCTGTAGCAGAACAGATGAGACTTAACTGATTTGGCTCAAACTGGTTTATGCAATGTCTGTCCCAGACCCCTTGCTGGTTTAAGATAAACCCCCAGCATCCCAGCATGCTCTCTGGGCTGGGCGGGGCTCTTTGCTTCACAGCAGGGATTTGCTTCCCTTCTGCTTCCTGGGCAGAGCTCCTCTGGCCGGGTCTGCTGGCTTCCCCATGCCCCTCTCTCCCTCCCCTCTCACCACTTTCTGCTTAAGCAAGGATCCCTTCCTCCTCTCTCCACAGCACGGACCATAGCCAGCTTGTTGTATGCTAGCTAGTGCTGTATAAGGCTCCAGCAGCAACTGCAAACACAGCAGGATCTTCTGGCTCCCCCCTGCCCTACCCCACCCCCATCATTGCTCAAGCAGGAAATCCCCCTACTCCCTCCCTCCCATTTCCTACAGCACAGACCCCAGTCCCAAGGACTCTAGGTATGTGGTATGTTAGCTAATGCCAGTAGGCATCTCTGTGTGTGTGTCTCCAATTTCATTGGGACAGGCAGGCAGATAGAACAGAGCTTTTGGAGCTAATCAACAGGTCACCTGGTGAGCTGTTTAAGAAGAGTTTGAAGTAATGGGTGAAAGGCTACTGTTTTGCTAATTGGGTGATATCACCTCCGGGCTACCTTGCTCACCTGTCAGTTTTCTGCAGACAGTCTGACAAGCAGGGAGGGAGACTGAAAAGACTCGTATCATCAACAGATGCATGCGCTGCACACCCCACCTTGCCTCAGAGTGCTAGCAAGGGTCTGGGGACTGACAACTCTCCCATCCCTTGAGCAGCCAGTGGGGAAAAGCCTGGGATGCTGCAGACAGACATCCCTAACAAGAAAGTCGTTAGGGGCCTGGCCATGCCTTGCTCAGCTCAGCACTGTGGAAGGGAAGGGAGGGCTGTTCTAGTGCCCCCCAGCTTCTTGCCTGAGCCACTGCAGGCATGTGCCTAAATTTCCTCAGTCCAGAGAGAATGTCCGATTTCCAACTGGTTCAGCATAGCCAGGTTAGACTAACCTGCAAAGATTGAATCAATTCAGGCTCAGGCTCTTTGAATGTCTGTCCCTAACCCCTAAGGCTATGTCTTGGAAGTGATAAGGTACGAATCCAGTCAGTGGACAGCAATTCCAAAATCTTGGGACTGGTGCCAGTCAGACTCCAACATGTTTTCTCCAGAGGCAAATAGAGGAAGGAAGAGAGGGAGAATCAAGATACCTTCAAATATATATTTGTCTAGAAATGGGCTTGCTAGTAGTTAATAAGCCTGAACCCTAGGCTACCTATATTACATAGTGCAAGTGGATTTGGGTACCACAATAGGTCTTTGTTGCTTAAGGAGGAGTGTTGTGTATCTGAGAGTTGGAAAAAAGGGAGGTTACTTACCATTATGACATTTTAAGGCCATCTTTCATGATTCGTATTCACATGCTCAATTCCCCTCAGAGATCAATGTAATGTTTTCTGAGGTGATATCTTTGCAATTATATTTTCTAATTTCATTTACTTTTGTAATTAAAATTTTTAATTGGTTTTTTTTTTCTTGGAGAGGAGCTGATAATTTCTGCACAATTAGGAACTCATTGGAAGGTTCCAGAAGCAGAAGTCCTAGCTGTTGATGAGGCTCACTGGACAGGCTCACATGGCTTCCCCTGTGGTCTACTACTCTTCCTGCCTCAATAGGTTAAAAAATCATAGCTGAGTGAGTGCAGTTGTATCCTTTCTGCTACTGGCACTTAGCACCAAAGAGAGAACTTTCCTTAGTAGTATCTTTAAAGAAGCAGAATTATCAGAAAACAATTTTCCCTAATCCTCTAGCACAGGGGCGGGCAGTTATTTTGGGTGGAGGGCCACTTACTGAGTTTTGGCACACCATTGAGGGCTGCATGACAGGCAGCTAGGGGCAGATAAATATTAATTCTCTAAAATTTTTAGGGGCCCTGCAGGTCAGATAGAATGGCCTGGTGGGCTGCATCTGGCCCCTGGGCTGCATTTTGCCCACCCCTGCAGCAAGAGGGTATGTTTATAAAACTTCTGTCTGCCAAAAATTTTAAGGATAGCAGAGGAACATCAGTAATGATTTGCTTAGAGAAAAGGGTCTTTCAGCATTATCTATTGCTGCTGCTCTACGATCTAATTTCTTATCCCCATTAATATCTTCCTCGTTGCTCCAAGAATTTTCATTTTGGATGGAACAAATATGCTCATCTCATTTAGATGTGGTTTATAAGAGGTTCAAAATTTGTTTTACTCTAGTTCCTGTTTGTTTGTTTTACTCTAGTATCTGCAAATAATTGGAAGCACCAACTCTAGCAGGGTAAGAAATGAATTCTCTAGCCATTTCATCTAGACAGTGATGCCTAAGTGATTCTTGTGAGTGGCCTGAACTCAAATAAAGTTGGATCTGCAATAAAGGATATGCTGCAATGAATAAATGGAACATAAAATAAAATAAACTGAGCTGCACAATCTGAAAGCTTTTCTGAAATGACAGAAATGCAGTTTGAGTCAAGATATTCTGGTGATCTCAACATTCTCTTTAAAGTTTTTTGAGCTGTCAAGTGTCACTCACTTTAGCAGGCATTTTACTGATTTGTTGCTGATGTGAAGGAATATTTTTGTTGCATTTTGCAAACATTGGACCTGATTCTGATCTTACGTATTGGTGACTTCAGGGTTCCTGTCTGTGGTTGCCAGCATTTAAAAAATACTTCAGGGAAAGGTCTCTAAGTCATCTGTGATTGCAGGAAGACAAGAAGTAGTCTTGCCAGTAAAAAAGGGAGTTGCATGTGCACCTTGATGAATTTTAGGTCGTTCTTTGAAGGCTAAAATCGGTGAATGACTTAAGTGCCTAAAGTAGGATTTGGACTTATTTAGACTTTTAAGCCCGAATGTACTCTTCATAAAAAATGTTATTCAGCTGCTGCCTAACCTTGGAGGCATTTGAGCATACTAGATTCCTCCCATTTTCACTTTAAAGCTCCCCATGTGCCTACATTTGTGCCTTCAAGTTCCCAGAAACCACCCGAGCCTAGTGCCTGTCTCCTGTCTAAGGTTAGGATCTTATTTGCAGTCAAAGGGAGGGCCTGACTTTCAACATGGGTAAACTGAGAGTCACAAATTAATTGTTAAAGATCTTTGGAGGTTGAAATAGCCAAATGCTGTGCTCTTACAGTTGGACAGTCTCTTTCTTCTTAGTGGAAAACTTGTTTAGTTTTCTGAGCAGATACCTATCTACCTAGAGTCCAGGTTACATTCCCTTTCTGTAGATTTTTTTCACAGGTAGCAAAACAGACTGTATGCATTACTCATTATAACACATACATTTTCTAACATTTTGTTTCTTTGATGGCAGGATCATTATAGAGTAGGGATGGTTCATGCCATACAATTAAGATAAAGATTTCAGCACCTCTGTTTTGAAGAGAGTTAGTATTCAGGGTTTTGTTTAGACTTTAATGCATAAAGGAGTTAGGAGATATTTGCTTAAGCAGTTGTCTAATATGAAGGTGAGTTAGTTTTCACATCAGTTTATACAAGCTGAAATGGGACTTTCTGCCTAATGAATGCTTTTCTTTTATAATACAACATTGTTCCTGTGTTAGAGTCTGTTAAGTATCAAACAAATATGTATTATTGGGAGCATAAAGCTATGCTGTTGTGGATAAATTAAGCAAACATAGAACAAAGTCATCGATAGACTGCATGCATATAGACACACCAACCAAAAATGGGTCTGGTATGGCTGTCCACATTCATTAAGTATCAATTATTTTCTTTTTTGTTTGTTGTTACTTTGACTTTATTAAATTTATTCTTTTTCACCCCTACAGCTGTGATATTATCCTGATAACAGTTGCTGGAATGAAGCTACTTCGGTCCTCATTCTGTAATCCTATTAATCAATTTGTTACTTTAAGCTTCACTGTAGTCTTCTTCCACTTTGACAGTAGAGAGAGCTCAGATGACTTCTTACTGAATTTCTTCATGATGTCCATTGTGTTTCACAAGGCAAGTTTGCAGACACCATTATTTTCTTTGATCTTAAATATTTACATGGATTTAACTTGTCTTTCCAGTGTTCCAACATTGATAAATGGCTAGCAATTTTTTAAGATGACTTATTGTCACATTTTATCAGAGACAGACCATTGATTAAATTATCTACAGGACTGATCATTAGCTTTAAAGTTAAATGTCTTCTGTCTCTCTGCAAAACATCAGATTTACTTCAGCATTCATAGGATACTATATAAGTTCACACTTGTGATTTAGTTATTTTATATTTATATATATATATATATTCAAGAATGGAATCATAAATGACTTGGAAAGGGGCCTCTTGAGTCATTAGTACAGGGTTGCCCTCTAGATGAATTGCTGGAGTGTAGGTTTTTTTTATCTAGGCTTCCTTTAAATGTCTCAAGTGTTTGACTCAACAATTTCCTTTGGGAAATGATTCCGTTGTCTAATTGTCCTTCTGATAAGAAATGTTTTCCTAATGTTAGACATACATTTTTCCTTTCTTGGTTTCAAGCCATTACCCTTGTTGTGCTGTCTTTAACCTTAACTTCAAGGTTCCTTCAACCCTTGTACATCTTTAACTCTCAACTTCTATGGACTCTCTTCACTTCGGGTTTTTTCTGAGTTATACTCATAATTTTGAAATTTATCTACACCAGCTGTGGGACTGGATTCTGCCCTGATTGCCCATTCACTGAACTCAAAAGCATATTTAATTGATGTTGTGCTTAAAACCACAAGAATCACTGGAGCTGTGTCTATATTAGAGCTTCCAGCACTATTAATGCTAATTATCTAAAGCATAGTGGCTATATTTTTTGCTTTTTTAATATGGTCCCCTGTTACTATGGTATCAGTCCTGATGCAGTTGGACCCACTAATAGCACTGGCAAAATATTGTTGCTAAAATATATTAGTGTAGACATGGTCCATCAGTGTGACCCAGCTAACTCCCGTTACATAACTGAGAGGGGATTGGCATGATACTATGGTTGCTGAGTCTGTATATCAGAGAGGTCCACCAATAAAAGGATATATGTCTAGCCTCTGAGCACAAGGAGATCAGCCCTCAGTATCATCTCTACTTAATATCCTAACCTCAATAATTACTTGGATTTGAGGACACTGATGGGCCTATGTTTAGCTTCTCTATCAGTTTTTTTTTTAGGAGTGAAAATGTGGGTGTCAGGTGATAGATATTGGTACTTGATGAGTCACATGATGGTCTTAATCCCTAATCAAGATTCTTGGGTGCCCTGGTAGACATGGTTCATTCCCTTCACTAAGAGAGATTGTTGATTATTTTGATTAACAGAAGTTCCTGGTTATATTGATATTTTCATTAACTAAACAGAGCTTGTTTGTACACAATATGTGGCTGTTGGACTGGCAACTGCAGCAAGAGCTGTGCAGTCACCCTCTGAAACTCTTTTCTATGCTTTTTCAAACTGGACAAAAAGCAGAGGCTCCTAGGATCTTTAGTTCTTCATCAGCATGTTACAGTTTCTATGAAGAAAGCTCCGTGTTTGTAGAGTTTGGGACACTGGGAGTTTACAAGAAACATTTTGTTTCTCAAATGCTGGTTATATGAAGCCTCCTAGAGAATTAGCAAGTTAGGCTTAGAAGAGATAGGTTAGTGAGGAGAATGAGAGTGGCTAGGGACAGATATTAAAAAACCCTGAGCCTGAACTGATTCAATCTTTGCAGGTTAGTCTAACCTGGCTAGGCTGAACGAGTTTGTAACAGCACAGACCTCCCAGACATGCAGGCACATGCCTGCAGTGGCTCAGGCTAGAAGCTGGGGGGTGCTAGAGCAGCCCTCCTGTCCCTTCCACAGTACTGAGCTGATGGGGGTGTGGCCAGACCCCAGTAGGATGCTCTGATTAGCCCAGCAGGGAATTGATGACAGTGTTTATCACCCTCTGACTCAGACTTTACCACCCCATTAAGAAAACAAGAGAGGGACATTACCAGCTACTTGTTGATTCTGCCTGTTGATTCTACTTGTTGATTCAGCACCGACTGTAGCCAGCAGGTGGTCTGCTAGCTAATACACAGATATCTCCTCAGCAAGGCAGAGGAGAGGAGGAATTCCTGCTTAGCAGGGAGTGTGTGTGTGTGTGTGTGTGTGTGTGTGTGTGTGTAAGTAAGGGGAGGGGAGTAGCCTGCAGCCTGTGCTAGAGCTCCAGCCAGGGAGCAGAGGGGAGGGACCAGCCCCACCCAGCCCAGAGAGCATGCAAGGATGCTGGGGGAGTCTGATTCATCTTAAACCAGCAAGGGGTCTGGGACAGGCATTGCATAAACCGGTTTGAGCCAAATCCGTTAAATCTGATGCTACATTCAACTAGGTTTATCTCAAACCAGTTTTAGCCATTTTCAAACTGGTGTATGCGACTGAACATGTGTTTTGTTACAGGTTTAAACCTGTTTCTGATCACTCAAACTGGTTTATGTGTAATATCTGTTCCTAGCCAGTGAGATAACTAATGGTATATGCTAAATTAAATATGGAGCCCTGTGCTTTGAATTTTTATAGGTTTGCTAAAATAAAAGCTTCAGTAGCTGATTGTAAGTATATATTACAGACAAGATTTGACAGTGCATTTTCAGCATAGTTCCATCACATTTTCCAAATCCCATTAAACCCGAACTTTTGAAGGTTCATTAGTTCATCAGGTGGCCTTGTCCTTCTGGTATTTTATAAAAACTGAAAGTAAATGGCTGAAAAGCCTCTCCACACAATGGTTATTCATGCTCTAAAAAACAGCATTATGGATGATAGCAATTTAAAATCCTATTAATTTCAAATCCAAAAAATAAGTTGTTTTACTTCAATTAAACAATAGCCTGTGATTAGTTCAAAAAGATTTGATGGCACTCTTTTATAAAATCTTTCTTTTCACTTGGAGCTAAGGATAACATCAAATAAAGATGTATGAGCTTTCCATGCAACAAGTTTTAATCAGACTGTATCTGGTTCTGTTCCTAAAAGCTTTGAGTCTTTATAACTTCAGCAGCTGACAGCTTCAATCAAGGCACGGTTCAGTCGTATCAGTATTCACAACTCTTTTTAAAACGACAGAATAAGAAGTTTATATTACCATCACCTTTTGACTATGTAGAAATAACCCATAAAATGGTACAGTAAAAGCTCTGTTATCCGGCATCCCCTGGGAATGGAGGATGCTGGATAACAAAATATGCCGGTTAATTGAGCGGCCCTGGCTGCCGCTTCTCCCGCCGCATCTGGGGCATCCCTCCGCCCCGCCCGTGGCATTGCAACCCTTCCTGCCACAGCGCCGCCCATCCTGCAGGACAGGGAGGTGGGTCCCGCACAGTCCCACACGGCCTGTTATGCCCCCGGGCTGTGGAGGCTCGGCAACACAGGCTGCTTTGCCCCAGGCCATGGGGGCTCAGAGAAACTGGAAGTGCTGTGGTGGGCACTTCTGGTTTCACTTTATACTACAAGCCAGCATGCTGGTTAGTGAAGCATGCCAGCTTATAAGATGCCGGATAGTGCAGCTTTTACTGTAGTCAGTATCTGCTTACTCATTGAAGCTGTGAACTTTCCACTGTCTGGATAATGGGACTTTTATAAGTGTTACATCCAACGTAACCATATTGATGGCAATTTTTGAGCAGAGGGAGTCCACAATAAACCATTTGCTTGCTATCTAAATGATATTGCATTGAACATGCACCATTTTTTTTTCTTCTGCCAGAGACTGGAGGAAACTACATGTAAATGCAATACATGTTCACGATTTGGTTAGTGACTCCTTAGTCAGATTTCTGCTGAATAAGCTTCACTACTAATGGCAGGTAGAATATTTCTGAATCTCTTGGTGATCATGTTTCTTCCTTTATGTTGCTGTGATGATGCTATTAATACAGTTCAGTCAAATCAGAGAATTCAAATCAACATGACTCCTCACTGGGCAAATCAGGGCATTAAAACCACAATGGCTGCTCACAGATTTCTATCTACATTTACAAATAACCATGTCTCCCACACTAAGGCAATTATATATCAGCACAAGAGGAGATTTTTTTGTTTAATCAATGTGGACTTTTTTGTCCTTTTTAATGCCATATAACTTATTAAAGCCACATGACTAATTTTGTGCTCTTTTGAAGGTTTTAACCCTTATCTGCATTTTTACAAGTTGTAGAATTTAAAAGTTTAATATTAAAAACAGGGTAGATAAGCATGAATTGAGTACAGTTTTAGGTTTCAAATTGCCTTATGAAAGGACCAAGGTAAATGATTAGAATAGCTTTGTATTTTTTTTAAAGAATGGCTAAAACCTTAATTCAAATAGAATAGTGTTTCTTAACCTTTTTCATTTTTTGCTACTTACTATGACCTGTGGCACACACTACACTTAAGATGTGATTAACCAGTTAATCATGTCTTAAGCTGTTAGCTGGCTGCATGTTAATGGTTAATAGGTGGTAAAACAAGGAATAAGATACAAAGTTATTACACAAAAGATGTGTAATAACTGTGGTTGATTTCTATCACACCATTAATTGAATGTGTGGCCAGACACATGGCATGCCCCTGTGCTGGGGCTCCTAGAAGTGTCCATTCTTTGAAGTCTTTAAATCAAAACACGTGTAATACAGAGATAGCGGCTATATCTCAAACAGAAATTATAGACTTAATGCTTAGACTAGATCTTCTGTGATCTTAAACTCTATGAATCTATGGAAGCACTTTACATGGGCCATTGGTTCTCCCTGGACTTCCTGGCAGACACTGTGAATATCATGTGATAGTCTGAGCCATTTAAGTTAATTGAAAAGAGAGTCAGGTACAAAGCACTGAGAAAAAATATTGTTTGGAATCAAGGCAGTGATAGAACAGGAAATAAGTGCATTTCACCCTGGACTTCTCAGTATGTGAGAGGAATTAACTTTTGAAGTTTTTTCCATATTCCATATTTCATAAAGTGAAAATATTATTCAGTTCTTGGTGGAAGAAGAAACAATGAACTATTTGGAGTCGCTAAAGAAAGCAGTTAGTTCTTGCATCAGTCTGATATCTATCAACACAATAGTTTAATTGAGCTAAGTCAGGGAAAATCATAATTGTTTAACTAAATGGGGTTTAAGCAATAGTTCATGCCTCAGAAACATGTTTAAAAAGGAGTATGGCCAGTACAGCTTCTTCGGACAGCCATGCTACTATGTGAATTGGTTTTAGAGGATGCTGCAAGATTTGGTGGTTCAAGACTAGGAAGAAAGGGAGTGTAATGAAACAAGGGACCACACAAGCAGCAGAGGCTCTGGGCTTAATATGGGCTGACTGTCAACAGGGATGATGTCAATGGGAATCCTCTCCAGCACACTTGCCAGATTTGTTAAACAGGTAGCTTTGCACTTTCCTCAGTGCAGTGATGCATTGTAAAACTGCTGTGTGACAAGTGGGCCATTAATGCATTTTAAGTGCTTGCACAATCCCCTTCTGGAACCTTGAATGCTAAAGACACACTTAGCGCTCCTTGAGTTCAGGGGAGGGAAGGTAGATTAGCTGTGGCTGCCTTACATGAGAGCGCTGGGTGGCATGGGTGGGTCCAGAATTTTGGAAAGCGGGGTGTGGGAGCAATGACCTATGTTACAGGAGTGGCTGTCCCCTAGCTCCCAGCCTGCCCACACAGACTCCAGGGTGGGCACACTGTACCAGAAGGGCAGTAGTGGGGGATTTTTTGTAAATCCTTCAAGCAGGTAAGGATCTTCCCTTCCCCTCCATGCTTATTCCCCTCCCCTCCCTTTCCCTCCCCTTCCGCCCACCCTCCCCCATCTGCTGATGCTTCTGTCCCCAGGGCTAGGTACAGACATTACACGTAGACCAGTTTAAGTGATCAGAAACTGGTTTAAACCTGTAGCAGAACAGATGTTCAATGCACATAAACCAGTTTGAAAATGGCTGAAACCAGTTTGAGTTAAACCTGGTTGAATGTAGTATCAGATTTAACTGATTTGGCTCAAACTGGTTTATGCAATGTCTGTCCCAGACCTGTTGCTGGTTTAAGATAAATCAAACTCTCCCAGCATGCTCTCTAGGCTGAACAGGCTCTCTGTTCCACAGCAGAACTGGCCCCTTCCCTCTGCTCCCTGGCTGGAGCTCCAGCAGAGACTGCAGGCTGCTCCTCCCCCCTTTCCCTCACCACTCCCTGCTAAGCAGGAATTCCCCCCTCCCCTCTGAATGAGTGGATGATGAAAGGTGTCTGTGTATTAATTAGCTAGAAGACCACATGCTTGCTAGGGTCAGTGCTGAATCAACAAGTAGCTGGTAATGTCCCTCTGTTGTTTTCTTGATGGGTTGATAAACACTGAGTTAGGGGTGATAAACACTATCATCAATTCCCTGCTGGGCTAATCAGAATGTCCTGCTGGGGCCTGGCCACACACCCCTCCCCCCAACTCAGTACTATGCAAGGGAAGGGAGGGCTGCTCTAGCACCCCCCAGCTTCTAGCCTTAGCCACTGCAGACATGTGCCTGCATGTCTGGGATGTCTGTGCAGTTTCAGAGTGATTTAGCCTAGCCAGGTTAGACAACTCTGCAAAAATTGAATCAATTCAGGCTCAGGCTTTTTGAATATCTGTCCCTAGTCCAGATGACTCAGGGTTAGGGGGGGGCTCGAGAGCTGCTCTTCCTGGGCTGCACATGGAGCCAGGCTTAGCAGTGGCAGGAGGTGGATTCCCTTCCCGTGTCTGCATCCATGCTGTCAGGGAACACTGGGGGGTAGGTGGGGGGGTCTGTGGGTCGGGGGAGGAGGTCCCTGCTCGCTGCTGCTGCTATCTCTGGATGAGCCTGGCTGTGTGAAGTTTGGCTGGAGTGGGTAAAAGTGGCTTTGGAGCTTCCTTGCCCCTGCCCCAGTGCAACTGGAGACAGCAGCAGTGATGAGCAGGGAGGTGGGGAGGGGAGTGGAGGTGCTACTGAGCATGAAGGAGAAATGCGTGGGGAATTCTTACTTGCTTCAGGACTTTAAAAAAATGTCTCTGGCTCCTACTCTCTTAGTGTAGCCGACTTAACACAGGGGGCTGCATCCATGCCACTATACTCCACTCTGGATCTGCCTCTGCTGGGTGGGGAAAGAAGAGAGGAATGTCGTCCTCCCTGCTTCCCAGT
>NW_005842243.1:1548738-1575574 GCF_000455745.1 Alligator sinensis | reverse complement strand
CCTACACAGTGTGATTATATTGCACAAACCATCTTTGTGTACTTGATGAGGGGCCACAGGGCTGAAGGACACTGCACATAATTGGTCCATGTCCTCCTTTTATAGCAGAGGCATTGGAACTGTCTCCCTAGTGCATTTAGGTAAGCTTTAAACTATTTTCTTACTGTTAAGAAGCCTGAGACTTTTTAGATTTGGTGAGTCTCCACCCCATACTTTTTGAAACAAGTATGCTAGGTATAGGATGATGATTTGTCTCCATGCATCTTCTTTGTTAATGCATAAACAAGTGAATTGGGCTTGTCCCAGTGACTGATGTAGGAAGCTGCCATGTACAGTCGAAGCAACTGTAGCTGGAGAATTCTCCTAGCGATCTGTACTTCCCCCTCTGCCTGTCTGTTATCTTTCTCAAGTGTGGCAGCAGGCAGCAAGGTGCTTCTGTGTCAAACACTCACAAATTCAGTGCTGCAACTAGGGTCATTGTCACTGGCTTCCATGTGGAATGCCAAAAGAAGAAGAAATGCATTTTAAATTTTTTTCTGGCCTGGTGACTTCTGCTGACCTCCCATTGTGTTTTAAAGAAATGGGACCCATATTCTCACATATCCCATCTGCACATATCCTGATGGAAACTATCAGACCCGGTAACATTAACCCTCTAATCAGTAAGGCTACAACTTAGGGTTTTTTTCTGTCTCTAGTATGTTATTGGCAGGCAGTCTAATGGCCTCTTAATTTGTGTGTGTGGATGAACTAATTAGCAATACTAAAATATGAAATCACCTTATATTTTTCTGATAATCAAATCCTCTGAGGGTTCAAAATTTGTCTTCATGCATAAGACAGAATAATCAAAGAACCAGAGCTTGTTAAATTTGCCTTCATTAACACTGCATTCATTTGCCTAAGTAGTCTTACCCCTGCTGAGCTCACTTATGGATACGTTTTCCTTGTCTGTTAGTCTCTTTTTATTTCCCCTCATTGTATTTGCCAACTTAGAAGTGGGAAAAAAAAAAGGTAAAGTTTTTGTTATTTTTATTGAGGTTGTTTTCTTTTAGCAAAGAGGAACAATACTATTGTATATTATATAAGATAATCTTCATGTCACAGGAGCTCCAGCTAACATAGGCTGTAACAATTTGCCAAACCTGTACAAATCAGGCTCAGCCCTTCAAGAGTTTCATACCCCTACCATGATTCATTCTAATGGGGCAGATCTTATGCATAGCATCTTATTTTTTCTTCATCTGATGAGAAATTGTAACCTTTGACCATCTTCTTACTTTGCTATAGTCTAGTAATTAACCTTGTTAGACCTTTTAAATTGTCTTTGTGGGCACAAACCACAGACCTCTTGGTTAACTTACTAGCTTCAGTTAATTTAGGTTCTACCCTAAGTCAAAACCCTTGCTCTTTTCTTTTCCCCTTATAATTTTCAGACCTCCTTTAAAGCTGATGTTTTACTTCAAAACTTCTGTCACTGTATCATTAATTCATATTCTAATCCATTTCTTGCCATTTGTGCACACTGAAATCCAATGTCTTAATCAGCTGCTCCCTCTTAGCTCACAGCTGTTCCATCAACTTCTGATATCTGGCATATAAATCCCTGATAAGACACATCCTGTCGAGTAAATTACCCAAGGCTACATTTGATATTTGACAGGATAATCTTGGTGGTTACTTTTTGGATGCTGTAGCTGTGGTTTGCATTGTGCATTTTATGTTTCCTTTTAATATTGGAAACAGTTTAAATTGCTTTTTTTTCAGTCATCCTTCCATCATTGACCTCTACCTCAGATTTCAACCTAGATGAAGATTTTTTTCTGTCTTTTTTGTATTGAGGAACCAAGACAGTGCATACAAGTTGGTCATGTGCCTTTACTCGTTCAGGGGGCTATATTTAATGCATACACTCTGAGCTAATGAGGGTAGCAATACCATAGGGGAGTAAATGAGTCATGAGTGCACTGTATCTGGATATATATGAGGTATATATCTGGGTGTCAGTAGCTGGTACTCCACAATGGTTTCTGCCCCACTCCTCCTTCCCCCAAGTGGCTTCCTCTGTGAATTATTTTATGTCAGTTCTTAACAAAGTTGACCCACCAGATCTGTAGGAAAGGATACAGTTTTAAGTGGCACTTTAGGGGACATGATTATGGATACTTCATGGGGAAAAAGATGAATCAGTACAACTCCTAGTGTTTCCACTCTAACTGGCTTTGCCTACTTTGTAGACTGCACTGGCTACCTGTGTGGCCTCTACCTACCTCCTTCCTTCCCTCTTCCCAAACAACAGAGAATTGATGGTGTCTTATGGCACTGTTGATCAACTCTCTGTCCTACTACCAGCTCAGTGTTGGATGTGGTACAAGGCTCGAGTTAATCAGGGTCATTACTTTTCTAATAATCTCTAACTGTTGTAACCCTCTTCATCCTATGCTCTCGGCCCTCTGCATCCATGTATGTCCTGGATGATTAATGACTTGATGATAAATATCTCCATTAGACTGTAAGAAGCTCAGATCTTGTCACTTGAGCTGTCTGTGAAATACCACACACCCTTCTAGTGCCATGCACAAAATCTCTTGTAAATGAATATCAGGACAGTTCAGGAATTATGCTTGGAGTTTCAGGTAGAAACTACTTTATAGCTCTTCGGTTTTTCCCATAGGCAACTTCTTTTTTTTTCTAGTGGTATTGGTACTTTCTCCAGAGAAGAGAGGCAGTAACAATCAGTAGTTTGTCCATTGCTTCTTATATCATGCTTGGCCATATAAATTTACTATGCTTAGTAGCACTAAGATTACAGATTTAATATTTTTCTTTTACATGCACAGCAAACTTCACCATGCTTAAAAACAAAGTTTCACGTAATGTTTATGGACATAATTTTTATGGATGCAAACATAAACAAACACGTTTCCCAAAAGAATTAGACCTATCATAACAGATCATCGCTTACCCTGAAGAGATGGCAACAGTCAGTCAGAATTGACTGCACGCATGGAAAATTAAATGGCACAGTAAATCCTGAGAGTGCGGGTCTAGTTCTTTCTTGGATGTGCCAGTGGAATTTTAAGGAGCATCCATTTCTAGTCAGGACAAAATTGCATATGTATATGTAAACATTTTTTTTCCATTTCTTAACAGAAAGTTACGAGCACCAAATTAGCAAGTACATTTTCACAGATGTGCTTTAGATATTCCAAGTCCTGTTTTGGTACCTCCCCATGTAGAGTCCTAGTGAATGACTTACCACACAGGCAGAAAGGTTCGGATAGGCAAATCTTTTCACAAGAAAGAGGCATTGCCAACTTTCATCTCAGTTTATTTAAGTCACCCATTAAATTCCTTATGGATTATAGAAGTGAATGAGATCTGAGACCAGGAAATATTAAAATAAATAAATAAATAAAAAAGGAAAACTATATATGTAATTCCAGTGCTGGAAAACAACCTTAATGTAATTAATTTCCTAATTTCATTATTGAATTTAATCTGTTGTTTTAGGTGTATGCAAGAGAACAAGAATAGCCATATATAAACTATATATATATATATAAGGAAATTAAGAAGCATTTTTAAAGATTACAATTTTTAGCTCTTCTTTATTAGTGCACATTAAAAATAGAAGATATTTGTATGAGGAAGAATTTTGTAGAAGCTTAACAGCTTTACCCAAGAAAAAAAAAAACTTAAGATGATCAAGATCATAAAGGGTATCTCCATATAAAATATGCATTTTGCCTTTTCATTTTATTTGACAGTAACAAGGATGAAATTATTTAAATTCTCTGAATTGATTATACTGGTAGTTTTTACTAGTTATTGAACAGGAACGAACTGTTTAAAAATTTAGGAACATTCAAGATATACATACCTTAAAAAGTGTATAATTTTTCTGCTTAGTGTTCTGTATAAGATGCTTCAGAACTGAAGAGGAATTATACAAAGGATACAGTGAGATAAATTATCCTATACTGGGGAAGTCTTGAGTAGAACTTGCATGCTCTCTTGACGAATATGTAAGGTTTAATATACTCGTAGGGACAATATTTTTTTTTAAACTTTCACACTATCAAGGAAGCTTTTTCCTTGAGATCTAACGCTGCATTTAGATATACGTCAGACATATCGAGAATTTATCATCAGCTTCCCCAGTCAAAATTAAAATATAATGTTTACTAAGTGTACGTTGTTTGTGTATTATCAATAATATGTAATTGTCATAATTATAAGAATAATATTCTAGTACTATTCGTTGAAGTTGGAGATTATTTGTATGATAGAGAACTGAGCCCTTTGGTTGTCTTTGGAGAGAGATGTTTCTGTTATTTCTAAAACAAAAATAATTGTTCTTGGCAAACCCTTTGAGTTCTCAATTCAGGCAGGGAGGAAGGAAAGGATACGTGATTTGTAATCTCCCTGATAAGTGAAACAAGTAATAAATGAAAGCTCTTCAGGTTAATCTAGCAAAGAAAAGCTCTTTAGCACCTGAATCTATACAGGCTAGTGTCTATATAATGAATGAAGCAACCATCTTACCTTTGGCATGTATAGTCAGGTTATGTAAAGTACTGGAGACTACTTCATGGTTGAGGGATTCTTCAGAAGACCGCACAGAAATAGATTAATTGGTGGAAAGTTCTGGTTTCAAACTTGAGATACTTGAGTATCTCAAGTCATAGAGGCACTGGGCAATGTTCTTCTCTAAAGGCACGTGCCATCTGAAAATTCACATTTTAATAACTTTTTTGAACAATGTAGGAATCTCTCAAAAGCTGAAAATGTAGAAGAAACTTGCTAGAATTCCTTTCTTACCTCCATTTTTTTGTTGCTGAAAACATTCTCTCTCATTCTTAGTGGATAAAAGATAGGTGGGATGGCAAGTGGTAGAAAATTCTGGAAATCTCTGAATTTGGATTGGCTCTTACTTATTTTACTTATTTGCTTTCCCTGCTCCTATCAGCAGTTGGCAGAGAAATTGAGTACTGGCTACTTGAAAAGAGCACCTTTTTAAATGTTCTCCTAGAAGAAGGAACAGTAATAGTTTTGGGTGGCAGGGAATAAGGAGTTCAGACCTATCATACATTTTTTGCAAAACTATGCAGATATTGGAGACATGTAACTTGTATAATAAAATACAGAACCAGAAGAGGCTCCCCCGGTTTTTATTTCCTTACAAAACCCAGGACTTGAACTATGAGGTTTTAAAACCTTTTGGTGAACCCTCAGAGTTTTTTGAACACATCTTGGCTGATTTATGGCTTTGTGACTTCAATCTGTAACAGGCATATCCTTAGTGGATTTTTTTTCTTTTTTGCTGTAGTTGTACATGATGTTTGTGGATGTTCCAAATGTAGCTTATTAGTTTGAATTGTAGTTGAATCTTTAACAAAAGCTAGATTTTTCTCCTGGCTATTTGTTCACTCATTTCAGAGAACCAGATGTTAAGAAAAGACCCTGAAGTGTTAAAACTCCATGAATTAACACTTCCATTTGCAGTCAGGTTTTGCTGCATTCTATGGCAAATGTCATAGTTTTTCAGTTATATAGAGTGGCTTTCAGAGAAACAAGGTGAACAAGATTTGAATTTCTAATGGAAAAAACAAGCACAGATTCATAAACAATCTGCGTTTGAAAGAGACCGTGACAGGGGGCAATTCTCAGGGTCAGATCTCATGCTAGCCCGCCCACTTTTCTCTATGGAGTAGTCCACCCAGTCTCTTCTGCCACGACTTTGTTGTTCCCATAAACTGATGGAATAACACAGGAAGCTGCCCATTCCCCACCCCGATGCCAGAGGATGCTGTCTGCAGCTCCAAACCTCCCCTACACTACATCCCATGCCTCGCAGATGGCATCCACATGATGTAACCATAACCTACACCACAGCTGGTGCTCCAGGGTCTCACAGGGACTCTCCTTCCCTCCCTGGAGCAGCAGGTCATTGTGCTTGCCCTTTAGGTCTTTCTTTCATCCCACTCTCAGCCTCCTTGCAGTGGAGGATTTACTGGGGCCAGAACTCACCATTACCTCTTGGGATGAGCCCCCTACTCGGCCTCTGGCCCAAAGTACAGCCTCAGGCATCCACAATCATGACTTTGCCTCTTCTCCACACATGGGGTTCCTACTACAGCCCCGCCAGGGCCTCTACACCATGCCCCACCCTTCTCATCTTCATGATTAACTACTCAACACACCCCTGGGACTGCCCTTCAGGCCTGCTCCCTATCCAGCCCTACTCAGCCCCCCTCACACACAGCCCTTCAGGCCCACTCCCATTCAGCACTACTCTGTGTGGGGCCACACAACTACGCTCCCCATGCTACCCCCTCTAGGGTCTCTGGGATCTCACATCCCTGCTGGGCTTGGGTGGCACTTTGCTTACCATGCCTGGCCCCACTACTCCCACAACTGCCTCCAAAGTCCACCCGAAGATGGGGGCTGGGGCTAAGGCACCCCTCCCCGCCTTTCACCAGGTATGTAACTGGCCTGGCATTTCCTGGAGGCTCCCATGCCACTAGGAGCCCCACTAGGCCACCCATCCCTGGCAGGGTGCAGTTTTAGGTCATGCCCAAGACCAAGAGCCTCCTGCTCTTACCTTCAAGATGTTCCTGCTGCAGCTCAGCCAGGCAGTGTTTCTATCTGGGCCGGCAGCAGCAAACTGCAACCTTTATATGTCTAGTGCTCAAAATGGCTGCCCTCATCAGCCACCTGGTAAATGCCTGACTCTGCCCTTAAAGTGGCAGCCACCCAAAGGTGCCCCACCACAGAGATCATACATCCTAGTTTTACTAGGAGTGTCCTGATTTTTCCATATATCTGGTTATGTCTTCACTGCAAAATGTCATTGAAGTATAATTAGAGTGTTGCCCTTAATTTGAGTCTCATACATATGTGAAACTCCTTAGATCAATTGGAGTGATGTTTTTGACTTAAGTTGTCTGGCATCTCAGGGGTTGTGGCTTAAAGCAAAAAGTAGCATTACTTGTCGGCTGCTAACGGGCATGGTATGTAGTGTCAACACAGACTAGCAGCTCTTCTTGAATATCACTGGTCCTTCACTGCATTCCCTCTATCTATCTGTGTACCTAGAAAGTTGTCCCATAAATCATTTGAAAGAAATTCTTAGAGCAACTCAGTGTACCACAGTGAGTATATACTTTGGGACTTGCTACTAGGAGTGTCAGTGTCACATACAAGCAAGAGCAGTGCTAGCAAGGACGCAGTAGCTCAAGCGTTGTTTCACAATGTGGCCACTCTCACTCACAAAGTAGACTAACCCATGAGAAATAATTTAAAATAGAGGTAATTTGATTGAACTTTCACTGAAGTAAACCTTCTTAGTTGGACTTAGAACTTCTATCAAGGTATCTAAAACGTCTTGATTTGTCTTTTAATCCATCAGAAGTTTTTGAAATACAAAAATGTTTGTTCAAAGTGTATTGAACAAAATCCTGTTTCATTCTCCTGAAGTATATGCATGTCACTCCAAAGCGTCCTCAGGTAACGATATTGCAATACAAGTAATCTGACCAAGCCCTGTCCGCTGCCATCACCAATGTGAGGAAGCCAGCTGTTTGCTGGAGCTCTTGTGACACTGGTAGCAACCATGGAGATGCTAGCTGTTGCCAGTGCTTCCATGGTGGCAGCAGGGTCCCAGTAGAGCAGTGGTTTTCAACCTTTTATCATTTGTGGACCCCTAAAAATGTTTGAATGCAGGTGCAGACCCCTTTGAATTATAAGTGTGGGTATTCACATGCTTTTGATGGATCATGGTCATTCTTTCTGGACCCCTTAGGTATAGTCTGCAGACCCTCAGGTTGAAGGGGGTCTGCAGCAGGGCTCTGAAACAGGTCCCTGTTGCTGGTTGGGCTATATAGAACAGCTGCACTCTCACATATGTGGCACTACCTATGTAATGTGTGTCCATACCATAAGAATATCTTAAACACAGGTCAAGACAAATGTGAGCTTTTATTTATTTCCTGAACAAAAATAGTCAACAGCATGAAAGGAAATTGGTGCATACCAGTCTCCAAAAACTTTCAATGATGATGTTGCATATAGATTTAGGTACAAGAGGTCCTGACTCTAATAGGGGGGTCTCTCCCAGCAGAAATACTCCTTACTGTCAGATGTGAAATTCTTCTCTTCAGATGCTAAAGGAGCACCACAGAAGTTAACCAATCAGACTGCAAGTTATGAAGAAAACGAAGTTAACATGTAACAGAGCAATATTTAATCCCTAATTAAGCAGAAATATTTTTAAAAGATGATCATTTGGGCCCCAATTCATAAATATACTTAAGCTTGTGCCTAAACATAATCATGTGAGAATTCAATGGGACTGCGTGTTCTTCAAGATAAGCATGTGCATAAGTATGTTGCTATATCAGGACCTTAGTGTCAATGAAAAACATAGCATAACGAACTAAATTCTATTCATTCCACTACAGGTTTGTAAAAGGTTTATCATTTTCTAGATGTTACTATTGGAAGTGACTTTGATAACCACATGTGTCATCATAATTGTTTTTTTTTCTCTTGGTTTCAGCTGTGGGACCTATTGCAAAAATTGCAGTTCATCATGACATATATAGCTCCCTGGCAGATTGCTTGGGGGTCTTCGTTTCACGTGTTTGCTCAGCTCTTCGCAATACCTCATATCCTTTTATAGGTTTATTTTTCTTTACTCTCAAGTTCCCTGTTGATATGTGTGCAAGGTTTGAACAAAGAGCATGACATTTTCAGATCATTTTTATTTAAAAAAATGTGACAGTACTTGATGTTGAGTCTGAAAAATAGTCTTACTTCTAATATGGTCTCCTTAGATATGGGAGAAACAGTTTTGTTTTACTTGGAGGCAGGTGCAACTGGGAAATCATAGTGCAATCAGACCAAGATGTTTAATATTATGAACATTTGTTCCCTTCTTTTCCCATTCCTGTGCAGTGGGTGACTTTACATACATCTTCACTATACAGAACTTTGAGTATCTGGTATAGACAATACATTTTCAGTATACTATCTCCATCTGGGATAGACTTTCCTCTTTTGTAATGCATTTAAATCCTTATCCTGTAGAGTGCTGAGCATGCTGCAGATTGGCCCTAAAATGCTTAGCCTTTAACAGTTTTCCCCGGCAAGTCGGAGACATAGTGAGTGACTCATTAGTTTACAGCATGTCTGTCCAACTATCAGCCCACAGGCCACATGAAGCCTGCAAGGGGTTAACGTGTGACACCCCCCCCCCCCCCCCCCGGCTGCCACCCAGCCATTGTTCCAGCTGCTGCTGCTCTGGGGTTTCTAGGCTCCCCTTCCCTCATCTTTTGCTTTCTGCTCCCACCCTGGAGAGCAGGGCAGTGCAGCCCACAGTGCTGGGGGAGCCTGTGGCTTGGTACAGCAAGAATGCTGAGGGGCTGTCTGGGATGGCAGTGCAGTGGTTGTATGGGCCACATATGGTATGGGAGAGAAGAAAAGGCTGCTTACATGGATGGAGGAGCATGGGGTGTGGCCTGGGGACTAGTGGCTTGCACTAGTGCAGCCATTGGTGGTGCAGACTGCACCATGTTCAACCCATGGCCACTTAGGAGTTGGAAAGCCCTAGTTATGTCATCTATGATTCTAAATGTGGTGATATTTTTATATATGTAAGGGATACATCACTATGTGCTTACAGTTGTCTTGTTGGATCATATTTAGGGACCTACTCAAATCATGGCAAGACAAAGGATTTTACACTGCCTACTAGTGTGTAGAGCCAGTTTTACAGGCATTTCGCAGCGGCTGCACCCCTTGCCACTGATTGGCAGAGGGGTCCTGGCCTCCCTGTCCTTTGCTGCTGATTGTCCAAAAGGCAAAAAAAATATAATTAAATAGAGAATTCCATGGCAATATCATATAGATTACCATATTATTATAGATCCAAGTATTAGATTTAAACCTTCGTTTTCTGGTAAGCTTTTTTTTGGTGGGGGGGGGGGGGGTGGAGGTTGCTCTTGCCATGGAAAATTGCAGCCAATGCCATTTTTCGTGAAGACTGCCATTTTTTGTGAAGACCACCATTTTTCTTAGCTTCCGCGAAAGTCACAAAACCATATTTTAAGTAGGCCCCTACTCATATTAGTGTTCTGAAGCAAGGTGGTTCTAAGACATAAAATATTGTAGAGTAGATGGAAGCACAAACAGAACAATCCTCACAGGGAAAGTTTCAGAAACACATCCGCAAAGGAAAAATATTGTAAACCTGTACAGCTGCTTTGGCAAAAGCCATCACAAAACTCTGCATCCTATATTCATTTGAATCCCTATTTTAGTATGGCTAACATTTTTTTAAAAGAAAATTTTATTTAAGTTTCAGGACAGGACATTTCAAAACTGAAGATTATATTTTAATGAGATTTCCCTTCAATCACAATTTTCTGCAGTGACAGTAACTTTAATATTAATACAATCATGATGTAAGCTTTCCTAAAAGGCAAAAGCAGCTAGCTGAATAGGATTTAGTTGATTTAAATAGTTATGGCTGAAGTGCATTAGGCTGACTATCTATTATTTATATTAATGATATCCTTGTTAAATGCAAAACAGTACCTTAATGCAATGTTATGGTTAAGAGTTTAAATGAATAAGTTATTGTTCCCACAGCAACAATAACTTTGTCCTTTAGTATCTGCATACTACTTTCTATTAATGTGTGTGCATTATCATCATAAAGTAATGCAAAATGCTACACATGCACAAAAGGGCTAACTTTCTGTAGAGCTAATCTAGAAACCATAATTTGGAATTGACCTAGTTATATTTATGTAAATTTGAAAATAAAATAAAATATATTTTTTTAGAAAAAGGAAAAAAAGCGTAATGAGTGATCACACTGCAAAACAAATATTACATGCATTTATTTAAACGTACTCACTTACTATGTTCATCTGAATGCCTATATATATACATTTCATAGATTTCATAGACATTAGGGCTGGAAGGGACCTCGGAAGATCTTCGAGTCAGGCCCCCTGCCCCAGGGGCAGGAATTCAGCAGGGGTCATAGGATCCCAGCAAGATAAACATCCGAATTGCACTTGAAGGCGTTGAAAGTAGGTGCTTCAACCACCTCCGGTGGCAGTCTATTCCAGACCTTGGGGGCTCGGACAGTAAAGAAGTTCTTCCTTATGTCCAGCCTGAAACGGTCCTGGAGAAGTTTGTGACTGTCTGACCTTGTCATCCCTTGGGGAACCCTGATGAACAGACGTTCCCCCAGATCCTGGTGAGTACCCCTTATAAACTTATAGGCAGCCATCAGATCACCCCTGAGCCTGCGCTTTTCCAGGCTGAAGAGTCCCATAGCTCTCAGCCTTTCATCATAAGGTATGTTTTCCTGACCTCTGACCATGCGTGTGGCTCTCCTCTGGACTTTCTCAAGCTTCTCCACATCCTTTTTGAATTGTGGAGCCCAAAACTGGATGCAGTACTCCAGCTGTGTACTCATCTGGGGTTTGCTTGAGAAGCATCTATGGATGCAAGCCAGAGTTTTGCTTGTTTCACTAGCTGCAGCATCACATTGATGGCTCATGTTCATCTTGTGGTCAGTCATGACCCCCAAGTCCCTTTCTTCTGTAGTGCTAGCCAGCATAGCACTGCCGAGCCTATAAGCATGCTGTAGGTTTTTCTTCCCAAGGTGGAGAACCTTGCATTATTCAGTGTTAAACACCATCAGGTTCTCATCCGCCCATTTCCTGAGCCTGTCCAGGTCAGCCTGGATCACCCTCCTGTCCTCAGGTGTGGAGTGGACGCTTTACCCCAAAGTTTGGTGTTGTTGGTGAACTTGGCCAGTTCGCTTCTGACTTCAATGTCCACATCATTAATGAAGATGTTGAATAATATAGGCCCAAGGACAGAGCCTTGAAGGAACCCACCACGATGACTGACTTCTGTCAACCACCACCCTCTGGGCCCAACCATGCAGCCAGTTCCCCAGCCAGCGCATCAATCTCCTCTCCCTTGTCCAGGTGATAGGTCACCTGGTTGTAAAAAGAAACAAGATTGGTCAAGCAAGACCTATCCACAACAAACCTGTGCTGGCTATCCCTCAGGATGCTGCCATTGGCCAGTCTGTTAAGAATGGCCTCTTTGATAATCTTTTCTAAGACTTTCCCCGGGATAGAGGTCAGGCTGATGGGCCTGTAGTTTGCCAGATCCACTTTCCTCCCCTTCTTGAAGATAGGCACCACATTGGCCTTGTTCCAATCTTCAGGTACTTCACCAGAGTGCCAGGAGTTCTCGAAGATCCGTGCCAGGGGCTAGGCTATGATGCTTGCCAGCTCCTTGAGTACCCTGGGTTGTAAACTGTCAGGGCCAGCTGACTTCGAGATGTCCAGCCTCTCAAGATGTTCCTTCACAAGGTCAGCATTGATGGAGGGCAGGGGATCTCCCTCACCCGGGCCTTCCCATCCCGTAATGGGCAGGGGTGTCCCTTGGGACTAGTGAAAGACTGACACAAAGTACCCATTTAGCAAGTTGGCTTTTTCCGGGGCATCAGTTGTCAGTTGTCCCATCTGGTTTAGCAGGGGTCCGATGTTGCCCTTGCTTTTCCTCCGGCTCCCCACATATCTAAAAAAGGACTTTTTATTGTCCTTGATACTTGTAGCTAGTTAGAGTTCCGTCGCAGCCTTGGCTTTCCTGGTTCACTCCCTGCAGGTCCGGACCAGTGCAGAATATTCCTCCTTGGAGATGGATCCAGTCCTCCATCCTTTGTAGGCCTTTCTTTTTAGATGCAGGAGGTCCGCTAGTTTCCTGCAGAGCCAAGGGGGCTTCTGTGTCCTTTTGCTGCCTTTCCTCCAAGACAGAATAGACTTAGCTTGTGCATCCATGATCGCTCCCTTGAGGAGCAACCAGTCATCCTGAACTCTCCTCCTTTTTGGGTCGTGGTCCCTTAGGGCCTCACTGACAAGTCTCCTGAGCTTGTCAAAGTCAGCTTTCCTGAGGTCAAGGACTTCTGTATTGCTGACTGACTTGCCAGCTTTACGGTGGATGGTGAAGGTGATCAGCTTATGGTCGCGGTCACCCAGATTCCCTTCGATCATTAAGTCTCTGATTAGGTCGCCCACCATTGCAGGTACCAGGTCAAGCAGTGCTTTACCTCTCGTTGGCCCGTAGACTTTTTGCGCCAGATAGAGTTCATCCATGCACATGAGGAAGCTTTACAACCATTTTTGGCTGAGTGCTCTTCCCACGAGATGTCTGTGTAGTTGAAGTCTCCCATGACAACCATGCACCGGGAGCATACGGCCTCAGCCAATTCCCTGACAAACTCCTGGTCAAGGTCTTGATCCTGGGTGGGAGGTCTGTAGTAGGCTCCCACCATTGTGTCCCCTGCGCCGTGTTCCCAACAGATTTCAACCCAGAGGGTCTCCAATCGTCCACCCTGGGCACCAATGTTGGCTTGCAGGGACACGTAGCTCTCCTTGACATAGAGAGCTACACCCCCGCCCTTTTTGTCCACTCAATCTCTCCTGTACAGGGTATAGCCATCTATACCTGTGGCCCAGTCCTGGGTGGAGTACCACCAAGTCTCTGTTATCCCTATGACATCATAATTATTTGTGTTAAGCTAGAGGACAAGTTCCTCCTGCTTATTCCCCAAGCTCCTGGCATTTGTGTACAGGCACGCAAGTGTCCCTTTAGGGGCCCTTTCCCTGCCTACAGATTGTTCCAGGGCTGGAGCAGGAGTGGCCTCCCTTAAGTGCCTTGGCCTGCTGGCTTTGCAAAGGTATCTCAACAGTCCAGCAGTGCCTGCCCCCTGGCGGGTTTAGTTTAAAGCCTGGTGGAGCAGGTCAGCCAGTCTGGCTGAGAAGAGCCTCCTCCGCAGCAGAGAGAGGTGGAGGCCGTCCTTTCCCAGCAGCTCACTGCCTCTCACCAAAGAGCGGACTGGGGTCATGGAAGCTGAAGCCCTCACGATGACACCAGCACTGTTGTCTTTGGTTCACTACCTCGATCCTCCTCTCCCTCCTCAGCCCGTAGCCCAAAACTGGGAGGAATGAAGAAGACACCACCTGTGCCCGCAACCCCTTAAGCCCCACTCCCAAATCCCTGTAGGGCTTCATGACCTGGCTGGGATTGATCTGAGATGTATCATTTGTGCCCACATGGATAAGGAGCGTAGGGTAGTGGTCAGTGGGCCAGAGGAGCTTAGGGATCCTCTCCGTGATGTCTCGGATATGGGCTCCTGGGAAGCAGCAGACTTCCTGGGCTAAGGTGGCAGGGCGGCAGATTGCTCCCTCAGTCCCCATCACGATGGAGTCTCCCATGACAAACACTTTGTGTTTTACTTAGGGAGAGTTGGAGCAGGAGCTAAAGTTGAGCCTGTGTTGCCTACAGGATCGGGCAGCTTAGGAGGCTCTGCTGGGGCTGCAAGAGGTTCATACGTATTGCAAAGCTCCAGCGGGGCGAGGACCTTTTTGCGGCGGGCCTTCAGGCCCTTGACCACCTTGGTCCAACCCCTTGGCTGGACAGAATGGGAGGTCCCCGAGTCCTCCCTTGTCCTGGAAGGTGACCTTGGTCTACCCTCTGCCTCCAGGGGGTGAAGGGCCAATAGAATTACTTGCTTGTGGATGCAAGTGGGATGTAGTCTTAAGAGAGGTATTAAAGTTTGAGGCGTTCAGTAATAATAGTCTAAAACTAGACAGCCCTCACTTAGTGTTCTGCTTTTTTAAAAGAGTAGACTAGTATTAGCACATATTTCCACTTGAAACCTTGCTTTCTTAACACTTCATTAATTTTATGAAGCCCTTAGCACATAACCTAATAAATTCTCATCTTCATAAATTACAAACCCTTGATACCAACATATTCTCTGAACATAATGGAATTACTTCACTGCTCGTATTATATGTTTAATTTATCCAACAAAAATTATAGTGAAGAAATTGATTTTGGAAATCCTAAAGAATATTGGGCATGTGAGAGTAGAACAGAGTGGTGTCCAACTCTGCAAACAGTTACAAATGAATGTAAGATAATTTCCAAAACACATAACTCACAGCTGTCCAACTTTGGTGCTGTCAGGGGCTTCACATGATACCTGCATGTGGCAGGGTGCATACTGTCTGGATGGCCCCCTGGGAACTCTCCCACTGGTGGGCTGGGCTGGCAGTATGTGGTTTCCCCCACTGGCAGCATGTGACCACCTCCTTGCCCCACACTGTGTGGGCTGCATAGGTGGCATGTGGACCCCTCAGCCTTTCTCTACTACACAGCAGCAGGTGAGGCAGCCACCAAGGCAGCAGGCCACCATAACTACTTGTTGGCCACCAGTTGGACAGCCCTGATGTTACTAATTCAGTCCTATTTACTTGTAGTGTAAAGCCCTTATCACTTTTGTGAATTGGGTTTATGTTTCTAAGGCACTGAGGGTAAAGTTACACATTACACTTAGACCAGGGGTTCCTAAAGATTTTATGCTGTGGCCTGGCAAACCACAGCCCAGCAGTCACAGCCTACTGTGGCAGGAATTTCCGGCTGGAAGACAGGTAAGGATCCCACCCACCGAGCAGAGGTGTGGACCAAACCCTGCGCTACTGCGGGCCCTGCAGAAGGAGCCGCGGCCTCTCCACCCGGCTCTGAAGGGGCCGCAGTTTGTCGGTCTGCAGCCACTTCCAGTTCAGAAGCCACCTGTGCTGCAGACCGGCAGAACTAATTAGTCTACTCTATAGAGAAGCGCATGTGTAGATGTACCCTCTAAAAGTCAAATGAGAGTTGTCTTCTGAGTTGCATATAATAGGCCAACAGAGAGATTGCTATTGTTTTGTATTGTTAACGCAAAGATTTTGTAGTGAACTTCCAAATTTCCTAACTCATGATGCTAACAGCTATTATGCTGTTAATTACTTTGAAGGAATCTTCTAAGTCCTTATCTGCCTGCCTTTATCTTTCCTCATTGTTTCTTTTCAGCTCCTGTGCTCTTATTTGACACTTGCAAATAATTATTTAGCCTTTACAGCCAATCCTAGTTATGCTTAGGGTAATATGAGAATTTAACTTTGTTGACACGTGTTCTTCTTTCTTTGTATTCTCTCTCCTTGTCTTTGAACTTGTAACCTTCAGAGGAAGTTCAGCTTGCAAACTCACTCATGCTCTCAGGCTCTATTCCAGATCACTCTCTCTCAATAAATTGAAGGAATTTCAATGCTATCCATGTCTAAATGCTTGCTAATGCTGACTATTACTTCCAGGGCAATTGATTAATTCGATTTTGAGGGGGGAAAGGGGGAACCAATATGAATATTGTTGAGGTAAGTGAAAGTCAAATATGCATCACAAATTTGACTTTAATCTTTCTAAGAATGCAGAAGTGATATAACTGCCATTATTAGAACAGGCTGAATCAAGAGACTGTTGCTCCTGAGTGCCTGGACTTTAAGTGTGGTTTCAGAGAAGTGCCACTGCTTTGATATTTGTTGTACTTTAATAGCAATTATTTACTCCAGAAGAATAATTGAAACCAACATGCATATTGGTTTGGAACTACGTACAACATTTTTCCACAGAACATCAGTGTGTCAAGGGCATGGGATAACGAAGAGATGATATGACTTTGACTTTCTTTTTAATCTTTCTCTAACTTACATTCTTTATAGCTGCCTCTTTACTGTATTGCCTGGATCAATGGTTCTCAACCTTTTTAGACGCAAGGCACCCCTTGCTCGATGCAAGGCACCCCTCCACAAGTTTTGTGAATTGGGTGGCACCTTATTTCAAAACTAATGTATTTGTTATTGACGGGCAGGGCAGCAGGAGCAGGGGAACCGCTAGGCAGGGAGCTCCTGAGCCTGCCATTATCCACGTACCCTTCCACACCATCAGTGGCACCCCTCAAAGACTCTTGTGGCACCCTGGTTGAGAATCATTGACCTAGACACATTTTTCAGCAATCTCAAATGAACTGCTATATGAAACAGGCAGGCACCCTGGTTTTTATGTTCTTTACTCACCTGCAGTGTTCTTCTCATTTTGTGTCCACTTTAGAAGTTGTGAGTGGTACACTGTAACTATCCAGCAATATTGTAAAAACTAACATGAGGTGGACTTGCAGGAACCACTTCCCTTTAAGCAGGTTTGATAATGGCCACATTTCTGTAAAACAGTATTAATAATAATCGTTTTTTTCTGTCATTTACACAAGTCCCACTGTGTTAGTTCTGGAATTTCAGCAAAAATCATTAGAGATAATGTGTTAGTGGGGTTAGAGCAGCTGAAAATGGCCAGTAAGTTTGCCTATCCACAGGAACTCTGTTCTGGCGGAAATCAAACAGAGGGCTCTCTGCTGTCCCTGGCAGCTGACACGCTATGCTGCCTTTTTCATTGTAACACGTAGTGCTCGTTACTGGAACTGTTTAACTCTCATAGCTACAGTGCTCATCGTAATTAGTTATTTGTGTCTGATCTGGGGAAATATGGTAAAAATAAATAGGTCAAGAGCCGTCTGAAGAATGATTTTAGAAGTATGATGAAAACATTTGTGTTACCTTAACTTGAAATGCTCAGACTCTGCTATGCTTTTCTTTCAAACTCTGGGCACCGCGATCTTTTCTGCTCCACTGAGTCCATTTCTTGGTAGCGTCATTTTTATCACTTCATATGCCAGACCAGTCAAGTTCTGGGAGAAAAACTACAAGTAAGGCAATTAAGAGTTGCATGCACCTGTTGTTTTAAAAATTTTACTCTTACCAGTTTCATTTCTGTAGGTTTCCTCTCCCCAGTACCCCACCCCCTTCCCCTCCCACAAAAAAAAATCTGTACTTTACTTTGGAATATGAAAGTAAGCTTTTTGGTTGAGTCTTGATTCTACCATATTAACTTTATCATAGTCATTCAGTTATTTTTGAAAATGTATTTAAACAATTATCAGGATGTTGCAGATGAGATGTCACATTGCACCTATGAAGCAGACAGAACAACAGAGCTGTGTAAAAGAATCACAACAGTCATTTTTTATTGTCTTAGAAGCCAGCTTTAGTAACTAAATCTGTTAAGCCTTTGGCACCAGAAGTCAGGTTGTGTTAATCCATTTTACATTAGCCTGTTAACATTTTACCAGTTTGGAAATGTTGGGGAGCTCTCACTGCGAAGTGTGAACGGGCAAATTGCCGAGTCTCTATTTTAATTGGTTTTTAACACGTCATTTTTCATAAAGTTTAGCACCAGCCTTGGGTAGTTCTGTTTGAGTTTAGTTTCCCCTTTTCCAGTTACATAAGAAAATGAACTTTAAAGCATAGAAATTATTGGATAATGACATAATTTCCATTTATATAGTGCCTTTCATCCAGTAGATTCTCAAGGCATTTAGCTATTGGTGTCCATAACAGCCCTCCACTGGGGAAATGGGCACAAAAAGCCTCACTGGTTTTAAGATGGAGCTAAGTGAGTTTGCGAAAGGGAGTACCTGACATGATATCTGTGGTAGGAGGCTGGATTCAGTGACTTTGTCCTCTGTTACAAGCTGTACGTAGACTCTTCACCCCTCATTACAATACAACCAGCATGGACTAAAGTATTGCACTTGTTGAACCATGCATAGAAAGCCACAGCAGTTTAAGGCAGGAAATGAAGAATATATTATCCAAAATAGGATTTGGTCAGAGCAGTAGGGATTAGTGTAAAACATTTTGTTGCACGTCTGTCACTTTTATGACCCCACTTAACTATAGCACCTGAGCAACTCCTAAAGAATTTTTAAAATAACAATGATCTTTTTTTTCTGCTTTTCTAACTTATCAGAGGAGTACTTCAATTTGATTTATAGAGTTTTCTGTTTGGTTTTGCTTTGTGTGAGTTGTGTGAATGTATTCATTCAGTGTCCATTGTACCAGTGTAATATTAGTGTTGATGGTATTAGAAGAATGATGGGTTAGAGGTAATCTGATGGAACTCACAGCAAGCACCCTTTTTCCATGGGTCCCACAGAGGGAAACTTAAGAGTATGGACAGGCATTCAGTTCCAACACTGCAAAATTCTGGGAAATTGGCAGCTCTGGAAATCCTTACAAAAATGTATAGGTTGTTCCAGCCTGCAGCTTGCCTCTCAACCCTATGGGCAAACTAGGGTTGAGATCTGGGGACTGCTGCCCAGGGTTCCTGACAGCCACGGAGAAATGCCCCCCTATAACTTTATAGACCCAGATCACCTGGGTCTGTGGAAGGTGCGGGTGGGCAGCAGCATCTCAACTCTTCCCAATTCCAGGAGCAGTTCAGTGGCAAGGATATCCCCTCACCTGTTTCACAGACTGGAAGTATCTCAGGGCATGCAGCTTTTGTATAGATCTGACACAGAAGGCAAGGCAAGCTGACACCTTAGTGACTAACTGGTTCAGAGAAGCATGAGCTTTTGTAGGTGCCAGCCTACTTTGTCAGATAACATCAGATCTTGAAGTAGCCTGTTGCTTACAAAAACTTGTGCCTCTCTGAACCAGTTAGTCAGTAAGGTACCACCCTGTCTTGCCTTCTGCCTAACTTTGGACTAACATGGCTAAGTGCATTTTTTCTAGATATTAGTTATGGAATCAAACCTAGTGATCATGAATAAATGGTTCACATAGCCAGATCTGTTTGGCAGAACTGAGCCTCATCTTCGTGTTGTTTCTACATGGAACTAGGTGGCTTTTTTATTTCTTTCTTCACTATAGGATTTTTAGACTTGAGATACCTGATGTTTGGTATCTTAATAATGGATCTGTAATTTTTTTCCTGTGATTTTTCTGACTCCCATTAAATGAACAGGAACTGTAGGTGCTTCTGAAAATCAAGCTGCTTATGAAGGTCTCTTGGTTTAAGCTTTTTAATGTGTAATGCCAATACTTTTTCTCTTTTAAAACAAACAAAGAATAGATGTATCTTAGTCTTCAAGCTTTTGGCTGTCTCTGAAACCTGAGGGAGAAAATTAATTGTGAGCAATAAGAAGTCATCTGCCAATTTAACTTTTGTCTAAGCCCTGATAATCTGAATGAATGCTTGCCTATTGTGCTTAAACATTTGTTTCTGTATTTCAATCTTAATTTCTGTTTTTGCTTTATAGCATCAGATACCACAGCATAACAGGGGTGGGTATTTACTGCACATGCTCCACAGTAACTACCTATGTGATGCTCATCCCATAGCACTAAGTGATTGAAAACTTCCCTTTAGTAACCTAGATCTCTTTTATTGGGTAGGTCAGTATTGCTAGCTTGAATCTGCTGACTGCCTAGATTTAAATTCCTTTTCTTTAGGCTAGCAGCTTGCAGTCCAGCCCACCTCAGGAAGGTCTCCTGATCTTCAGGGCCTAAGGTCAACCTCCCTGTTCCTTCTTCCTGCAGCATGTTCATAACTCATCTGGGTGCTGTAGGCTGCCAGGACAGGAAGTCTACCAGCAGCAATCCCTGACACTTGTGGCTGACTTCCAGCCCATCTGTATCCCACTTTCTTGTACCCACTTCTAATTAGAGTCAAGCTTAGAAAGAGAGACAAGTACTTTGCAGACAGATTCTTGAAAGAGCAGGACTTGGTCATCTTGGTGTTCAGCTACCACAAAGTGGGGTGGCAAGGGGAGGGTCAGGCTAATCAATGGTGACCCTCAGGGCAAATCCTCACTAAGAGTATGGACATACACACTGAAAGCTAAGCTACCACTGTTCACTTTTATCTACTGCAAGCCAATATCATGAACGTGGACAGTTATTGTGGAGCATCTGACACCCGCTAAATCCCAGACTCTTTTTTCTACAGGATAACTAGTTTATGTACATCCCCTTATGGTTTTCTTTTTCTCTTTTTTTCCCTTTCTTATTTCATTTGTTTTCTTTACTCCTTTCAATTTTTGTCTGCTTTATCACATCCTTCATCCTTGTCCACTCGTTTTTTATTTCCAAGTAAACTCTCCTGTCTTCCTTAATTATTTTCAGACCTGTGCTGCCATTCTCCCTCACGTCGAGGAGCGCCTTACTCCACAGGTATTCCCACTGAGCTTATGGGGACTGCACATGTCCTGCAGTGCTACTCTTTCATGAACAGGGGTGACAGGATTAGTGCTTTAGTGCTTCCCACTGATCCACAAATCATTTTTACTGGGTATACACTTGACTTTATATGTTTTCTTTTAATCATCCTGTATATTTTTGGTGCCCTTCTGTGGTTCTTTTTTGCTAACTAATTTACCCCACATAATATACTAATAGCATGTACCCAAGGGGGCAGATCTACAACTGGTATAAATTGCCATAGACCAATTAAAATCAATGGAGATGTTGCAGTTTCACAACCAGTCCGTCTTCCCCTATATTTATTAGTAGTTTGTCATTCAGAATATTAATACTGTTGCCTACCTTCTCAGTGTTGGTCATTTTGTACAGACCACATTTCTTCACCTAATTTGCTCTCTGTTATGCATTAGACATTATAGTCTGGTTCCTGACTTCTTTTTCACCTTCTTTTTTAATATGGAAATAAAAAATCAGTCTTGCAGAAGTCTGATACTCATCCGAGTGAAATAAGTGTTTGTCTGAACCTTTGGTACCCTCCCTCCAAAATGTAAATTAAATCACCCTACCTACATTTATATTCATTTTGTCACTAGCACTTCTAGTTTAGGTTCTCTTTTCCTTCACTTCCATTTCAATCTGTTACTGCTTTCATGAACAAATGAGCTTTGTAAGCAGAGTGAGAGTTTGGTTTAGGAGTTCTTGAGTCTTTAAGGCTAGGGGCAGACATTCAAAAAGCCCAAGTCTGAATTGATTCAATCTTTGCAGGTTACTCTAACCTGCATAGATTGAACCGATTTGCAAGTGAATAGACATTCACTTTTGATTCCAGAAATGCAAGTACATGCCTGCAGTGGCTCAGGCTAGAAGCCAGAGGGCACTAGAGCAACCCTCTTTTCCATTCCTCAACAGCCGCAAGGCTGAGGGGAAGCTGACCTGGAGGAAGGGCGGCACGGCCAGGCCCCCCCGGCTGGCAGCCAAGTATGATTGGGGAGAGGTTTAAATTTCCACCCTGGCCTGCAGGGACCCCAGCTGGGGTGTGCCTGGAAGGGGATGGGGGAAGCAGCCCTTGCCAGGCAACTCCCCAAAGCCAAACACCAGCCTGGGCAGCGTCTCAGGTGAAGCGGGGTAGGGAGAATTAAACTCCCCTGTCTCCCCTCTCAGGCACAGAGACCCCAGGTGGGGCCTGCCCAGTTTTCCCTCTGCCCCTGCTGGCTGCTTGCACAGTGGGGGGGCCTAGCCAGAGCAGCTGGCATGGCCCTGCCTTCAGGGCTGGAGCTGGGGCTAGAGCTTGGGCCTGTGTGGCTGCGGGGCTGGGGCTGTGGGGCTGAGCCTAGCTTACTTGCAGGCACTTCTTAGGGTGGACATAGAGGGGCCAGACCGGGGTGGGCCATGGGGGATCATGCCCTTCCAAGCTGGCTGCAGCTTCGGCTAGGGCCACAGGAGCTGCACTTTCAGATTGCTTCCAGCTCCCTGTGCCCAGGCCAGGCAGGGAGATCACACAGCCACAGCCGGCTGAGAAGGGCTCAGTGGGGCTGGCCTGGGTCGGGCCATGGGGGCAGGGCCCTTCCCAGCAAGCTGCAGCTGTGTGACAGCCCAGCCTCATGGTATGGGCGGCACCTGGCTGGACAGCAGGCTGCCTGGCCTGGCTTGGAGGTGGCTCGGAGGTGTTTCCACAGCTGCCTCCATGCCCCCTGTCCTGTGCAGTACCCGGTGGCTGCAGTCACAACACAACCTGCAGGGCTGTTCAGCCTCCATCACCTCCAGCTGCCACTGCCGCCCCGCTCTGGGTGAGCAGGTGGGAATCTTCTGCCCAATGTATGGAGCTCTGGCTCCAGCTCCTGGACACCTTCCATCTGCTCCACCTCCCCCACGCAATGAGCAATCCCTGTGGGTGGGCAGAGTGTGTGGAAGGCGTCTGGGATCTGGAGCCACATCTCTGTGTGCTGGGCAAAAGCTGCAGGGCTGAAGCTTCCACCCGCCTGACATGGCAGGAGCAGGAGCCGCAGCTGGAGGTGAGGGGAGCAGAACAGCCCTGCTGGGCCCAGCCAGCTTCCCCTTGCCTCCAGCAGCTCCTCCTCCTCCCACTTCTGCCCCTGCTGCACTGCTCTGGGCAGTGTGTGGGGAAGCTTCAGTTGGGTGAATGGAGATCTGGCTCCAGCTCTCAGCCGCCTTCCACTAACTCCACCCGCCCACAGGGGCTGCTCAACGTGCTAGGTGGGAAGAGCAGATGGAAGGTGTCTGGGAGCTGAAGCGAAAGCTCCATGCACTGGCAGAAGCCACTGGGCTAAAGCTTCCCACCCACCCACCCAGAGTGGGGCAGCAGTGGCAGCTGGAGGTGAGGGAGGCAGAATAGTCCCACCAGCCCTGGCCAGCATGCAGCTTGTGGTGCCGCTGCAGCTGCTGGGTGCTGTACAGGACAGGGGATAAGGTGACAGCTGTGGGCATATGAACCCCTGTGATGTGCGGCTGCCCGGCTCAGGGCCCACCAGTGCCTCTGACCTGTCCCAAGCAGCTTGCTGCCCAGCCAGCTGCTGTCCATGCCAGTGGGCCAGGCTGTCTCTCATCCATAGCTGGCTGGAAAGGTCTGTGCCTCCCCTGGCCCAGGCCAGCCCTCCTGGGCCCTTCCCAACTGGCTCCAGCTGCATAACAGCCCCACCCAGCCTAGGCATGGGGACCTGGGAGCAATCTGGCCATGCAGCTCCCACAGCCGCAGCCCAAGCCACAGCCAGCTGGAAAGGGCCTGTCCCCTGTGGCCCAGGCTGGGCTGGCCCCTCCATACTTGCCCTCAGTAGCGACCACAGGCTGGCTTGGGTCAGCCCCACAGCTCTAGTCATGGATGAGGCAGGCAGATGGTGGGGCCATGCCAGCCGGCTCTGGCCCCCTCTCACCACTGGGGTGAAGAGCGGGGAGAATGCCTGACAGATGCTGCTCCACCCTGACCACGCAGAGCCTGGCTGCCAGTGGGACAAGGGATGGAGAGGGAGATTAAATTCAACTCCCTCTTCCCATTTGCATCAGGCTGTGAATGGGGCTGGCCATGCCCCCCAGATGCGAGGGGGGGAATACTTGACAGGCTGCTACACCCTGGCTAGGCATACCCTGGCTGCAGTCCCCCAGAGGGGGAGGGGAGTGAAGGATAAACCCCCTTCCTTTTCCCTTTGGTTCAAGGGACCATGCCGGGCTGGCATCTGGCCACAGCCCTGTCTTTGCGCTGGCTAGTGAGCAGAAGGGAGGGGCTAACTCTGCTTTCTGAAGCAGAGAGCACAGCCCAACCCAGGGCTGCAGAGCATGCTGGGATGCTGGGGGACTCTGATTTAACTTAAACCAGAAAGGGGGCTGAGACAGAAGTTCCATAAACTGGTTTGACCCAAAATAGGTTAAGTCTGATGCTACATTTAACCAGGTTTATTTTAAACCAGTTTTGGCCATTTTGAAACTGGTTTACGTGCAGATTTTACATTCTGCTACAGGTTTAAAACCACTTTCTGATCACTTAAACCAGTTTGTGTAACTTCTGTCCCTAGCCTACAGGGACACTGTTCCAAAAAAAAGTCTACTCCTCATTATATTAGGGCAAGGAACGTATATGACACATGGATGAAAATAATTGGATTGCTTTACTGCTTTAAATTCTGATATGCCAAACATTATTTATGAGAGAAGTCCTTACTTATACAAATAGCCCTGTTGAAGAAAGTGGGGCTAATTCAAATTCTTAAGCTCTTCAGTACTAAAATATCTATGTCACAGTAAGTGCTGCATGAAATTTCTGTCCAGTGCTGGGCAACCGGCAAATATTTGAATGCATTAAAGGACAGAAATTATAATGGGATTACAGAGAGTGCAGGAGACTCAGGAATTTGATATGGAAGCTTGTTCTGGTTCCTCCCCAAAGCCTTTTTAGGAGAATTAAACCACAGGCTAACTTTGCACACACTACCATGTAAAACAGGCAAAGTGCAGCAGCCAAGTGGCAGGTACATAATAATCAGGTGGTATAGGATCAGTGTGCCATGGTTGTGTGTGGCATTTAATTGAGGAAAATGCATGTTGTCCTATTTTTGCAAGGCAAAGGCAGAGAAACATTCATAAGAAGCACTAGGTGCTGTTTTTATTATTGTATTATTGTTATGTATTATGCATTAGCATGGACCCAATTGGGGGAAGAGGAAAGATGGAGAGGAGACATTAGGCCAGTAACCTGGGTACTAAGCAGCTTTTTAGCTATTTAGTGAGGCGCACTTTGGGTCTTTCTGTTGAGTTCATAAAGCAGTTTCTTTATTGCTCATCCACTATTTTAACTCTATCTTCCAATCCCACTTTTTCTCCTGGGGTTGGACAACGTGGTTCTTGGGCAGCATGTCCCAAAACTGTACAACATGGAGAATTAGAGCAATGACTGGTTTTGAAATTGAGGTGGAGAAATGTTGCTCGATAAAGACGAATTAAGTGTCTTGTGCTTTCCATCAATTATGCCCAATCTAAAAGCCAGTTCTTTGTGACAGGGTTTAACAGGGATCCCTTGCCCTGTTACTGGAAAATGGCATGGCCCTTTAAGGGCAGGGTTTTTGTAGCAAGGCACACGAAACACACGAAACCCATGGGGGGGAGAGTTAAGGAACAGTCCTGTGGTCATGTCAGCTGATGGGAGGCAGGTGACCAGAAAGGGGCAGGGCTTTACTACTGTATAAGCCAGAGCTTGAGCCAGAGCAAGAAGTTAGATCTGGAAAGCAGCAAGGTACAGAAGCCTTGCTGGAAGATTGCTGCTACTGATGACATCTGGGTCGGGAGCTATAGGAGTGCACCCAAGGGATCAGATTCAGGGCCCAGAAGTATGGTTGCCAGCCAGTGGGTTGGGGGCTTGTTTGCTGCCACAAAGTTTAAGTTTGTGTTCAGGTTTTAACTGATGGTTTAGATGGGCCTAGAAAGGGATGGCTTGGAGGTCCCATTAGTGCCTGAGTGGCATATGATTGCCTTGAGCCCTGCCAGGGGTCAGGCTCAAGGCACAGACAGGGGCTAGAGGAGCCCAGAGCCTGAGAAGGGCAGAGGTAGCCCAGAGAGGGGCAGAGCCTGGGGCCAGAGGGCCTAAAACCAGAAAAGTGCAGAGATAAAGGCCCTGGAGCACAAGATAAGGGGCTGGAGTCCAGAAGCCAGGTCTGAAACAGTGGGCCTGGGCTAAGGCACCAGCTACAGTAGAGGGACTGAAGCCAGGAAGGTTGAAGTCCCAACAAGGGAGTAAAGGCCTGAGGTGGCCTGGTGACTTTTGGGGCAAGAGTCCCTCTGGATGTGATATTGCACGTCAGCGGTTATGGCATGGGTGTGATTATGGGGGCAGCTGGAGGTCACAATTTAAGTCCTTAATGCAAACCAGGTCGGGACAGTTGACTCCTGGAGAAGAGAGAGCTACTTAGGTGTCAGTCTCTCATGGCAGCCTCGCTTTCATTAAGTTTCCACCAAAGCATGGCAGGCAGGAAAATGAGGTGAGACCTTGCGAGACAGGACAGAGAGAGAGCCTAGCAGGGATAAAGCGACCTGTAGGGGCATCCCAATGGTCCATAGGCTCTTATTCTGTTACACAGGGACTCTGCTTAACTTGCATGTGTGTGCATGTGCATGTGTGTGTGTGTGTGTGTGTGGCATGTTATGATATCATATGCAGTCCTGGAAACAGCAGAATTGTTTGTTTATAATAAGAATGCATTTTCCTGTTATCTCCAAGCTCTAGTAATCACTCCAGGTCATGTTTAAAATAAGTGTCTGGATTTTTTTTTTTTTTTTTTTTGGGGGGGGGGGGGGGTGGGGGGGGGGGGTGTGTG
>NW_005842243.1:1526344-1548609 GCF_000455745.1 Alligator sinensis | reverse complement strand
GGGGGGGGGGGGGAGTTGTGGAGGGGGTTTGATTGTTGAACAAGAGAAGAGATGAGAATGCTGGGAAAGGACAAATTCTCATGCATCCATTTTGTTTATAACTTTGCAATCTCTTAGATGACAGTGCTTTGATGGAGAAGGAGCACAAAGTTATCTTGCTGCTGGCAAGTTAGTTTTCCCATGGGAGTCCGACTGAGAAATGTTGTATTTGTCCTTATAAAAAAAACATGATGCAAAATCCAGCTCTAGCCTCTTGTTAATCTGTGTTCTACTCCTGGCTTGGAGAGCCCTGTTTTACTCTTTATTTTCACAGCTGTTCAAATGATTAGCCCATAGATGTCAGGGGGAGTGAAAAGGAAATAGCAGTAAATCTTGTTCAACGTATAGGCACTTTAAAGCATCAAGCATCTGTTCCAAAGCTGTTTTCATTCCTTCTTTAAACAAAAAAACTTTATAATGCCATAGCTCTGCTTTCCCCTACTCCTCCCTTCCTCTTTTCTCATTTTATATTTTGTATGTAGGAATAGATAGAATATCACAATAAGCTTGCATTCATTCTAGACATTTCATCACACAAGCACCTGCTAAAGATAGTTTCTGCTTCTGGTCTGATACATCCCAGCAAGGAAACTGCTAATGGAAAACTTTGGATTTTACTAATGAGCCTGTCTTTTGTCATTCTCTTCTTCCTTCTTGTTTCTCTTCTTGGACATCTGACTCAGTTACTATTTTGGAGCATGGCACAGTTTGCATTTGTTTGGGGGGGTCTAAGTGTACTACTGCTTGGTATAACTAAATCAGTTAAGTCTCCCTAAATACATTATGATTAAATTACTAGTCACCTTATTTCCATCTTCCTTTCTTTACTGAGAATATAGTAGCAGGTCTTTCTTTTCTGCAGGTTTTCAAACATATAAAATTGTTTACTGGTCAAGTTGTGAACAGAAATATAGCCACCTAAAATGCCAGGATTTCTGGGAAAGGAGGGATAAGAAGCCCTAAACTTACTCATATTTACCAAGGACAACATTTCTTTGTTTTAGTGGATAGTTTAAATTCCTGGTGACTTCCTGGCTGCAGAGGGGAAAGTGTTTGCCAGTGTGGACACAATTAGCACTAAGTCAAGATTGCAGAGAGATGGAACATGAGTGAGAGGGGCCCATGCTGCTCCATCCTCTCTGCCCTTTAAAATAATTTTCCTTCCATTCCTTCCACAATAGTACCTCCTGCCTGCCCTCCTCTTGTGTAAGTCATGGTTTCTGGACATGTACAGACACAAAACTGTCCTCCATTGTCCTCATATGCAAGCTATATAGGCAATTGTTTATATTTTCCCATTAACATATGTTAAAATTCAGAAAAGTCTTCGGTAGTTGTATTCTTCAGTCTTCTTTTGTTTCACAGTGGTATTGCTTGCATGAGGATGTAGAAGCTATTGTACTCTTTAGTACAGTAGCCTGTGTTTGGCATTGATCAGTACTAGACGCTTCAAAGTAAAGTACAGGAATCTCTGTAGCATACAATTATGGAATAACTAGACCCTAAGGGAAATTTTTTCCCAACCTTATGAATTTCAAGGTTGGCTTATGCCCTCAAGCATAAGCACCCTCTTCTACACTTTGTTATGTCCTGTCTAATGTCACTGTGGGTGTTCTCATTACCCACATAAACATCTCAATATTTTTTAATCTTACTAAGTTCATGGCCTCAAAGATCCATTGTAACAGTAAGCGTTACACTGGATGGGATTGCATTTTAAAAAGCAAAACAAAATGCTCTGAAGGTTTTAAATGTAGTACCTTTTAGTTTCACTGAATGCTCCTGGTCCTTGTATTGTGCAAAAAATTAGATAAGGGGTACTGATTTATCTTCTCAGTACCCTTTAGTATTTTGTATATCTCAATTATGACCATTCCTATTCATCTCCTTTGCAAAGTGCTGGGGCACATTTCCAGCCTCTCAAACTCCTCCTTGTACAGAAGACTTCTGTGCCTCTTGTTCTTTCTGTTTTCCATCCCTGGTCTTCTCCAGTTTCTGCAGTACCTTTTTGAATGGGGTGGCTAGAAGTAGGCGCACAGTTCTAAGTCAGGGCATACCATCCTCAGTATTATTTACTGTCCTAGTTTGTGCTCACCATTATTTGTTTTGCTTTTTTGACAGCCACTGTCCATTTAGTAGAAATTTTCATTGAGTTGGTCACAACATCTCTCATATCTTTTCCTTGAATGGCTACAGTTAATTTACAGCTCGTGGAACACTGTATATAAATTCTACAGATAAGTGTGCATGTGACCATAGTAGTGTATTATAGACACTCTTGGTCTGATTTCAGTTCCTTATCTCTGTATGGCACTCCTGTTGATTACAGTGGGAGTTAAATCATGAAAGGTTTGGAGGATGGACTGAGAGGTTGTTAGCTATTATTTGGTACCAACTCTTTGATTCCAATGGCTGTCTGCAGTGCCTAAAGTAAGTTTATATATTGGAAACATTTATTTATATATTAGAAGAAAATAATGGGGCACAGTTGCTAAGGTATTTCATTACAGCTTCAGAGCAGGGTTTGAATTCATGCCAAAGTCCCCTTGTACCTGCAATTGATCCAGCTGTGAAATGGGTACCAATCATTCAGAACAGTGAGTCAAAGATGTCCGGACGTAATGCTAGCCATATCACTCTTTTGCGTGCTGTTAAGTAAGACGTGGGCATATCTTAACTACACTAGTGCGAAGGGCTGTTAGGCTTGCATGGACCTTCCTTATAAGGTGGGAGGCAGAATTTTCCTGTATTACTTTTTTTTATTATTATAACTAGAGAGTACTGCAGTTTCCAATCAAGTATTCTTTTCGGGAAAAAATATGTACTCGTCTAAGATAAAACAGTAATCTGTAAAAATTCATAGTAAGATGTACCTTTTCTTGAAATTGGGTAGATAACTAACGAAGAACATAAGAGCACTTGGACAAATAATTAGGGGCCAATACTGATAGCAGACTTTTAAGGAGGCAGATCCGATTTCTGATGCTCAGCCCATCAGCTTGAAGAACAGTGTCTGACTGGTAAATCTGTTGTGGTGGAAGGGGTGGGGGAAGGGAACGGTCATGGTGGGGGGAAGATTGAAGCCCCTAAGTTGAGGGAGGGTGTGGGGCTGGGGCGGAGGCAGGGGCAGGGGCTGGGGTAGGCGCTGCCCAGCTGGGGCAGGGCACAGGATAGAGCCATGGCTCATCTGGGAAGGTATGTGGGGGGGTGCCACCCCCGCCTCTGCATGCACCCCAAGAGGTCATGGGGGTCATGTGCCCCCGGATCTGTGCAGGGCAAGAGTGGACTGCCACAGTGGGCCGGGGCCAGGGCTGCACCAGGCTCTTCCTGGTGAGGGGTGATGATGGGAGGGGGACTGCAGCCACCCCAAAATTCTCCATAGCCCCCTTGACCTCACCTCCCAGCACTGCCGCTGCTCTCCCTGAGTGCAGCTCAGCCCAGCCCAGGCCCTGCCTTGAAGAGCCCAGCAGAGCCCCGTCTCCAGCCCTCAGTGGCAGCCCACACCGTCCCACACAGATCTGGGGGCACATGCCC
This sequence comes from Alligator sinensis, assembly GCF_000455745.1. Lineage (NCBI taxonomy): Eukaryota > Metazoa > Chordata > Crocodylia > Alligatoridae > Alligator > Alligator sinensis. The sequence goes on along the minus strand of NW_005842243.1, from coordinate 1,545,036 downwards.
CCCCTGCCCTCTGGGGCATGTGTGCAGGGTGGAAGCTGCTCCCCCTCTGCACCCCCAGAAGAGCTGCAGCTCTTGCCCTGTGCCCCGTCTGACCCTGGCTGGGCAGTGCCTGCCCCAGTCCCATTCCCTCCCTCACCACAGGGGCCTCGATCTGCAGCCCCCCATCCTCCTTCCCTCCTCTTTCCCCTTCCACAAAAGACTTACCACCTGGATGCAGTTCTCCAAGCTGCTGGGCTATGCTACTCACTGCTTGCGTGCTGCATTGTGGCTCTGCACATGCACGGGGCATTTATTGGCCAAATTATAGGCCACACCAGGCAAAAAAAGCTAATTTCCAATACAGTCATTTTTCTTTACATTGATGCTGATCTGATAATGGACCAATGTATTCGTGCACGTTTACAAATAATTGGGGAAGAATGTAAGAGCGTTGCTCAGGCATGCAGGGATGAAGTCAAGAAAGCCAAAGTGCAATTGGAGGTGCAGCTTGCAAGAGATGTGAAGGGTAGCAAGGGTTTCTGCAAGTATGTTGGTAGCAAAAGGAGTATCAGGGAAAGTGTGGGTCCCTTACTGAATGGGGGAGGCAACCTTGTGACAGAGGATGCAGAAAAGGCTGAAGTGCTCAAAGCCTTCTTTGCCTCAGTCTTCACAGGCAAGGTCAGCTCCCAGACTACTGCACTGGGCAGCACAGTTTGGGGAGGAGCCCTCAGTGGTGAAAGAACAGGTTAAGGACTACTTAGAAAAGCTGGATGTGTACAATTCCATGGGGCCAGATGGGATGCACCCAAGGGTGCTGATGTGATGGCAGAGCCATTGGCCATCATCCTTGAAAACTCATGGCAATCAGGAGAGGTCCTGGATGATTAGAAAAGGACAAATATAGTGCCCATATTTAAGAAAGGGGAAAAGGAGGATCTAGGGAACTGCAGACCAGTCAGCTTCACCTCAGTCCCTAGAAAAATCATGGAGTAGAACCTCAAAGAATCCATTTCTAGGCCCTTGGAGGAGAAGGAGGTGATTAGGAACAGTCAATATGGATTCACCAAGGGCTTTTCTATGATGAGACGACTGGCTCTGTAGATGCAGGGAGACCAGTGGATGTGGTGTACCTTGATTTTTAGTGAGGCTTTTGATACTGTCTCCCGCAACATTCTTGCAGGCAAGCTAGGGAGGCATGCGCTGGATGAATGCACTGTAAGGTGGATAGAAAACTGGCTGGAGCATCGGGCTTAGAAGGTAAACCAGAGGATGTTTGTGCCCAAATGAGCTGTCAGACCTTGTTTCTATAATTGTAATGGAATCATTCTGCTTCTTTCATGATATTGAACACACTTCCAATTAATCCCATCATCTCTACCTCCTGCTATCCTTTACATCTTCATGTCTGCCTACTGCTTCTCCTACTGGAGAATTCTCACTTCCCTACTTACTTACCCAAATCCACTTTTCTTAACTTTAAGCTTTATCTGCATGGCGCAAACAGCCTAATACATCCCAAAAAGGAAACTGAGGGACCCTCCTTCATAAAGCTCCTACATCATGCTACTTTTTCTCTCCTGGCTGGATTAAGGTAAAATTGTGCATCTTCCAGTATTTACCTTTCAAGCACCCATGAACGACTGGTGCCTCCTGAAACTGGCGGCGATCATCCACAGAAGCTGGCAGCGGCTTCGGCAGTGGGCAATCTTGGGGGGGGCGGGGATACATGTCCCCTCTATGAGTCACCTATGCAAGCACCCTTCCTTCTATTTGACTGAACCCCTCCTACTATGCATATATTTTGCATATTATTACTGTCCTTTTCAATTCTTTTTATTCTGTTTCCTTGATTGGTATGTTTAGAGAAGCTGGAAGGAAGGATAGATACAAGTGCCATTGCTGTATTTGGTTCTTCAACCTGCCCATAGGGGTACTGAATAAAAGAACAGGAGCTAGTAAGAGACATCAGGAACCAGATGGGATGTTAACTTCAAAATTAGTTAGACGTTTAGAAACATTCAAACATACTTGCTTTTCAGGGAAAGCGCCCAAAGACTTGCTTAGAGTTTCTGTGAAATAATGTTATTTAGTAAGAAATCCAATTACTAAAGTAATTATCAATTTGGGTGAGTGAGGATGACCAAATTTAAAGAAAGAAATTGCCTGTGGAAAACCCAAATTACCCACACTCCCTGAAATTCACCTTAAGAAGTTCTGCTTGACAGCAAAAAGCCCATAAGGAAATGTGCAGCTGAGTTTGGGCCTTGTTACACCTTGTACTTCGAGCTGTTCAAATGTTGATCAGTGTTAGTGCTAGCTCAAGTTTGGAGCTTTTCTGACTTCTCCACCTGCATAACTGTGAGTTGCCATTAGAGGGCTGGCAAGCAGGGTCCTGACTAGCACCTACCTCTGTGAGTTGCCACTACTGGGCTGGTGAGCCCAGACAGACTAGTATCCCTGCTTTAGGTGGGAGGGTGTGGAAATGGTTTGGGGGGGCAGGAACATTGAGTGGGGAGGTGGAAAGTTAATGGAATGGGGGTGGGTAATGAAATGGGAGGTGGAAAGGAAATAGGGGTGGGTGATGGGTGGTGAAATGAAGGAAGTCAGCCACTTAAAATAAAAATTAGTTAAAAAAAAAAAGAGAGAGAGAGAATAAATCAAAAACTAATTTAAAGGAAGACTCATGTTTTAATAAATTAGGATTGTGTGGTATGTGGGGGGTGCTGGTTTTACTTCCCAGGGTGCCTGGGAGGTGGGAGCAGTGAGGGAAGGCATGTTTGGGGGATCTACTGCCCCTGCCCCAGGAAGTAAGCCCCAGCTCAGGGGGACTGAGTCTGGTCCCCTGCCCTGTTCCTTCCCCCGCCTCCCTTAGGTCCCACTCCTGGACCTATCCATGCCCTGTGATCTGACTAGCTGGCATGTGCTCTGCAGACTGTTTGCATGGGGTTGCACCCCTGGCAGGTGGGAAGGTCACGCTCCCGATGGCAGGAGGGGGAGTGCCAGAGCTTCCACCTGGGCAGTAGAGTTCAGGGGATAGAAAGTTTGTTCAGACAGACAGGAGGGTTGGGGAGAGGACACGGGATCCTGGGATGCTGGGGACTGCAACTTAGGTGGCTCATTTGTGGGGAGTGGCCACACGTTAATGGAACACAAGCTGGGTAACACAGATCAGAGACAAACCTGCCCTGGAGTGGTGTAACTTGAGTTGTCTGAAATGTGCTTAAAACTAGTTTTAGGTGTTAATGTGTGGGCAGTCTAGGGGTTAAGAACTCCAGGAACTACCTAAAATTAATGTGTAATAAGTCCCTTTGATTATTGGGTGCAGTATAGGATAGTCTAATGTCATGCAAATTCCCTTAGCCTTTAAGAAGATACAAACAGAACTTCAGTTCCCATAATTGTGGAAGATTTTAAAGTCCAGTAGGGACTCACTGGAAGATATTTCAACAATTTGTACTTATTTCATTGTATAACAAATATTCAGTATGTTGCACTATGTCTTTACAAAAATTAAGTTTCTGCTTTGAAAATATGTGGATGAAGCCCTGGGTTTTTCCTGCACTGTTAAGGAAATCAGCATTCTTTATCTGGTATATTAAGGCTACCTTGTTCAAGGCTTAAGTTAAGTGATCTACAGTACAGTTTAGATGACAGCTTTTAAAGCTGTGGCATAGCTGCAAAAGCTGCTTTTCTTTCTTTTCTATCTTAGCATTCAGTCTGCATTACCTGCTTCTGAAGCTATTAAAGTACTTTTGCTTTCCTATAATTGCTTCATACATATATCAGAAACGGGCTTCCACAGCAATGTTCTAAACAGAAAGATTTTTCACTCATAATTTTCTGAAGTAATGATTCATTTCTTTGGATTGATCTTTCTGGAAAAAAATGTCTCTTATTTTATCACCAGCATCTGCTTAACTTTGTGCTTCAGGTGCTTAGGGGGGTCTCATGAGAAAAACCTTCTTACCAGCTCTCAGGATCTCAGATGGAAAAATGTGTGTCAGATACAATATTGACTTTACATCTGATATTGTCCCATGGAATTAAAAATCATCATGGAATGTGATTATAAGATGCCTTAAATATACCCATTTTGAAATAGCCATGTTCTTTGGTAAGAATGGGAAATTGCTCAAATTCCATGACATGGTCCTCAAGTTCCCCCTTTAATTCCCTCTGCCAGGCATCATAGGAGATGGGCCTGTGTTCTGAGACAGACAAATTCTGGCAACCTAATCATATTAAAATAATTCTTCATAGTCAGGGTTGCCGCATAAGACCACCTCTGCTCTTACCCTTTTTCTACTGCATTAGAATTAAAGACTTTCATTACAACCCACCAGACCCACTAGAAAGAAAAGTAATTGAGATCAAGAATACATCAAATTAAATGTTAATTCATGCAGATAGTGCGCTAATATTAACTAAGAGTTATATGCACACCTGCAGAGTGAACCACATGGAAAACTTGCTATTTCGAAGTAAAGCTCAATAGCACATTGAGAGCTGAGGAAAGCAGTATTATCTCTCCTGCACTTTCTCTGTGAAAACCCTTGTACACATTTCTTATGGTTGGCTTTCTGTGGCTTTCATAGAGGAAATATTGCTGCAAAATGGAGAACGAGGCAAGAGAGGTTTGTCTTTTTGCCCTTAGGTAAGCCACTGTCATTTTCCCAGCAAGTTGATTTTGGAAATGTTACAAGAGGCAGTGATTTATTAGGGTGATATCTTTTATTGCACCAACCATGTAGTTGGGATAAAGATAGACATTCATTGTCAGGTTGGCAGTAGCACACAGAAACTTCAGCTGTCTTGATTGGGATGTGCATGATGGCAAAGGGAAGAGATGTGCTGCTAAATGGGACAAAATGGAAGAGAAGAGACTTCGGAAGTAGTGAACAGAGAGGTATGGGCTCAAGCAATGAAAGCATTTCTACATGCAAATGAGATGTTTGCACATTAAAAAGCACAGGTCCTTCTCTTGTTCTGTCAGTGGACCCCCCCCCCCACCTCCCCGACCACACAATGAAGCTGGGACTCTGTGTTTTTTTCTGTCTGATTTTTAGCATTCCTCAACTCCAACCCCTTAAAGGAGATGTTCATTTAGTATCCAAGCCAGTTGATGCCCTGCTTGACACATTTAAGAATGAATCCATATCTATGGATAGATAATAAACCAAAAGAAACCTGGAATTATAACTTTTTCAGAAAAGTTGCCATTATGCCATTGCTGTTACAGAAATGGAATGATCAGTCGCCACAAAAAATGTAAAATATCCTTGGGTTAGTGTATATTAAGGGTTTTGAAATAACACTAGAGGTAATCAGAGTATAGTGGCCCTGAAGAAATAGAAATGATATCTTTGGGATACTATAGTGTTAAAATCATTTCAGCCACCACTTTTATTTTATTTTATTTTATTTTATTTTGTATACGCTGCCATTACAAATTTTAAAAAATGTATTTTGAAAAGTTTAGGAAGATATTTTATGTTAATGTTGGTGAGAAGAAAGCCTAAATTTAAAACAAAACCATTTTCCTGGCCTTTTAATAGTTGGATGTTGCTAAGCTTGTAGAAGTATTGCAAGGATTATGACTATACCTATCCTGTTGTGCTGCCATAAATCAGGGATGTTTGGATGATCCTGCCTTGAGTAGGGGCCTAGACTAGTTTATTTAGTGAAGCCTCTTCCAGCCTTACTTTCCAGTGTGCCTAAGTTGTTTTGACAGACAGCAGCCAACACAAGCCACAAAACTGTGTACGTGCACACACTTTTGGCAGCAATTGTGGCTCAACTGCATAGCTAAAGCATCAGAATACAAAATGCAGTATGGGAAGGCAACAGCTGCTACATGAATTATGGGAGCCAACCGGAAGTACTAGAGTGACTGCAGGCACCTTCATTCACCATTAGAAAGCAGGAGAAGCCCTGTAACTATGCCAGCAGAGTGGTGGTTTCTATTGCCGCAGAAGACGTGGGTATGAAAACCATTCAAAGTTTTGCCAGCAGAACTGGAGAGCAGACGAGACTGAAGAGCTTGTGGTGTTACAAGAAAGGAAGAGCAGGTCCTGGTGGTCTCAGAACAGAATTAAGAACCCTAAATTGCTTGGCTGAGATTCTATGTTGTGCTTAAGAGCAAGCTTGCAACCCAGCAGGACTGTCATTAATGTGGGGCTAAGCCATCTTTCTACAATACCAGGTTTGGGCTGCTCCATGGATGAGAGACAGTCATGAAACTTATGTTGGCTCTCACACCTGTCTGAATGAATGCTGTCCCTCTAAGCTGACCTACAGGTTACAGTGTGGCTCAAAATCTCAATAACGCTGTGTTCCAGCATGCCTTTCCCAGGTGCTCCCTTGGCATGTCCCCTTGCTAGAAGATCCCTGGAAGAATCCTTGAGGCGGTTTTCATCAGCTCCTGTGCCCAGTTCATTTATCCATGGCTGAACCCTTGGAGTCCATTCACGCTGCTTTGTAGGGCTGTGCAAGGCTTCAGACTGTGCTTTGGATCCGGAGAAGCTTCAGAAGCTTCAGCGTCTGAAGCAGCATGTCCAGATTGAAGCACTGGCTTCGTTAGGCTTTCTGAAGCAGTTCAGAGCGTCTGAACCACTTCGGAAAAGCTTCGGAGCCACTTCGGACTTTGGAAAGTCTTCGGAGCCACTTCGGAGATCTGGCCATAGGGTGTAATGGGGAATCAAAGAAATATCTATAACTGTTGTTTTTTGTCTGATTTGGATGAAACTTGCAGAGGTGGTAGCCTCTGCTGAGCATGAAGCCTGCCACATTTCAAGAAGATTGGTGAAGGGATTTGGGGGGAACTGTACTCCAAATTCTTGAAAGCAAAACTTATGTCACGTGTATGTGTTACACCACAGCAGGGTGAAAACTGCAGGGATGGTAGCCCCTGATGAGGCCACAAAATCTGCCAAGTTTCAAGAAGGTAGGTGCAGGGGTTTGTGGGGAACTGCACCTCAAGCTGTGGACAAGCAAAACTTGTGACATGGGTGACACTGTGTGTTAAGGTGCAGCAGGGTGAAAGCTGCAGGGATGATAGCCCCTGCTTATGTCCTTGAAACTTGGCAGGCTTTGTGGCCTCAGCAGGGGCCAACACCCCTGCAGTTTTCAGCTCGCTGCGTCTTAACACACACAGGGTCATCTATGTCATGAGTTTTGCCTGTCAGCAGCTTGAGGTGCAGTTCCCCCCAAACCCCTGCACCTATCACCTTGAAACTTAGCAAGCTTTGTGGCCTCACCAGGGGCTACCATCCCTGAGTTTTGACCCCCCTGTGGATTAACCCATAGACGTGACATGAGTTTTGCTTTCAAGAATCTGGGGTACAGGTCCCCCAAAACCCCTGCTTCAGAGCCGCTTCAGCCGAATTGAAGTGGGAACCTGATTCAGAACTCCAGACTGGAACCCTGGCATCCGAAGTGGCTGGATCTGAAGCTGGATCTAATAGCTGCATACTTGCACAGGCCTACTGCTTTGGCCTTTTTCATCAGTTTAAAGGAACCGGAGAGGTTATGAAGACATCTTGCTGATGTAATCCTGACACTGGCACCCTTTATAGGCTTGGCCAAGTGAATTTATTTTTCTTTCTGTTTTATTCTCATTTTACTGAAGGACATAATTAATTCTCCCAGACCTGCTTCTCCAGGCTGCTGCAAGGATTAATAATGTGTATTAAGGTAAAAATGTCAAGGGGATGGGGCTTAGGAGCCTATCTTGTATTGGTGCTTTTGAAAAGTTTATCTGTAAAGCCTGTGAATTACCACAAAGAAAAAAAGCGCTCTGTAACCACCAGATGCATCACCTTTGGCTGCCTCTACTTGGGGATTCCTTTCCATTCATGTTGGTATAGAATATTCCACCAGCCATGACTGCTAAAAGAATACCTATTTCTAACTGGACACATTATTATATCCAATCCCACTGGACCCTGATTTTGTTGCAGTGATCAATTCATTTGTGATCTCCATGTTTTTAGTACCGCTTATAATGTCTAGGAATGTAGGCATGAGCTGTCTAATAAACTGTCTCTTGGTCCAGGAGCTTCCATGACAGCTGTGCTCCCTGAGACAATGAAAAATACCAACCAATGGGGGAAGGCTCTGTAATATGGGAGGCAAAGTTCTTGCAAGCTTCACTTCTCTCAAGAGATAAGAATAACCATGGGCCTTCATGTTTTAAAACTAAATACAGAATGCTTGTATGTGATTTGCCTTTCCCTCAGTAAATGTTGCATCTGCACATATACATGAAAAAAAAAACCTGTAGAATTTTAATCAAGCCATTTCTTTTAAGGGCTGGGAAGGAAGTAAGATATAATTTATGTTTTTGAATACTTGGGAGGTACTTTGGAGTCGATGTAAATATTGAGAAATACTGGGAGCATCTACACAAGACATTTACTGCAGAGCTGCCTAATTATCTCCATAGTAAATGTCTCAGCATCTACACATGTGGCCCTGTTAAGCCACAGGAAACTAATTAACTCTGCCACAGGTTAGTACTCGTAAATGTAAGCACTGTCTTTCAGCGGAGTTCGTTAGTGTGCAGCAAGGCACGTGTAGACACTGATGGGGCTGGCTGGGGCACAAGGGTGTTTTAGTGCAGGGGCTGCCTACTGACTAGCCCCACACTGGAGCACCGTTGTGCACCAGCCAGCTCCTCCACAGCCAGTTGAGCTGGATTGGAGGGAGCAGCCCTGGACCCCCCACCTGGGGCCCCTACCATTTGGGGCTACTCCGACCTGGTTCAATATGCTGTGGTCCCAGGCGCACATTAAAATGTGGTGCCCAGGCGCACATTAAAATGTGGTGCCCAGCGTGGTATACGCTGGAGTTTATTGCTCCATGCTAATTGCATGAGTAGATGCACCCACAGTGTAGTATATTGTTACTAGCTTTCAGCTTGAGTCTGCTACACTTGCCTGACATCATACCGCAAGAATAGCTCCGCTGGAGTAGAAGAACAGTGGGGGACAAAAAATGATCCTTTTTTCTTAGTTGGCTATATACTTTTTGCTTAAGTTGCATTAACAAAGAACTAATAGTAATAACTGTGTTTGACTATTGAGAGCAAACCAGTTTCCAGGTTAGGAATATGAGCTGTGTGATCATACAAACAGGATGTATGAGAAAAAATGTTAAAAAGAAAAAATGGGAAATCTTGTCTTTAAAGGGAATTGGTTATACAAAGTGTCTTTTCATTTCTAGCACAAGAAGAGTGGACCACTCCAATACAAGACTGGCAATCCAGATTGAAAAGGACCCAGGTATGGCTTGGGGTGTTTTTCTATATATTTTTCTAAAATGTGATTTATTTATTGTATTGTGGCTGTGTTTTGGGAAAGCTTGAAGCAGATGCAAAGTGCTTAATCACTATGTGAATAAAGCTGATCAATTAAAATGTAATAGAGATTAAAAACTGCAAAGATCCTGATTAAGTCATGTGGTTTGGTATGTAAATACATTCTTTACTTTTTTGGGGTTGATTAGATAGCTGCTGAGTTGTGAATCACTTATTCAATCATAGAATCTCTGTGTGTCCGTGTATATAGTAAATAGCAGACAGAGTAGGTCAACTTGAAGGTCAGCTGTTGGTCAAATAACGATCTGGGAGAGTTGGTGTAAATACCCACTTTCCACTAAGTATGACAGTGGGCATTCCTTGCAAATTCTGTTAATGACCCTTGTGGAGAGTGTGTTATCTTGGGTTGAGTAGAAATTTTGCTAGAAAAGAGACACAGGAAAGCAAAGGGATAAAATGCACCTTGTGTTGCTATATTACTTAACAGTGTATTAAAGGTAGCTTTGATTAATGTTAATATACAGCAGAGGTCTAGATGGTTCTGAACATTTCCTGAAAGAAAGGAAATGCTCTAAGTCAGGGAGCACAAAAGGTAGATAGCATCTTGCAAAAAGTGCTAGCATTTGGCAGGATCACATCCTTACAGAAGAAGCTGATGTAAACATTTTAGGTAAAATACTGATCCCATTCCAGTCAATACCAAGGCTTCTACTAAGTACAGCCAGTATATTATTGGTTAATTTTAATTTCTACTTTAAAAAAAAATTGTAAAATGTGTTGTAACAAAATTGAGGGGGAAGTATGGGAAAGGCGGAAATGAAGCTACAAAACTGAATAATCTGTCTTCCTTTACACAAAGGATAAACTTGCTTTCTGGGTGGTAGGAACAAAAGGTACTTATAGTATATTAAAGTGAACAAATGTGTCTTTAGATAATGGGAGAGTGAGGCATCTTAATGATCCACATTCATTATTTTCCATTTCAGAGCATGAAATAAAAACATTTTGCTAGCATTGCTGTCAAGTGACAATAGCCTTTTATTATAATGATGTATAATAATATTGTTAAACCCAATGTTCAGGCGAAACATTTGCTTTTTCTAGTGTGGTATAAATCTTAGTTTTCTGACTAGTTTAGGTCTTCATCAAAATAGGCCAGTGGGAATATATCTGAGTGTGGGGTATAATGACCCAAATACAAAGTCAACCCATTTAATATGAACATGACCCAATGAGCTTGAGTGGCCTTTACAGAGTATTGGGGTGAGCTGCTGATGCATAGCAGAAGATAAATGCACTTGCCAAACCAAACATGCTCATTAAATAAGGGAATTCAAGCACACTGACACTGTATTAAGCCAAGACACACAGTTTTGGAAAGTGTGAAGATTTTAGTTCATTTCAGTAATCATAATGAAGTGCTAATTTTTAATCCAGTTTCAAAATGCACTCACATGAGTTTTTAGACTCTGATTGGGGTGCTCCTTCTCCCAGCCTTCTAAGAACTAATTGACATTAGAGATTCTTGTTAGTAAAGCTGATTTTTACAATTAATAATAACAATTCCAATGATGATTGAACCTTGACACTTTTCCCTTCAATATGCTAAATTTGTGTTTTAAAAAAAATGTGTTTTACAGGTAATTTGATGATGTCATGGTCTTAGTTATCCATCGTCATTGGCAGGGGTGGAGACTTTATTAGGTTACTTAGAAGTTTAGCCCTACAGCTCCAGTTGAAAATAATAGGAGACAAAATCCCTTTGTTGGCTATGAAAGTATATTTTTTCAGCTATTAAACAGTGTGTTTGGATAGTAGTGGCCTAGGGAGGCATGTGATTCTTTAAAATTCATGTTAGTAAGCAAAAACGAAACTATCTTAACATAGTAGAGGGCCCTCAAACTAATTACTCCAGGGCTTCCAGAAAATTCCTGATATTATTAAACAGGGGAGATGTAGCGGTCCAGCTTTGATCTGCACATTGTCTCACATCCAGTCTTCTACTTTCAGCATTGTTTTTTTTTAACTAAAGATCACATACCTGACTCTATATTAAGTAGCTAGGAGCTAGAGGTGCAGTAGAACTTTCAAGGAGATGCTGTCATCTCCCAGGAATAGGCTGTGTTATAATAACTAGCAAGAAAGTAGGATCAGATTAAAAATGGTTTGATATATATAATATATTTATCCAGACATAGCGTGCTCATTAAGTGCCTGGGATGGGGCGGGGGAGCAGGAGTGGTCTGGGGGTATGTCAAACACTGTAAACTTGGGGCAGTAGAGGATGAAGGGAAGGGAAGCCCTTCGTGGGCTGCTGCTGCTGTTGCAGCACCAGTTCCTCTGGCAATAATAGCCCCACAGCTGGGCTCCCTGGGACCCAACTCTAGTGCCCGTTTGCTCTCCCCAGTCCCAATACATACATACTGGCAAAGGCTTTCCTGGGAGGGGGAGGGAGTACACCATTCCACTCGCTTCACTCACTCCCTGTCCTCCAGATACACAGCTTCATGCAGTACTGCCCTGCCTGAATCCTATGCGTCCACTGTAGCAAAAACTCCCAGGGGGTGATTCTGGTGCCCCCTCAAACTCAGCCCCCAAGGCCCATGCCCAGTTCACACCATCCAAGTTACGGTACTGAGTTTACCTATAATAATGTTTGTTGCTGTGCTTATAGGAAGCGATGACAATAATCTCAACTCCATTTTTTATGAGCATCTGACCAGATCTCTGCAGGAGTCTCTTTGTGGAGATTTGATTCTTGGCCGCTGGGGAAACTACAGCACAGGAGACTGTTTTATTTTGACATCAGATTATTTAAATGCCTTCGTTCACTTGATCGAAATTGGAAATGGCCTTGTTACCTTCCAGCTCAGAGGACTTGAATTTCGAGGTAAGGAACTACGTACCTGGAGGAGTAGGAGACGAGCATAAACAAATTAGTTGCCAGGCTTTCTTCACATACTGAAACTCCATAGCCTGCTTATGGTACAGTAGACTGTTGAAAGGGCATATCTGGCTTTAATGGCAGCCCAAAGCATTGGAAAATTGAGTTAAGTCCTTCAACACAATGTGATTTGAAAACAATATAGGAATGTTGTGTTCTTTTTATTTGTTTCTTGTTTCTGAGCCTTTTGGGTATGCTTGCATTATGCTGTTGCATCCTCAGCCATGACAGCTGTGATTCTTTACAAAACTGCGTGACTTTAAGAAGTGGAGCCTGAGAAATGGTCACAAGATTGCCATCAGATCATCACAGTTAGCATGAACATGAAGATGAACACCTGTCTGGTATTGACATGGTTAAGTGTTGGCATTAGGCTGCTTCTGGCTACAGTGACAGGATAGTTTGTCCTTTGAACTGGTGCTGAAAGCCGCCCAGAATGGCTGGGGTCCACTCTACTTCCTACTTGGAAGGAAGAGAAGGAGGGAGTGAAGAGCCGATTCCTAGTTTGGGGCATACAGTTGCTGAGACCGTTCTTGGCAGCAGAGGGAAGGTGGCCCCACTTTGTCTCTTGCTGGGAGAAGGACTGTTCCTTGCTGTGAGTGCTTCTAACTGGCAACAGGGTGAGTTTTGGCATTTGGGGTTCCACGTTCATTTTTGTGGTCACTCCTGTCCTGTGTGCGTTGCTGCTAGGAAGAGAAGGAAAAGATAAAGGAAACTGCAGAGCTTATCAGCCAGCTTTTAATCTCTCTCCATGTTCTTTATACTAGGCGAAGTCGTCTAATTATTTATTTATGCAACATACAAGTGTTCTGGTATTTTCTCAGATGTAGAAAGAGTATCTCCCTGCTCCAGAGAGCTTAGGATCTAAATAGGTAACATACAAAGGAGTGGGTGAAGAAGGTATAAATTGATGACGTGGCAAAAATATTCAAAGCAGGCTCTGGGGTCTCTGGGTGGTGCAGTGGAGGAGTGGGGAGAGGTGTCCTTGTAGGTAAGATGTTAGGTTGGGAAACAAAAATATGGGTCCAGTCCTTGACTCTGTCATGGATTGCCCATGTGTTCTTGAGTAAGATCTGTAATGTAGCGGGAGGGTAAGCATGGGGTTGTGAAAAAAAATCATTTATGTTTGTGAGGCCCTTGGACCCTCTGGTAATGGAGCCACAGAGAGCACAGACAGACAGATTGTAAAAAGAGGTTACATGAGGGAAAAGTAAAGAAGAGCAAGTGTTCACTTATATGCCCTATAAACTCTTATTAACAATGACAGATAGCTCTATTGCTTTCTTCATCTTCAGAGACATCTGTACAGACATTAACTTCTCTTCATGTCGCTCTAAGGTAAGTGATAGCATCCTTATTTTGAAGGTAGGCAAAATGAAGGCAGAGGGGTTAAGTACCTTGTTAAAGGCCACATAGGGAGTTCATCGAAATTTTCCTGATATGCTGATTCTCTTTTTTCATGCCCAGGCCAGCAAACTATACGTCTTTCCTCATTCTTTATGCATGAACATAACAATAAGCCGAGACAGGACACGCATTATTAGGCCACTGGTATAACAGTGTGACAGCTTTAACCAATTAGTTCTGCCTTTAGCAAGGAGTGCTACAGTAGCACTGGCTTCAAAAGGAGATAAAACTTTGTGTTAAATAATTAACTCCTTTGAAGCCAATATAGGCAGCCTGAATGCCTCTTAGTTGCAGTTTATTCCATTTTACTGGAAGAAGGAAAAATAAGACACAATATACAACATGTATTAATCTGAAAAGTAGATTCCTGTAAGAATTGCCCTATCCCTTTCCCTATGCAGAGATTTAAATGTGTTTAAGAAAGGTTTTTAGTTTAAATTCTTTTTGGACTTTTTCTGAGTAGCAGAGCAGAAGTAGCTCTACTATGTGTAGTTAAGTCTCTGTTATGTGACATTCTTGTTTGGATTAAAATGTCTCATTGAGGAGCTTGAGGTGCCTTTTATAATATTACCACCTTACCTCACTACCACTTGTCTGTCTCCATCTTTCCATTCCCTAGGCAGATAGAAGGCCTAGAAATGACAAACAGCAAATGTGACAAGATGCCCCCACCCCTGTCCTTGTTGGGAGAGAAGATCAGGGTATAGCAGGCAAAATTAATTAGCTGGAAGTAGAGCCGTGTAAAACCCAGTGGTTTTGTATCAAAGTGGTCCATGTGAACATTGACTTTGTTTTGTTTGTACATTATCTCCAAGTATCATTTTTTTTTTCATTTGAATTTGAAAGCAAACTTGTTTTAAATTGCAGAGGCTCACCCGGCACACATACTGAGCATACACAGTTACATTTCATCACTGGAATTGCAAATTTTAGATTATTAAAGGGGAGCTGATAGCCCCCAGTATATGAAGGTTGTGTGCTGGTTTCCCTTGTAAGAGATTATGATTTCTTTTTTCTTTCCCTTGCTTATGGAAAGCTCTTAGCATCTCCATTGTTTGTACTAGGTTTGTGGAATTCCATAAGGACAAAGCCCCTGGGCCTTTCACTTGTCCCATGAAATCCCACATAGGTTTGGCTGAATTTCAGATTTTTGAAAATCAGGACCACGTTCCTCAGGAGCATGTCAGCAGGCTGCTAAAATAAATTTGTGCCTGAAAGCTTGCAAAGAATTTTTTTTCAACTATTTAGTTGGTCTAATAAGCAGTGTCGCATCTACCCAAAGAGCCTCGCTAACCTAACATCATCATTCAGATTGCTGGGCCCACATCACTGCAGCACCTAGAACTGGGAAGGCTTGGGAGATATTCTAATAGTTGTAACACTGGCAGTGGAGCAGTAGAGGTAAGAATTTTCCTTCCCCTCTCTCTCTCTCTCCTTCTCACACCTGCACTGTCACCAACTTAGACAATATCTCTCCACACCTCAGAACAGTAGCCAATTCCCCTGCTTCTGGGTGAAGAAGCTTACCCAAGCATCATGAAGGGGAGTGAGCCAAACCAGATATCCCCTGACTACTCCTGCAGATCCAGTAAAGGTAGAATTATTTTTCCTAAAATAATTGTGTGCCTAAATTGAAGCTTTCTAGCCACCCACCTAGACGTTCTTGATCCTGGATGTATGCCATGACGACATAAATGTGTGCATGCAAACTGAACATACACCATAAGGCTATGCACTGGTTAAGCATATGTGTGCATTATCTGAGCCTGAGTCTTGAAAAGATGCCCTTGGTTGGGGAGGCCTCCATGCTATGGCTTCAGTATATGAGAGGTTAGGGTGTACACCCAGAAAGTTGGAGACCCAGGTTGTAGATCCCCCTTGTCCAGATGGGGTTTGGATCTTGGTATTTCTGACTTCTCAGCACAGTGTCTAATCACCAGGGATCCTGGTTTTCACTGTTAAAAAATGCAAAATTCTCTGATTAAAACCCCCAAAATCTGTATTTTTCCACAACTAAAATGAAACACACCACTCTCTTCCCCACCACTCCACATATATCAGATAGATAGATAGATAAATAGATAAACACGTTTTATTGATATCTATCTATAAATAAAGCATTGTGTTTAACTGATACATACATATGTGTGTGTGTGCGTGTGTGTGTGGGTGTGTATGTGTATATATGTTAAACACAATTTTTTATTGATATATTTACAATTTTAAAACAGTTTGGAAGCCGACTAGTGCCTCAATCATTATAATAAATTCTAAACAACTGCATATTTTGGCTTTTGATTTGGGGGTTTTTATCATGGAAAATCAGAGCTCCGTCTGCCCCTTTCACTCACCAGGATGTGGGTCCAGCTACAGCTGTCCCCCCCAGCTTTGTCATCTGTGTTCCCCCTCCCCATAGACTTACTTGCAGGGAACTGCGGGAGCTGCTCTTCACCATGCTGCCTGGCTGCATTGCCACATGTATGCATGTGTGTGTGCACATGCACGTGACCCCTTGCCTCTCTTCACCCTCCTTCCACCAAGCAGCCCCTTGGAGGCTGCAACTCTGCCTGCCTGCAAAGGGAAAGCTGCGGTTTCCCAGGATTTTCTCCTTTAAAGAAGAAAATCCACGATTTTTTTCCCACAGGAAATGAAAACCCAGATCCCTGCTAATCATACCACAGGCCAGACATTATCTTGCTTCCTGTCTGATGAGCCTTTTGAGGCTGAGCCGCTGCCCCTTGTATTTAATAGTTATTGGATAAAATGGATGGAAAGAAGTGCAGAGGGAAAGTCTGTGCCCTAGAAAGACCCTAGGACTTGTTCCTTCCAGGTCAGCATCTGCTTTGGAGCCATACATCATCTATCTTGTCTTCCCACCCCACGTATTTCCCTCTTGGCTTCCAAAGAGGACAGCTTCAAAAGGAGCACTGAAGAAGGGGGTCTGGATAATACCAACTTGTGGGATGGTGTTTGGAGCCCTGTGATGGAAAGGCTGAGAGAGGCATGTTCATGGGTGAGGTGGGCCCAGAACCAAGGTCTTTGGCTTCCAGGGCAAGGTGCTCTAATTGTTCAACAGTTGTGACCAAAATGTGACTAGTCAGGGCTCTCCTCTTCCAGTCTAACACTCACATGTCCTAAGACATGTTTTGAGCACATCCTTTCACAGCATCCAAGTGGGCTTCAGCCCATGAAAGCTTGTGCTATATTTATTTCTCTACTTTGGTTAGCCTATAAGGTGAAAATCTACCCCACTTTCTGCAAGAAACTCAGCCAACACCCACACAAACACAGGCCACACAGCCATCATTTCCTGCTGCCAGCTAATGTAACTTTTGTTCAGGGTTGAAACCCTGCTGGGAATGCATAATGGGTCTGGTGTTTCAGTTGTACTTATTAGACCTTTTCCTACAATATTCCTTAAAATAACACTAGGGAAAATATAGTTTTAAAAGTCCCCCAATATTAGTTTGTAAAGTCAAGGAATGGTTGCATGTGCAACTTTAATTCCTTTCCTTTGTGTACTTGCATTATGTTCCAAGCTTATGTTCTATGCTTGTATTCTGCTTTTTATGCAGGAGCCCAACCTTAGTCAAGAGCATGGGATGAATGCACAAGGTGTCAAAGTAAGGTTACACAGAGAACCTTAAATCTGGCATTTTCTCACTTTGACTTCTTGACTTTGCAACCAAAACCATGTTCATTTAACTTAGATTTTTATAAATTAAATGATCAATTAGAGTCCTAAATTAGCCCAAACTTTTTCAGCATTTCAACATTCACTTGAAAGATTTGTGAACCTCAGTGACCACTTTGTAAAGTTGGAATTAAGTGGTTTCTGGATTTTGCTGTGACCATTTTGCACTACTATAACTAGAAAATGAGAGTTCAGCAAATTTACTTACAGAGTTTTCTGAACCAAAGTTTGCTTTTTAAGGGTTTGCTATCCATATCAGATTATTGGCCTTAAAGGAATTCCTGGTCCAAACTCCCATATCATTATTGGATAACAGTCTTCAAATCCTTGAAGGTCAATTACAGAGGATGGAGAGTTGGCTTTTCTCTGTAGCAGTAGGGGACAGGAGTAGGAACAATGGTCTAGAGCTTCAGCAGGGGAAATTTAGTTGGAGATTTGAAGGAACTTTCTGACTATGAGGCTGGTTAAGTATTGGAACAGACTACCTAGAGATATTATGCAGTCTTCACCTTTGGAAGTTTTCAAGAGGAGATTAGACAGACACTTGGCTGGGATGGTCTAGTCAGAGCAGGAGACTGGACTAGATAACCTTGTGAGGTCCCTCTCAGCCCTACATTCCTATGATCATATGGAAAATAGGGGTACTGTTTAACTGTAAATGTCTCTTATTCACAGTATGGAAATGGACTAATGCACTGAAAGAAGTTAATCACTATAGCTGCTGCCATGGACTAAGATATTTTAGTAAGAGCAGCGTGCCAGAAAAAATAAATAACTTGCCGTATGATTTGAAGCTTAGAAACAAAAACTGGGGAGAATGCAGAAGCACTGTTGTCAGCCAAACTGAGCTAACTACAGAATGGGAAAGAAATGATTTTTCTGTTGAGTCAGGGCATCAACAAAAAATCATTTGGAGAATATCCAGTTAGCCACCTATCTCGGAAAATTACTCAGGGACAATAGCACTGGTATCTGGAGGTATTGTTTTCTAACTCACTCCCTTTGTCCTTCAATAATGTAATTAACTACTATATTTCTCCCTTATTTTTGTTACTGATGTTGTGGATGTATTCATGCTTCACTTGGAACTTTGTTAGATGAACTGAGGAAGTGGGCATGGAGCAGACACAGATGTAATTGCACATAGTGGAAGGCAGCTGCTATAGTGGGAATGGAATTGCCCGTGGGGTTTTCTGTGTATTTGCTAGTTTATTCCTCTCACAAAATGGTGCATGAACATCATGGGCAGTTTAGATTATGCTCCAGGCACTGTAACAATGTTTAACAAATAAGGCCAGATACTATTCATATCTATGATATATTTGTACGTGCACTCTATGTAGTTTTATTAC
>NW_005842243.1:1498506-1526313 GCF_000455745.1 Alligator sinensis | reverse complement strand
TAGGGAATATTAATTGGTATTTGAATGTTCTGTCTGAATGGACTGAATGTTCTGTCCTGTTCTCAGGGATTGTTCTATATTGAAAAATTGCCAGCACTCTAATTTTTTATTTTTTAATAAACAATCACTCCATGTTGTAAAAAGTAAAGGTCCCTTTCCTTGTCTTTCCTAAAACCACGTTGCTAATATAATGTTCTTTTCTGGACACAATTTATCACAAATATATTTGTAAATTGAAGGGAGCTGGATAGGTATGATTCAGTAAGAGAGATCAAAGAGTTAGGAACATAACAATCTACAAATATCAGAAAAGTGTGAACAAGAAGTACTGCTGTAATATGTTTTGGATCATTTAAAATTGTTGCATGATATCTACTTTTAGCCCTGAGAAAAGGGTAATCTAGCTTTCAAGTGGGTCTCTGCAGCAAGCTAAACAACAAATTCGTCTTGCCTGTTATAAGTGAAAAAGATTATTACTTCAACCATTTTTTTTTTTATAATTGACCCTCTTACTACATCATGTGGTATCTCCAAAGATTAAATATAATATTAGGAAAAATGTTGCAAAGAGAAATGCGTTTGGAGGGAGATAGACTGGATGGCATAATAATAGTTGTTTTCCATCAAATAACTTCAGTGATTCTACAGAAATCTAGTCTTCTCCCTCAAGGAATTGTTCTGCAAATTACTTCCCTGCAAGATATCATGGAACCATAGTACATAACTGTAAGGTGGAGAGGGAAAGGAGCATGGTGTACACCTTCCAAATCGTCTTGATCCATCCTTGGTTCCTCTGTTCTTGGCACATGGAGAAGTGGTAGAACCAACTCTTTCCTTTTTTTGCCCTACTCTTTTTTGCTAGTGAACAAAACAAAAAGGGTAGTGGTTTTGAGGGGGGGTAGAGTGGTTATATTTTTACAGCACTAATAAGTTTTGCTGGAGCAAGTGAAAGGACCAAAGCTGGGGTCTTGGTACTACGAGAACTAAGAGCCATGCTGCCACCATT
The DNA here is from genome assembly GCF_000455745.1 of Alligator sinensis. NCBI lineage: Eukaryota > Metazoa > Chordata > Crocodylia > Alligatoridae > Alligator > Alligator sinensis. The sequence continues at coordinate 1,525,307 of NW_005842243.1, read as the reverse complement.
GCTAGTGTCCAGAAAGTATCTACTCTAGAAACCTGTCAGGATGCCACCAGGGAGTTCAGTGCATCCTTTTATAAAGAGCTATTGTTTTTTCTCAGTTCTAGAGCCAAATCAGATGCTAATTTCAAGAGGGGATAATGTTTCAGTCTCTCTTCATTGCACTTCCAGGGGTATTTCCACTACTTAAGAATCTCCTTTATGGAGGAGAAAAGGGAGATGTTTAGATGGTTGGGGGTTCTTTAATAACCAAAGCTACATAATCATGTCTAATTAATACACATATGTATGGACCCTTAACCACTTTACTTCAGGTACTGAAGATGACTTGAGTTTCCTGCGATAATCCACATCAGTACCTAAAGTCTGTTGCCCAAGCCTGATTGGAGCGTGGGAGACTCACATGATCCCACTCCAGGAAAATTAGTGTCCCAAGACCACAAATGGGAATGTGTAGAGACTGGAAAAAAGATGCATTGTTGCGCCTCCTTGGCCGTGCTCCCGCTGTGGTCTTGAGCAAATCATTTGCACTTTATACTTCTGTGCCTCATCTGTAAAATAATGTTGCCACTTTGCTGAGGAGGAGCAGATTTCCAGAGCCTTGAAGGAAGCTTCCCATTATGAGCAGAAATTGGTGATGAAGAATCAAATGTTTTCTTATATGTATTTTGTAAATAAAAATTTACACTAACTCCTGTACCCTCTGAGGGTGGTAACAAACAGCACATAAGCATCTAGTTGCCTTCTCGCAAATCCCTCCTGTGTGACACCTCTGCCCTGCCTCCAGAAGCAGGTGTATTAGGTCTCTGTTCAACAAACAGGTTCTACTTCCCATCCTATTTGGTCCCTTAATTCTATGCCTCCTTATACCCCCTAGTCCAAGGCTGTTTACTGAGGTCACTTAGCTTTGAAAATAAACATAGTGGGGTGCGGGGGTGAAGTGGGTGAGACAAAAAATTGTGGGAGCTGTGCTATACATCTTCTGGCCAAAGATATTTATTCCGCTGGGCTGGGAATGCCACACTTATAGGCTGTGGGCAGGAGTGAGGCAGGCTCAGCTGCACGGGGAGGGTGGTGGTGGCCCGGTGCGGGGAGGCCCATTTGGGAGGGGTGGCTACGGAAGGGCTAAAGGAAATTTTAGGGTGGCTTTCCCCTAGTGCTGCCCCTGCTTGTACTGCTTTTATCCAACACGAGAAAACTTCAATTGTCAGAAAAAGGAGAGAGATTGAACCCACACAGTATTTATAAAAATGATATGGGTGTGGCTCCTGCATGGCATTGTTAGCCCTTTCTATACTGATTTTTATACTTACCACTTATGTCAGTGGTCCCTAATGTACAGGTCATTAGCACCTTTTGTTCTACTCATACATTTAATGTTAATCCACATCATTAGGGTGTTTTTAAAATTTAGATATTCAGTATGGAAATGAGATCTCCTCTAGAAGTGCAGCATGTTGTTGTGTTATCATATTTTATGCATGCCCATGCACAATTAAAAGGTTTTTTTCCTCCACTCAATATGATTGCAAGTTGAAAATCAAAATGCATGTTTTTATTTCACTCGCTATTTTTGGAATGATTAAATGTTTTCTGCTGGATAGGCAGTAGTCAAATCAGGTGTTGTTGTATATGCTGCTTGCAGTCAGATTACAGTCCCAAATTTCAATTTCCTAATTTTCTTGTAGGTCATTTAATTCTGACAGAGTACAAGTGAGTTTTTAAATTCTGATGTGTCAGGAAAATAGTGGTCCATTTCTTACAGTGCTTTTCTGCTGGGCTCAACTAAATTGACTTTGCTTTGTTGAGGTAGCACATGTTTTTACATTAATAGAAGATTTTTGGCAAGCATCCATTGTAGATATCATGCAAATGAATCAGTCTTATCTATATTAACAATTTTTACAGTGGATGACTGCTGTGGAGTTGGAAGTAAGAGAGGTGACTTAACAAAACAAAGAATTTTAAAAGATATTTCCCCTTGATTTAGAAAACACTCATTAAAAATAAAAGCATTTTCTTGTATGTTAATATTTAATGGGCCACATTTAATGATATTGCATGTCTCAACTGCACCTTCTGCTCCACTGCTCTTCAATTTTATAAATAATTCTCTTAACTGGATCAATTTGATATTTTATAGCAAAGCTTAATAAGAATTGGCATGTTAATTATCATTTTGAAATACATGATATGCAAAAGTGTAGGGCCCTCATTCTGGAAAATATATATGCATTGTCATAACTTTATGCACTGCATGTTGTCTCTTTGGCCTTTGTGAGCCTAATCACACTACATAAAGTCAAGCATGTACACAAAGCTTTGCAGGGGTCTAAGATGGTTAATTATAAATGGCATTGAAATACAGGATATTAGTTGGAATTTCCCAACAAAATAAACATTGTGAAGTTCAAGTTCTGGCTGTTATGGGTTTTTTTGAAGGCAAAAAGAAGGACTTTGTAGAAAAAGCATATTTGAATTCCACTGCTAGAACTGAGGATAGGAAAAGACAGAGATCTGTAGGGCCTGTAGCTGCAGGTTCACATCCCATCTAAGCAGACCTGAGCACTACTTCCATTGGAAGTTTAAATCATCAGAAATCAGACATAAAAAAGATGATAATTCAAAATGCCCAAGTAGATCTGTTTTCAAGGAGGTGCAAGAGAAGCTGCTGCAAAGATGTTTAGGCAGGAGTTTCCTAGTTGGTGTGTGGACAGTCAGAATCCTAAAACCCAGATGACAATATCAAGATCTACCCCAACAGCTTCAGTTAAGGTGGAAAGTGTTCATTCGAGCATTGGGTGACCTACCTTGGGTGTGTCTAAACAAGACATTTACTTCTGAGTTGACTAATTAGCTCCACAGTAAATGTCTTGGCGTCGACACATGTACCCCACTAGGCTGGAGTAAACTAATAAACTCTGCAGCGGGGTAGTACTTGTAAATATAACTACTACTCCACTGCAGAGTTTTTCAGTTTTCAGCGCACGCATGTAGACGCTGATATGGCTGGCTGGGTAGAAGGGATTTTCAATGCAGGGGCTGCCTTCTGGCTAGCCTTGCACTGTAGTACACTTGTGCTCCAGCCAGCCCCTCCACAGCATGTTGAGCCAGACAGGAGCAGCCCTGGGCTGACCCCTGGGGTCCCATGCTAACCAGGGCTGCTCCGCCCCAGCTCAGTGTGCTGTAGTCCCAGGCGCATGTTCAAACAGCACACCCAAGAGCAATATACTCCAGAGCAATAAACACCGGAGTTTATTGCTTTGCATTAATTGCATGTGTAGATGCGCCCCTTGTCTCGCATCCAAATGGAAGACAAAAACTAAAATAAATTGAACATTATAGAAGTTAGTAAATACATAAAAGAATAAGCAGCGTCTCTTCTGAGTGGTTATAGCGTACATTCCATTGATATAAACTTTGTAGCACAGAAGAATTAATGAAATCATTTACTTACATTGGATAATGTATTAATAAATGAGTTAGCAACACTGCATGAATTGGAGACAGTAGAAATCCTGCTGTTTGTGTAATTTGCAGAGCTGCTTTCTAGGAAGTTCATATGGAACAGGTTTGAACAAAAGAGAGGACACTCTTTAAAGGTGAATGTCATAAAGGAGAGTCCACCATCAAAGAATAAGTTCCTGGTTCATATTTATTAAAGATAAAATCTTAATTTTGGCACGCCCAGCATGAGTTAAATAGAACTGTGTACTGGGGAATCATACAGGGACAAAGGAAAAATGAATATTTTCCTATGGTCTGTAGAGATGCAGCTTGTGTGCATACTGAGATGGAAAATGACTGGTGAAAATGGCCATGAAAACCACCCTTCCATCTAAATCAGAGTGAATCCTTGTAGAGTAGCTCTCTATGGCATGAAAAGGGTGAAGAATCTTTGTGTCCCACTCTCTCACCAACCTCTGCTATGGACTGGAACTACAGTATAGTATGGTACATCCAACTCCCATGATGGTATTGGATAGTTGATTAGGTTTTATGTTCTTCTTAAAGCCCCAGCTACTGGAGTCATGGGACTATGCAAGAAACTCCCCTTTCAGTTAGAGAAACACAACTTAAAAAAAACCAGTTAAAATCTCATTAGTTTCTGGAACTTGACTCAGATTTTTGAATGCTTGGAACACTAAATGCTTGAAATTGATAATTGTCCTACTGGCTTAGGACCCTGCTGCTGGGGGGGACAGGAAGGGGGCAAGATTTGCTGTTTACCATGACTCCAAACACTCTGGCTTCCAGATGACATCCTTCCCAATAATGAATCTGGAACTTGATGGAAGAAACCACCAATAACTGTTAATCTCAAACATGACTTTGTGTTGAGCATGAAAACAACAACCAACCCCCACTTGCTCTGGCTCCTATTATTTGTTCTTCAGGATAAATCAGCAAAGTAATGGTGAGCTGCTTACTTTCCAATTCCCTCCCTCCCTCAAAGGCTAAAAATAAAGAATAAAAGAAAAGAGTGGATATCCTACTTTTCTTCAGCATTCAGATTATACAAAGCATGCATTTTTTGCCCAATTCACTTTGAGTACAATATCTTTTGACTTTACTTAAGAAAAACATCCATTGACCCAGAGCAGTTGCTGCCTTTTTTATTATTGAGCGCTAAGCATTAATTCATGTAGAAATCTGTGAAATGTAAGCAGAAGCAGCTCACTTCATGTCTGATTCTACTGTAAATATTAAATTGGTAGGTCTTGTTTTGTACTACAGAGGAGGCTTGAGAGGAGAGATGTTTATTTTAGGGCTATTTGAAGAGGTATCATATCTGTCATATAGTATACTCCTGTAGTACATGCACTGCCCAAACAGCAGTGCTTATCTGTGAGAGCCGCTCTAGAATACCTTCACATAGTATACAGTAGGAGCTTTCCATTTCAGAACACTAATTGGAGGATTTTGGAGGAAATAGTTCTCTTTCATCAGTGTTTCAAGAAAAGACAGACAAATATTTGCTAACTTTGCTATTTTTTCACTTTTCTAAATCTTTCAGGTTTTCTCTTTTTCTCACATCTTTCTAATGTGCTCATTAGATTATTGGATGGAGAAGAAATGGAAGGGGATAAAACAACAATGTTTATATGTCAACATGTTTTGAACTGTTTTGTCTTTAACTTTGTTGGAGCCAGGATTTCATCCTATGTTTTGATGGAATTGAGAACCATATGTGTACTTCCTCCAGTAAAATAATACTACTAATAATAAGCAGAGACTGAGAGAGAGAAATTTGTTTTAGTTATACAGATGCAACAAAATTGGCATCCCTGGGTTGCATCTGCATAGCTGAAAGAGGAAATTGATCCATAAAAATCCTGTATGGCTATGTCACCCAAATTAATATTGTATGTTGGTTTCACTATTATGTATGCAGTCTAAAGCAATCACAATCATATTAGGAATTGCAGAAATTAGTTCTAACCATGTTTTTTTTTTTTCTTTAACCAAACGAAAAACTCAAAGTGTTTTAAAATACAGAGTTTCCTTTTATATTTTTTTAGCTTTAAAAACAGTTCTGGAGTATACTTGCTCATATGTGAAAACTGACATGTCATACTCACCACAGATATAAAGCTAAGTGATGATGGGGATGCAAACATAAACCAGGTAGCAATTAAGCTAATGATGATGATCTTGTTATGGACATTGTAAAAAATAGATAACAATGTGTCTGTAAATACGGTCACCATCGTTTCCACTCAAAAGTGGTCTATTGCTAGTTTTCTGTTTTGACAGCTAAGGTTTTAGTTACTAAGAATGTCTCTTCTCTTGGCTGCAATAATGTCTCTGGCAAATTTCTCTCCTATGAAGACCACCTGGAAGCTGAATGTACCAGCTCTTAGTGAGCAAGAGTTTTCCATTTGTACAGGTCTCAGTTAATGACATCAAAATAGGCTCATGTGTGATTTAAGTGGTGAATGTATCCATGATGGATACATTTTACTTAATAAAAAGAGCCACACCTCAAAAGCGTAATTCGGGTGCCTTGTGAACTGTATTGTCATCCATGGCTCTCTGGTGCAACTTGTTAACCTTGCTTTTTAGTTGCTAAATGGTTTGGGAATAGATTCATATAGAGGGCACCATTATGATCATTAGTCTGACCTTTTGTCTCACACCAGCCATTGATTGACACCAAGTGTTTCCTGCTCCAAGGCTGTAACTTTCCATTGGGATAATTTATTTTTTCTCAAAAGATGCCCAACTTTAAATTAAAGAATTTAAGGCTATGTAAGAGACACTATGTAAGAAACTGTATCTCTCCTCATGGCTCACTGATATAGCTGCTATCAGATGAAGGCATTTAATCTGAAGCTGCTTGGACTTAATTGAGAAGGAGCTGCCAACTGCGTGCTCTCTTTGGAATGTACTTCCCAAATCAGAACTCGGATTTTGTTAGCGTTTTTACACACGGCAAAAACTGTTTTGCTACCTGTGCATTTTGGAGATGGGTTGAGAATTGGAGTAGTTGTCTTATCTGCCTGGGGTGATGAAGGGAGACTCCTTTTGCTCTGTTCTATTGAGTTGTTGAGGTGAGAGCAGAAGTCTTTTATGTGATTTAATTCATATTGGAATGCCCAGAGTATGCAATTTGGCCTCTTTAGGCTGCTGTAGATTTAAATAAATAATTCTCATATTTTTGTTCTCAGCTACATATAGATGACTTGATGTGCCTAATTCATAGCTGTAGCTCTTTTTATTAGATTTTCATTAGCTGCTCGAATATATATTGTTTCTTCCTCTAGTAATTGCCATTGTATTATCCTTTTTAACTCCCAAGGGACATACTGCCAGCAGAGAGAAGTGGAAGCTATAACAGAAGGAGATGAAGACAATGAAGGCTGCTGCTGCTGTAAGCCAGGTCACCTGCCTCACTTGCTATCATGCAACGCAGCCTTTAACCTCCGATGGCTGACATGGGAAATAACTCGAACCCAGTATATCCTGGAGGGCTATAGTATCATTGATAACAATGCTGCAACAATGCTGCAAGTGTTCGACCTGCGAAGAATACTCATCAGATATTACATAAAGGTACACTACAAGTGCAGTGAATTCTACCTTCCATTCCTAGTTTGAAAATTTTTGGTAGTTAAAAAGGGAATGAGAAAGGGCTATCTAACAGAAATAATACATTTTAAATAATAAGGTTTACATTTGCTAATTTGCGCTGACTAGAAGACCTGTTGTTGAAATAGTGAATCCTGTGATTTGTTCTACAAAGAACAAATTACATTATGAAACCAAGGCCACTGAATCACAAAAGATACTTAGTTCCTTTATTTTTGATTATTACATTTCTTAAAGAACTTTCTATATAGTGATGCCTTATCTACATGCTGACTTGTTCTAGATTAATTGAGCTGGTTTAGGCAGTACAAAACCCATGAGTGAGCACATGGTTTTCATTTTAAAAATGGGTTTTCTTGGTCTAGCTTATAATTGTTTCATAAACATGTGGATCATAGAAAATGGGGATTGGAAGGGTCATTTAGTCCAGTCCTCTGCTCAAAGCAGGACCAGCCCCAACTAGATCATCCCAGCCAAGACTTTGTCTAGCCAGGTCTTAAAAACTTCCAAGGATGGAGATTGCATAACCTCTCTGAGTAGCCTGTTCCAGAGTTTTACTACCCTTCTAGTGAGAGAGTTTTTTCCTAATATCTAACCTTAACTTCCCTTGCTGCAACTTGAGACTGCTGTTGCTCCTTGTTCTGTCATCTGCCACCACTGAGAACAGTCTAGCATGTAGTTAAAGGCTGCTATCCAATCCCCCTCCAGTCTTCCCTTCTCCCTATAAAATGAGCCCAGTTCCCTCAGCCTCTCCTAAGAAGTCATGTTCCCTAGCCCCCTAATCATTTTTCTTGCCCTCCACTGGGCTCTCTCCATTTTGTCCACATCCTTTCTGTAGTGGGTTGCCCAAAACTGAACACAGTACTCCAGATAAGGCTTCACCAGTGCTGAATAGAGGGGGAATCACTTTCCTTGATCTACTGGCCATGATCCTACTGATGCAGCCCAATATGCCATCAGCCTTCTTTGCAACAAGGGCACACTATTGATTCATGTTCAGTTCATAGTCCATTGTAACCCCCAGTTCCTTTTCTACAGACCTGCTGCCTAGTCAGTTTTTGCCTAGCCAGTGCCGGTGCATGGGGTTGTTCCGTCCTAAGTGCAGGACTTTGCACTTGTCCTTTTTGAACTCCATAATTTAAAGTTGGGCTTCTTTCTCTTAGGCCAATCCTCCAATTTGTCGAGGTCTTTCTGAAACCTATCCCTACTCTCCAATGTATCTATTGCTCCCCGCAACTTGATGTCATCTGCAAACTTGCTTAGGAAGCACTCCATCCCATCTTCCAGTTCGTTGTTGAAGATATTGAACAAAACCAGCCCCAGGACCAACCCCTGGAGCACTCCACTTGATACCAGTTGCCAACTAGACATCAAGTCATTGACTACTACCCTCGGAGCTTGACAATCCAGCTAGTTTTTTTATCCACTGTACAGTCCATTCATCCAGCCCATACTTCCTTGGGTTGCTTACATGAAAGTTGTGAAAGATTATCAAAAGCCTTGCTAAAGTCAAGACATCCGCAGAACCTGTGTCCCTGCATCCACAGAGCCAGTCAGATGATCATAGAAGGTAATTAGGTTGGCCCGGCATGATCCGCCCTGGGGAAATCCATGGTAACTTCCTAATCACCTTCTCTTCCTCCTGATGCTTAAAAATGGATTCATGGAGTCCATAATTTTTCCAGGGACTAAGGTGAAGCTGACTGGTCTGTAGTTCCCTGGATCCTCCTTCTTCCCTTTCTTAAAGATAGGCACTATATTTGCCTTTTTTCAATCATCCGGGACCTCTTCCAGTCACCATGATTTTTCAAAGATAATGGCTGGTGGCTTATTATCATTGAGAATAGGTTTAATATCTCAAGTCAAGCTGTCCAAGCTTTAAAAAAACTCCCAAAACTTGATGAAGCCTGTACAAAGAATAGAGCCCCACATCCAACAGGAGCAAGTTTCCCCCGGACAAATTTTCACATGCTTCTAATGTTTGCTTTGCCAAGGCATGGCTTTCTCGCTGATCATACTTGCAAATGCACAGACTGTTCATTTGTGCATAGTTGCCACTGTGCTTTCTGATCCAGGTTTATGCCTCAAGCTTCACCTCTCTGGTCAGGCATCCCGGCCAATTCGATTTCAGCTCAGCAGAAGTAAATTTGGTGTAAAATGAGTCCTGTTAAGTACAGACTTTTGCACTATATTGTTTAAACATATTAAACAATTTTAAACTATTTAACTCTATTAAGCACCATATTATTAAATTGTATCAGTATAAAATGGAACTGGAAATGAAAAGGAAGCCACTCTGTGTTTAGGCAGCTCTGTACTGCTGTTCTGTACTGAATTTCAGTCCAGAAGATTCTCACACTTGGTTTAATTTTTTAAGTGTCAGTAAAATTGGAAAAACAAGCTGAGTTAGAATCAAATCAGTTCATTAGTTTAAGATAATGAACAAGTGTTCTTGGCAAGTTGTAGCTTTTTCTCTAGCTTTTTCAAATCAGCGGCTTAAACTGAGGAGATTATGATGCCATCCTAACAAGTCAGAAGAAGGTGAGCTTTATGGAAAGGTAGGTTAGAACATCTGGTCTGGGGACACATAGGTGGGAGTCAACATGTAGCAGGACCAAAAGATATGCAGTAGTAAGGTATGTGAATGGTTCTCCTCTTCTTGGACCGTAACATTGTCATGGTAGATAGGCTTGTGTGTTCCAATGACCCTCAAAGCTATGTCATCTGGAGTCTTGTACTCCTGGTAGGGTCTTTTTGGTGAACAGATCTGAGGTGAGGTCCCAGACTAAGCATGGTCCAAACCCCTGAAGACCCCAACAGTGGAACAGGCGTACTTGAGGACTTGCTGGACAGATGCAAGACCTGCTAGGCAGATAAAGGCCAGCTGAAAGAAGAAGGTGGCTATACCTTTTTTTGGAAAGGAAAGTCACCTAAAGAGAGGTGCATTCACAGGGTTGGCTTTGCCATCAAGTACAAGATTGTCAGCCAGCTTTCAGAACTCTCTGTGGGCATTCATGAATGCCTTATGACTCTCTGCCTCTCAAGCTCAGTAACAATCAGTATGCTACAGTTACCAATGCATACGCCCCCACACTTGATGATGAAGTCAACAAGGAACAGTTCTACTGTGCTCTTGACACAATCCCAACTGCCATTGCCAGGGAAGACAAGCTCATCCTCATGGGTGACTTCAAGACAAGAGTTGAGCAACTCTCTGAACTCTGGAGTTGCACCATTGGAAAAGAGGGGGTAAGGAAAGTTAACTCCAATGGTATACTCCTCCTCAGCAAATGTGCAGAGCACGACTTGCTCATCATGAATACCATCTTCAGACAGAGTGACAAATATAAGAGCACTTGGAAACATCCACACTCCAACCACTGGCACCTTCTTGACTATATTATTGTCAGAGCCAATGATTGTACTGATGTCCGTATCACCTGAGTCCTAAGAGATGCAGTTGACTGCTGAATGAACTACCATTTAGTCAGATCAATCATGGACATGCAGCATGCACCATAACACCATAAACAACTGAAAGGAACGTGGAAGAGATTTAACATCAAGGCACTCCAGAACCAAGCTAGATGTGAGGCTCTTCAGCAACTCCTTACTGAGAGGCTCTCTGGCCTACCTGATGACATCAAGAACATCCAAACATATTTGGGGGAGCTTAAGAATGTTATTCACAAGGCATGAATCAATGGGATACTCCACTTACCATCACCAAGGTTGGTTTGACAAGAACAACGAGGAAATCCTAACACTTATCCATTAGAAGAGAACCACATTCTGCAGTTGGCAAAATTAACCCTCCAACCAGCAAAGATGGGAGGCTTACCACCAGCTCAAAGCTGTAGTTCAGAGGAGGCTACAGGACATCAAGAACTGATGGTGGCAAGTGAAGGCCATGGAGATCCAGAGTTTCACTGATCAACTTGATATGAGAAGTTCCTTTCAAGCAATAAAAGCCATCCATGGGCCACATTCCAGTGGCCCAACCCCTTGTGATCCAAGGACGGTTCCACCTTTCTCACAGACAACGTATTCACCAAACAACAGTGGAAGGATCACTTTAAGAGTATACTCAACCATGAATCTGAGGTATCAGCTGCCACCATTAAGTCCATCCCTCAACACCCAGTAATAAACCTCTTGCTGATCTTCCATCCTTCAAAGAAGTCTGGCATGCCATCACTCAGACCAAGAATAATAAGGTGCCAGGCCCAGATGGCAACCCTGCAGAGATCTTAAAAACTGATGGAACAGCACTAGCGCAAAAACTTCACCACCTTCTCATCAAAATATGGGTTAATGAGGAAGCTCCACCTGCCTTAAAGAATGCCAACGTTGTGGCCATCTTCAAGTCAGTATGTGGGAACTACCGAGGCATTGCCTTCCTCTCCACTGCATCCTTCCGAATTGCCTCTTCCCCCTTGCTGCAGATGTCCTTCCAGAATCCCAGTGTGGCTGTAGACCATCTCGGCATACCACTGGCATGATTTTTGTTGCACGACAGATCCAGGAGAAGTGTAGAGAGCAAAACCAGGAGCTGTTTATGCCATTCATTGACCTAACCAAGGCCTTGGAGTACCTGCCCCAAGTCCCCCAGGGTAGACCTAACCAAGACCTTGGCCTCCATCAATTGTAAAGCCTTACAGAAGGTGCTGGCTAGGTTTGGTTGTCCACTGAAGTTCATCTGTGTCTACAGGCTACTCCATGATGGGATGACTGCCACAGTCCTATGCACTGGATCAGAGAGAGACCCATTTACCATCCATACTGGTGTCAAGCAGGGCTGCATCATTGGCCCAACCCTTTTTTTCATCTATCTTGCTGTGATTTTGATTCTTATCTATGACTGCCATCCTCCCAGAATTGGGGTTGAGTATCAAGTGGATGGTCAGCTTTTCAATTTGCGGTGCCTTCACAGCAAAATGAAAGTTACTGAGACTGGCATCACCGACCTTTAGTATGCTGATGACTCTTATCCTTGCACATACTGAAACCAATCTGCAATCCACCCTTGACCTTTTTTCAGGTGCCTATCACAGCCTGGGACTCACCCTTAACCTTGGGAAGACCAAGGTGCTCCATCAGCCTGCCCCAGCACAAGCTGCCTCCTTTTGCCCACAAATTACCATTGGTGGAGAAACCCTGGAAAATGTTGAGCATTTCCCATACCTTGTTAGTCATCTCTTCTAGTCAAGTAAATGTAGAAATCGAACATAGGATTTGCTGTGCCAGCATCTCCTGTGGAAAGCTTCTCTTTGCTGACTGAGATCTGCAGATGGAAATTAAGATCCTGGCCTACAATGCAGTTGTTATCCCCACACTCTATGGGTGTGAGATGTGGGTGACATATTGAAGCCATCAAGTACCTGGAATGTTTCCTTCAGTGTTGCCTCAGGAAGATCCTTCACATTAGATGTGAAGACTACTGTACCAATGCCAGCATCATCTCTGCAGCTAATGGAACCAGCATTGAGGCAAAGATCATGAAACATCTACTCCACTGAGCTGGCCACTGTGTGCAGATGGCTGGCACTCATCTCCTGAAGCAAGTCCTCTTCTCTCAACTTATTCATGGTAAGAGGACCCGTGGAGGACAGAGGAAGCACTACAAGGACACGTTGAAAGCATACCTTAAGAAGGGTGGCATCAACCCTACACATTGGAAAGTGCTGGCTGATAACAGGTTTCAATGGTGCTGCACTGTACATCAAGCTACAGCCCACTTTGAAGAGAACCGTCTTGCTCAGGAAGCCAAGAAACAGCAGAGGAGGAAGGAAAGTGCATGAGATCCTGGCCAACAGTTGTGCCTCTCCCCTCCCCACGCCCCCCCACTGCCCCAGGCACCACTTATGTCTGTGGAAAAACTTGCAGATCATGGATTGGACTCCTCAGCCACCTTAAAACTCACCAGTAATCCCCCTCTCTCCCCCCTGGCAGACATCATCCTCATATCAAGGGAGAGCTGATGAATAGGTCTTCATTGGCTATAACGTTAGTGGGGTTCTGTAATTAAGACAAGGCTGTTCAACCTCTAACAGGTCAGGGACCACAGCCTTGCAAGTGGCACCAGCATAAAAGACTGGTTCCCTGTGCCACATGCCACGTGGGTATTGTTCCCACTGCACTATGTATGCCAGAGATCCAGCTTCACCCACAGCTCCCCCAGCACCAAGGGCTGCACCACTATGCCCTGCCCTCTGGGGTACAGCCAGGAAATGAAAGCTGGAGGAGGGAGGGGGAGCCTGGAGACCCCAGCTGCTGCTGCAGCCTGAGTAATGGGAAGAACAATGGCTAGGTGAAAGCCCAGCAGCCACAAATTAACCCCTCAGGCTGACAGTTGGACAGCCCTGGTTTAAGAAAATTATCCTATTAAAGGGTTAGATTGAGCTTCTTGAGTTTAATCTATTTCATTTGCCATTGCATTGACAGCCAGGAAGCCACCTTTTTCTTCACGTAAAAGGATTTTCACTCTCCTCCAATAAACTGGGTCAGCTTCTGTAGCCTTTTTGCCTATATGTGAAATAATGTCCTGCCTGACTACTGAGATTTTTTCCTAGTGCTGCCTCTATCTCCTCTCAATTTATTCTTGTTTAAATACCATTTAGTCAGCAAGAAGTTGTCTTAGTCTCTAAGTGCTGTGCATTTCACTACCCATTGTTTCTGTCTGATTCTTCTTAAAAGAAAGTGTGCTTATCTCTCTGCATATCTCTCTTGGGAAAAAAAACCCGCAGCATCCTTATAGGCTCGGCAGTGCTATGTTGGCTAGCACTATGGAAGAAAGAGACTTGGGGGTCATCATTGACCACAAGATGAACATGAGCCTGCAATGTGATGCGGCGGCTAGTAAAGCGACCAAAACGCTGGCTTGCATCCATAGATGCTTCTCAAGCAAATCCCGGGACGTCATTCTCCCCCTGTACTCAGCCTTAGTGAGGCCGCAGCTGGAGTACTGTGTCCAGTTTTGGGCTCCACAATTCAAAAAGGATGTGGAGAAGCTTGAGAGAGTCCAGAGAAGAGCCACGCGCATGATCAGAGGTCAGGGAAGCAGACCCTACGATGACAGGCTGAGAGCCCTGGGGCTCTTTAGCCTAGAAAAGCGCAGGCTCAGGGGTGATCTGATGGCCACCTACAAGTTTATCAGGGGTGACCACCAGCATCTGGGGGAACGTTTGTTCACCAGAGCGCCCCAAGGGATGACGAGGTCGAATGGTCACAAACTACTTCAAGATCGTTTCAGGCTGGACATAAGGAAGAACTTCTTTACTGTCCGAGCCCCCAAGGTCTGGAACAGCCTGCTACCGGAGGTGGTTCAAGCACCTACATTGAACACCTTCAAGATGAAACTGGATGCTCATCTTGCTGGGATCCTATGACCCCAGCTGACTTCCTGCCCTTTGGGCAGGGGGCTGGACTCGATGATCTTCTGAGGTCCCTTCCAGCCCTAATGTCTATGAAATCTATGAAATCTATATACTCAAAATCTGAGACTTGATTTTTAGTTTGTATGTCTTATTTCTCTAGAATGCAGTTTTCCTTTTGCATGTATTTTATATTATTGAAATAAGAAATAGATTTCGAATTTTTAAACATGGATTATTAATACTGTCCTTTTTCAAGCCTTAGCAAAGTTCTTCAACTTTACAGGCCTTCATTCATTTTACTATCCAATTCAAAATTAATCCATTATTGATTTGCTCTGGTGCCAGCTGAAAATCTTGCTGTTCTCTACTCCCATCCCTGTTTCCTTCAGTCATGTTGACTCAAGCACCTTATTCTCCTCTTAGTAAGGAGTAGGGAGAGTTGATCCTACATTTTCTGTGCACTTAAACTTCCATTGACTTCAGTATGAGCAGAGATGGGTAGCTGGTTTTAGTATTGCCATTGCCGATATGAGAATCATTTAATTTGCAATTACTGTCCTCTGCAACACTGACCTTGTATAACCTTGTCTTTTACTTATAAATATATTGTAACTCCATTGCCACTCATTTTTTTTTCTGATGCTCCTAGATCATTCATCTGCAGGGACTGAACCTTAGGAACCCTGATGTAGATACGGATCTTGTTACTTTTTCATTAATTTATGTATGTGCTAAAAAATGTTTACTGAATGTGTTCCTCCTCCTCCTTCAAACTTTGAGAGAGCTGATCAATGATCAATCATTGTTTCAGATTCACTTGTAAAAAGCTATCCAGTTTTTCTTTTTCTTTCACTAACTTCATCAACAGTGTAGCCGGGGGTGAGAGCTAGGCCTTCTAATGGTGGAAGTATTCACCAATGGCTCTGTTCTTTATTCCCTTCACCCTGGGTTTGCCCATTCGGAAGTCAACAAGACAAATGTAAGAGCCCTCCTCTGGGCCTGGGGTGGCCTGCGACTGCAAATCTCCCCTTTCCTCCTCTCCTTTCTGAGCCTCATCCCTGGGCTCTAGCTATTCCCCTTCTGGATTCCTGGTTGCTGCCTGGCTGCCCAGCTGGGGCTAGCCCGACTACTCACATCCCTCACTCCTGGGTCTGCAGCCGATTGCCATCTGTCAGCTGCTGCATCTCCCATATAGTAAGGGAGGGGACTTCTGGTGTGGCTTCCCTCCTTGGGAGCCTCCCTGGTGCTTTACCCCCTGCCTGCTCCCTCCGGCCACTTCCGATAGGTGCAGCCCTGCCAGCCAATCTGGCCGTTCCGCCTGCCCCCCGCAAATGTCTCACGGTCATAGAATGCCACGTCCCCCAGCTTCCCCTATTCTCAGCCAGCCACCTTCCCAGCCTGCAACCCAGGTGTGTAGCCTGGGAAGGGTTTTCTGGGGTGCTATGTTGCCCGGTAGGTGTCCTGTGCCCAAGCCGGTGTTACAAACAGGCAACTACAATATATTTATTGCCAAAACAAAACAACAAGTAAAATAAGGTTTTTCAGAGCTATATTTTACACTCGGAAGTTCTCATATTTACAGTTAGGTTCTGATAAACATGTTCCTGTTAAAGAAATGGGAGAGTTGCATTCTCAGAAATCTGGAACTTCATAAGAGGTGAAACAACATCAGATGTTTTTGGCCATGTGAAAACTGAAAATCAGTTTTGCAAAATCTGCAGAAGCCTTGATCAATGTCATTTTCATTTGCAGTAGACTCCCTAGAGTAACAGTCACTTCTTCCAATTAACTAAACAGGTGTTGAAAGCATCAATTCCAATTGTAGTGTATTGCTTTTCATTAATATTCCTTTAAGTCGCATTCATTTACACTCGGTTAGCACTCAGCAGACTTCTTCCTTTCTTGTTTGTCTACTATTTAGATGCAAATTATTGCAGTCACTCTAGATAAACAGTTTTGTGAATCAGTGATGACAAGGACCAGGAATAATATATATTCTTGGGGGTAATTAATGCCCTCTTAATCTGATTTTCTCTCTTTTGTGAAGTGGTTCAAAAACAGGTACAATGGCTAACAAGTCTGCGTTTTGTCAACAGAGCATAATATACTTTACAGCAAGTTCACCCAAAATCTTAGACTGGATAAAAGATGAATCAATCCAGAAGATACTACAACCCTATGCCAAATGGCATTACATTGAACGTGACCTTGCACTGTTCAACATTAACATTGATGAGGATTATGTTCCATGCCTTCAAGGAATAACCAGAGCTAGCTTCTGCAGTGTTTATCTAGACTGGATTCAGTACTGTGCCAGAAAAAGAATAGAGGTAAGCATGTATCTTTTAATTCTTAGGATACTGAATTATAGAGGTATTGCACTGGAGCAAATAAAAGAGTAACTAAAGTTTAGTATCATATTTTGTCACATATAACACTCCCGAAATATAATACATGCCTTCTTTTTGAAAGGAAAAAAAAACAAAATGTTTCCTTGTAGTAGCAGCTAGGGAGCAGAGCCTGCTCATTGTTCTGCTCGTGAGTGACATGCAGATTTTACTTTTAACTTTTGCTAGTAACAGGCAGAAACTGTTCTTATCATATTTCTCATATATAATGAACACTGCAATTTCCAGCAGCTGTTTTTGGAGGGAAAAGTGTGTGCTGTATGCAAGAAAATACAGTATTTTCTTCAAACTGTAAAGTAATGTATAATGGGAAATATGTTTTGTACAATGTGCAAACCATTTGTGGAGCATGTTAAAAGAGAAACTGGGGAAAAATAAGTAGTTTCATGCACACTATCCATCAGCATTAACTTTATTACCTTTAGTAAACCTGCATTTAAAATCTTTAAAAAAAATGATTGCTGCTAGTGGAAGTATACACCCAAGGAAAAGCCTAAGTATCGTAACAGTGCTTAAGTTGTCATAACTTCAAAGCATCACTGCTGTAGGTCAAATAATATTGCAAATTTAGGGGGAAAATATCAGTCTAGTTACACATAGGTGTAATTTTCAGCTGTCAAGGAATTACAGACCTGATTAGCCAAGAGTATCAGGTTAAATCTGAAAGGTCGTATTTTAAATCTAACACTGTGTTGCAAAACTATGGAAACTTATCATTTAACTGGAGGGAGTTAACAGTTACCCATTCATAGTCTCTGAAACCCTAACGTTATTCAGGTTCAGCCATCCTTCCTACTCAAATGTATTACTGTGTTTCATTGAAAGCACTATGCAGTTAGACATGCAAATTCCACTGAGTTTAATACTTTGTTGATGACAGCAGAGTTAATAACCAGCATAACTTTTTCCAGTCATTATGTCTTTTGTGTGTTCAGGTTCTTTACCCATACTTCCCATTAGCTGCCACTGTCTGTAACCTGGGCAGCCTCCTTGAGTTTCAAGATTCATTCTCCCCTTTCTTAGGATTTGTTAAGCCTGCCTGTCATCACCACCACACCATTTCTCAGGTGGATCACTACTCTAATTCCTGTTCCACTGAATTCTTCCTCTGCATCTCCCATCTGCTTTTTCTTCTCCCTTCACAATGGGACCCATCACTTTGTTCAAATTAAAACAGGATAGAAACCAGCTATAAAGTTGCTACATTTTCCAGCACTAACTTTAGAGCTGCTTGGCTCTTTTCATAGATAGATATCTTTATATAGATATTTTTATGTCATGATAATTACTTTGCACATGTGGTCAGTCAAAATTTATTGTGAAATTAACCAGTTAATTGCATAATATACATAATGTGTGGCAGGGGCCTTTGACTGTTGCAGCTCCCCACTGCATTGTCTCCAAGCCGTAGCTCTACTGTGTCAAACTGAACTGGTGCTGCAGATTAGGGTTACTGCAGGCCAGACCTGGACCACCCTGGGGCTTGCTGGAGCACATGGAGCTGGCATGGAGTGCACAACATCTATAGCTCATGGGCTAGACTCCGCGCTGCAGGCATCACATAGGGTCAGTCCAGGGTGCTGCGTGCCTTTGACCCCTGGTGCTACACATGCTGCATATAGCACGGAGCCAGCACAGGGCACACGCTGCATATAGCACTTCATTAGACTGGCTTTTCACACTGGTTCTGGAATGGCCCGATCTGGACCAGCCCCAGAGGCAGCATGCAGAGCCAGTCAGTGGGGTGCTACATGAAATATGCATCCTGGACTGACCCCCTCTGTGCTGTGTGCAGTGTGTGTGATGCTGTGTCCCGCCTGTGCCCTCCATGCAGCATAAGGGGTTGAGTCCAGAGCCCATATCTTTGACACTGCTGGTGTATGCACATTTCCACTGTATAGGAATATTATAGTTACAGGAGTATTGTTACTTTGTTTCATAATGTTTGTATGAAGAACTAATATATTATCTTTACATCTTTCCAGCACCTGGACAGTGATGAAGATTCTCCTTTAGTAACACTTTCTTTTGCCTTATGTATTCTGGGGAGGCGAACTTTGGGAACAGCTGCCCACAATATGGCCATCAGGTAATTTCTAGAGATACATTTCCCCCATCTTAAAAAAAGAAATCTGATTAGCTTTTTCATTTAGTGTGAAATCTGAAATGATTCCTGGATCAGAGATAATTTCATTGAAAAATGAGTATTAAATGCTGCCCTTGGTCACAATTTTTCTTAGAAACCTGAACAATAAATTATATTAACTTTTTATTTTTTCTTTTGGCAAAGTAGAATTTTATCCTATGGAATTTTCAGAGTAATGATTAATTTTAGGTTGAATCCTGGCCTGAAGTAGTGTTGCGAGGACTTCCTTCCTAGAGGAAAAAGATATTAACTGATCTGTTCAAAGAAGGTCCCAACAAAACATGGATTAGTAGGCTAAATAATAAATCCATGAGCTTCCTGTATTCCACAGAGCTGAACACCCTAGTTGCTATGCAACTGAATAATTTGATGAAATGATGATGGTAGTGATCCACAGAATAAGAATTTGATTGCTCCTTGGCAAGCTTCACACCACACCACTACCCACAGGTGACTGGAGGTGAGGTCCGGGGGGCCCATGTGCCCCTGCTGATATTGGCCCCTGACTTGGTACTGCTCAGGATGGGGCATATTTTGCCGTGCAGGTCAGCAGTGTGTTTGGGGGTGGGGGAGCACTAAGCCGTGGCACAGAAGTATAGGAGTGGATTAAACTCCTTTACCTTATTTAAAGAGTTAAACAAAGAATAAGTAAAACCAAGTTGCATTATTTTAAAATGCATTTTATAGAATGTTTCAAGCCTGTCCCTTCTCAAGATAAAGCTATCCTTTAAATATTTGTTTTAGCTTTCTAATTTTTTATTTGAAATGTTTGCAAAGTCTGCTTTTATGTCTTCCTTTGAGCCTGTTATTCAAAACATCCCTGGACCCATGTAGTGTGCTTCTGCTGTCTATTTTTCTCAGTAACTTTCTTGATATTTTTGCTATTAACAGCTGCATGCTGCTTTAACTTATTTTAGATAGGATTGACTTTTTCTGTCTGCTTTCATCCATTCAAATTGGTGTTATTTTTCATAAATGAACAATATTCCAACCTCTGTCCTAAAGTTACATTTTTTCTCCCCTACTGCCCCTGTTTAATAGTGGTCTATCTAGCCAGTGGTCTATCCAATGGTATCCTGTACCTCACCAAATACATGCCATTTTTTCAGTGAGATACAGGATACTGGGCTAGATGGACCACTGGTCTGACTCAATGTAGCACTCACTATATTCTTATTTTCAGAGGAAAGATTAAAGTAGTTTTGACCTTAGACTTCCAGTAAATCGTACCACAGTGATAGGTACATTAGGACTGCATGTAAAGATACCAGTAAAGATCCTTAAAAGTGTTGATATACTGGAGTTTTCAGTTTCCTTTATGAAAGTGCACTGGAATTCTTGCAGTTATTATAGTAAAGTTAGCTCTGTTTAATCAGTTTGTAAGGTAATGGACAGCTGGAAGAGTTGTTAGTAATATCTTAGTTATTGCAAACATATAAAATTATCATAATATTCCAAAGAGTTAACAGAGCGAAAACTGAAGTCAAGTTTATTTATTTCCAAGAGCTGTTGTAAGGGTTTTAACTGTGGCCATGGAAATAGGTAGTAGGAGTCGGATCATATTTCCTCTTCATGCGCCTGTGTGGTAGGTATATGGCCACCTAACTGCTGTTTTTGGCACTTATGCACATTTGGGGATGAAGATGGATTCAGAGGGTGTGCAGTGGCAAGGTCACCCCCACCCTCCCTTTTTGGACCACAGTGCAGGAGCAGCAGCCAGAGACTGTATTTGAAGAATTCCCCCCCAATACTTTCCTCTGTTCTCAAAGCTATCTCCTCTCCCCTCTTCTCCTATCCCCCCTCTTCTCTGTCTGCTGCAGCCACTGTCCCTGGCTGACCCGAGGTGAGGAAAGCTCAAGAGCTGCTTCTGCCCTACTCCAGTCAGGATTTTAGGGAGCACTTATGCAGGGAGCCAGGCTCAGCTAGGGACTGCGGTGATGGGGAGTCAGTTCCCCTCTCTTCCCTGTACTTCCTTCTGTAGATGTAAGGCAAGGGAACCCATCTACTGCCACTGCTGACCCAACAAAGCCTGGCTTCCTGTACAGCCACTCCCTGCAACACTGGTTGGAGTGATGCAGAATTTGCCAGGAGAATGGCAATGATGGGTCGACAAGGAGGGTGATAGGAAGGGACAGGAGGTGCTGCTGAGAACAGAGTCCCCTGTGGCCACTGGGATGCTGAGAGCAAGGGGAGAGGGAGAGACTCTTATCTGTAGGGGTCTACCCAACTTGAGAAGGCAGCCAGTTGATTTAGCAGGCAGATCACGGGGCTGACCATCATTTTCGAGGGCTTATCATGACAGATCCCTTCCCCATACCTCTGATTGGCCGATGGGCCCCGGTGGCCCCACCTCTCACCCCTGATTGGCTACAAGGGCTATCTGTCAGGTGGCCTCTGCCCCCCAACACTGATTAGTGGAGAGGGGTGGGGCCGTATGACAGGCAGCCTTCTCAGCCAGTCAGTGGTAAGGGGCAGGAGGAGCAGCCATTTTGCATGTTCACTTTTGTGCTGGCAGCCTCCCTCCACCCTTCCCCCAAGTGAGCTGCATGGCCAGGAGGACTGTTTGGTCCCACTGGGGAGCAGGCATTTTATTTTTAGCAAGTTGTCTTTTTCCGTGAATTTCGCTGAGATCGCCCAATTTAGCAATTTCCGCAAAATCCATGCAAAAGCGATTTGGGTAGGTTCCAACTTATCTGATTCGGGGACTTAAGGAAAAGTCCCTGGGTCCTGCTCCCATGGCATGGTCTTTCACCCCATCAGTGCGGTACTGGGGGAAAGGCTGGGAATGAGTGACCACTGCAGCTCCAGTTACTTTTTAAATTCCTGGATCTGCCAATGTTTGGAGAGACCCTGTAGCCCAAGCAGAGCCAACCAAGCCTGCTGTAATATCCAGATGCTAGAGTATAGCAACACTGGGTTCCTTCTACACCTTTTTATTTAGGTTGTTTAAAAATGACCTTGGATTTCCATTTGGCACAGGCAGTTCTGCTGTGAAACGGTACAAGAGTAATATCCCCCTCTGCGATGCCCGTGTACCTAGTTTTATAGAATTGTAGAATCATAGAAAATTGGGGTTGGAAGGGACTTCAGGATGTCATCTAGTCCAATCCTCTGCTCAAAGCAGGACCAGCCCCAGCTAGATCATCCCAGCCAAGGCTTTGTCCAGCCAGGCCTTAAAAATGTCCAAGGATGGAGATTCTCCAACCTCTCTGGGTAACCTGTTCCAGTGCTTTACTACCCTCCTACTGAGAGAGGTTTTTCCTAATAACTAACATCAACTCCCCTTGCTGCAACTTGTGACCATTGCTCCTTGTTCTGTCATCTGTCACCACTGAGAACAGTCTAGCTCCATCCTCTTTGGAGCCCCCCTTCAGGTAGTTGAAAGCTGCTATGAAATCCCCTTTCAGTCTTCCCTTCCCCCCCATGAAATGAACCCAGTTCCCTCAGCCTCTCCTCAGAAGTCATGTGCCCCAGCTCCCATGATTTTTCCAAGCTCTGCTGTCACATCAAACAACATTCTGTGTACCCTTTGAGTACTTCAGTCTTTTCTGCATCATCTATCACTAAGCTGTCTTCCCCATCCAGTAACAGACCCACACTATCCCTGATCTTCCTTTTGTTGCTGACGTACTTGTAGAAAACCTTTTTGTTACTTTTCACATCAATTATTAGTTGCATCTCCAATTGCACTTCTGCCTTTCTGACTTCATCCCTGCATGCCTGAGTGATACTCCTATACTTATCCCTAGTCCTTTGTCCAAGTTTCCACTTCTTGTAGGCTTCACTTTCGTGTTTTAGCTCACTGAAGACTTCACTGCTAAGTCATGGAGAATGGTTTGTTCCTGCACACTCAGTAAAGTTTCTTTAAAATGCAACCAGCCCTCCTGAACTCCTTTCCCATGCAGACTGGCCTCCCAGGTGATTCTGCCCATGAGTTCCCTGCATGAGTCAGTCTGTTTTTATGAACTCCAAGATCCTTACTCTGCTGCTTTCCATCCTTCCTTTCCTCAGGATCCTGAACTCACTCATCTCATGGTCACTGCTGCCCAAGTTGCCATCCACTGCTACATTCCCCACCAATTCTTCCCTGTTTGTGAGCAGCAGGGCAAGAGCACAGCCTGTAGTTGGCCTCTCCAGCATTTGCACCAGGAAGTTGTCTCCAACACTTTCCAAAAACTTCCCGGATTGCCTATGCACTGCTGTATTGCCCTCCCATTAAATATCAGGGTGATTTGAAGTCCCCCCATGTGAACCAGGGCCTGTGATCAGGAAACTAGCTGTTTGAAGAAAGCCTCATCCTCCAGGCCTGATGATCTATAGTACACACCTACCACATCACCCTTGTTGCTCTCTCCTCTGACCCTAATCCAGAGACTTTCAACAGAGATTTTCATACTGGAATGCTGAGAAATCCTACAGATCTTTTGCATAAAGCACAAGTCCTCCTCCTTTTTTCCGCTTCTCTGTCCTTCCTGAACAGTTTGTCCCCATCCATGACAGTGCTTCAGTCATGCAAGCTCCAACCAAGTCTCTGTTATTTCAGTCATGTTATAGTTCTGTGATTGTGCGAGGACTTTCAATTTCTAGAGCTTCTCTAGGAATTTGAGAGGAAATTCTGAGCTATAACAAGGGGCTGCACATTGTGCTTTTTTCCTCTTTGCTAGTTATTTCTATTAAGTAGACCTCATGGCAGGAGGTATGCAATGTTTACGGTAGGCCTGTGCAAAGCGGCTAGTATTCACTTCGGATTCACCCAATTCGAATCCCTGTCCCGAATCGATTCACCTGACTCTGATTCGGAGATTCAGCTGCGGCTGAATCATCTGAATCTAATCGCACAGGCCCCATCCCCCACCCACTCTCCCAGCCCTGGCAATGGCTGCCCTGCCCACCCCAGCTTCCGGCTGCCCTCCCCCCACCCCCCCGCGCAACTCCTAGCTCTTTAAAAAAAACAAAAACCCCAGAATCACCAGCTCCTGCCAGGTGGGGAGCTATCCCTGCTGCCCCCCATTGCCCTGCACTGCACGGGGGCTCTTCCACAAGCCCCCAGAAGCCCCAAGGCCACTGCAGCAGCCAGTGAGTCCGGGGGGAGGGGGTTGTTTTGTTTTTTAAAGGGCCGGGAGCTGGGCAAGTAGGGCAGCCATGGAGGGGCTTGGGGAGCCGACAGGGAGCAGGGGTGCTCAGGGGAGCTGGAGGAGCAGTTAAGGGATGGGGCCTGGCAGGGGTCCCCCCATGGTCCCCTCCCCCCTCTGCCAGCCTCCCTCTCCCCCTCCCCCGCACTTACTAGCGTGGAGCCTGGGTCCAGCTCCCTGCTGCAGCCAGCGAGGACTGCCCAAATCGCCAAAGCTCTCCAAATCTCTTCCAAATCAATTCAGAGACCTTTGAATCAATTCCAGCCTTTTAATTGGTCTCCTGATTCAATTTGCATTCAGAGATACAGCCACCAAATCAGGCTGAATGTCCTCCAAATTGAATCAGCACCTGAAGCTTCACACAGCCCTAGTTAACAGATGAGATGGAGAATCTGTGGTCTTTGAGTTATATTCTGTGTTCTGCTGTGTTGATGTCAATATAGAGTATTTTCACTGATTTTTAGCAAAGATGAGTTAGACTAACATTAATAGAATGAGCCCTTACATATCTTGGGGAGCTCTAAGCATCTGTCTCCTTAGCAAAAAATAATAATGCAGAGGTAATGATCAGAGAGTTGTCTTGAGATGTGCACATTTTCATCAGATTTGACGTTTACATTGTGTATGTCAACTATCAATTTGCACTCATTACACATGATTTCCTTCTAATCTATTAATCAGCAAATGTTAATGTGTAAAACAAGATTTGAAATCTTCTTATATAATATATGTAAATAATTTTTCAGTGTACCCATTCATGTAAATGTCAGTACAAACTCTACATTAATACTAGACTGCACAATAAATGTACTCATTAACATGGCAGAACATTGCTATGCAAATCACATATGAACTTAAATTGTCATTAGGCAGCATCTTAAATATATAGGCGGTGTAGTTGGAAGAATTATACTGCTTTTTCATTGGTTCCCTCAAATGTAAATGTCATTTTTCATTGGGTCGTGTGTGTGTGTGTGTGTGTGTGTGTGTGTGTGTGTGTGTGTGTGTGTGTGTGTTAATTATTTTACACACGTGTGTGTGTAAAAAACAAAAAAATCCCTTAAATCCTCTGTATATTTACTAGTATTGCCAATAAACAAGGCTGAATTTTAGAATCGTTGGGTACTTACATGCTTTGGAACAAAATACCATTCCTGTCTCTCTCCAAAACTCTGCTACCTGACAATTTGGTTACCATGGTCACTCCTCTGCCCCATCTCTTCATGTGACCCTGAATTGGATACATTCCTGAGGGAGGGGGAAAACCTGCTCCCTCTGCCTACGTGACTGGCATCATGCACCAGGGTGAGGGGCTTGGGCTCCCTATTGTTCTGAGCAATCCCAGTCTACCCGGCAACCAGTGATACATTTCAAATTGGTTGGCTGGCAGCCAACAGGTGCTGACCTCCATTGGACCAGGTAAATGAGGTCATAAGACAGGGGCAGGCAATTATTTTGGGCAGAGGGCCACTTACTGAGTTTTGATAAGCCATCATGGGCTGCATGACAGACAGCCCAGGGCAGATAAATATTCATTTTCTAAATTTTTAAGGGCTCCACAGGCCAGATGGAATGGCCCCATAGGCCGCATGCATTTTGCCCACCCCTGTCATAAGATCTGTATAAGTTAAGGACTGCCCAGGAGAAGGGGCGGTAGCCATGATGAAAAGTCTGAGACTTGCTCTCTCTCTTGAACCTCATGACTGAGGAACTGCCTGCCTCCAGGGGGGATCTCCCCCTGCCTCTGGATGATATTTTAAGCTACCTGAGATCCAACTAGATATATAGCTTTCAGTAACTCAGATGCGTGTTCAAAGGCTACCCAGCCATGCCAGTTTGCTCTATGGGATTTCTCTGATATTTCTGTACCCTGTACCCTATTCCAAACCTACTCCTTGTAACCAATAAAGTTCTCCTTTGTACCTAGCATGGGAGACTTATTGGGAGTGGGTCTAGATTATGCCTTGGGGTCCCCTTGGTTCAGCTAACTAAGGGAGACCACTACTTGTGCTTCAGACTGAGGGAAGCACCCCAAGTTCTTGAAGTGGGTAAAGTATTCTCAAGAACACAGGGGGCACAGAGCCACATCCTGGATGGTGGTGGCATTGCCACCAGGCTAGCGGGTGTGCTCCAGAAAGGGAGTCAGCCAGACATGAGGTTCCCCCAGGTAGGCACTCAGAGCCTAGAAGGTGGCCCAGCACAGGAGCACCCCCTATTGGCCCACCACATGCTCTAACTTTTGCATTTTACACAGAGCACTTAAACCAGGGGTGTCCAACCTTTTGGAATGTGGGGCCGGATCACGAACTTTTTATCACCCATTACGCCGGCGAGCCATATTCAAAGATGTCACAGGAAGTGGTATCATATCAGGAAGTGATGTCACGTGACCTTTGACACCATTGAAGTTGCAGGGGTTGACATGGTGCTGGTTGACATGGCATGCGTCCCCGGGTTGACATGGTGCTGCAGGAGCCGCTTGGCTACAACTGGGTTGACCTGGTGCTGGAGAAGCTGCAGGGCCAGGCCGGGGTTAACCTGGGGCCCGCCCAGACTGCCGGTGCCATGCCCAGGTTGACATGGTGCTGCAGGACCCACCTGGGCAGAACTGGGTTGGCACCAGACAGGAAAAGCAGCATGCTGCTGAAGACTG
>NW_005842243.1:1489413-1498455 GCF_000455745.1 Alligator sinensis | reverse complement strand
GGGGCCTAGCGTGCGGGCAGCTGGGCCCGGAGAGCTGCAGCGCCCGGGAGGAGACTGGCCGGGGGAGGAGGCGCTGCCTTGCTGTGGAGCAGGGCAGGGCAGGGCAATGGGGCTGGCTTGAAGTGGGCAGGTGAGGAGACAGGTGCGGGCCAGCAGTGCCAGCAGCCGCTGCTTGGCCCCCCCCCCAGGGCGGCTCCCCCGGGCCCCGCGGGGATAAGCAGCTCCCCTCCCCTCGCT
This sequence comes from Alligator sinensis, assembly GCF_000455745.1. Lineage (NCBI taxonomy): Eukaryota > Metazoa > Chordata > Crocodylia > Alligatoridae > Alligator > Alligator sinensis. The sequence continues at coordinate 1,498,218 of NW_005842243.1, read as the reverse complement.
GCCAGCTGGGGCCCGTGGGCTGGCCCTGCCTGCCTCACCATGGCCCTGCCATCGCGGCTCTGCACTCCATGCTGACGCCGCGGCTCTGTGCTCTGCGGCAGCAGCTCCATGCTGCCGCTGCCGCGGGCCAGATGAAATGGCTTGGCAGGCCACATGTTGGACAAGCCTGACTTAAACTTAACAGCGAGATGGATCTTAACAGATGGAACCCTACTCCATTATCCATCAGCACTGCAGCACCCTTTTTCCCCCTGGTAGCACATCATAATGGAGCCAAGAGAGAGGAATGACAGAACAAGGCTCCAGTATGTCTTTAGCGTTTTTATGGTGCAAGTTAAAGCAGCTTCATGGAGGCAAGGGCTCATCAGAGAAGAAAGCAGGGAGCCCCAGTCAGTTCACTGTCACCATCCCTATGTCCACTATGTTTTACTTCTTGTCTGGCCCTGGGAGGCGATTCAAACTATCTTTAAGACCATATAGCCATTATGATTTCTCTTGGTTTGATATGCTTTCTTGTAAGGCTGTAAATGAGAAATTAAGTGAAAGAGAGCAGTACAGCATGAATGTAGTGAAGACATACAGTAGAAGATAAACTTATTTCACTCACTAGAACAAGGTCAGGGATCCTGGTCTGATGTGCTTGTGTCGTTCCATGAGCCTGAAGGGTTTTTTGGTTTTTGTTTTGTTTTTGGTTGTTTGTTTGTTGTTGTTGTTTGTTTTTTTTTGGGGGGGGGGGAGTGGTTAATTAGCCTAACATGAAACACTGAAGTTCCATAAAGAAAAGGAACAAAAGTGTTCACCGAGCAATGAACTATAGTTTAATTGCGATACAAACTAATCTTCAAAGACTACCTGAAAATATGGGTTGTGTGTTTTTTCACATAGATGTTTTCATGAAAACTAGAGAGAGCAATATATAACGCTCATAGAAAGAGAGCAGGCCCATAGCTAATAACATTTTCTGATCCAGCATATCACATGATGCTGATAAATGTACATGGAAGACAGCAGAAAAAGACTTCCCCAAATCATTATGGACTTTGACAGCTTTCTCCATCACACAGGTGGATAGACTTCTTTGGAGAAATGTAGGGCTAAGTATCAAATCTGATCTATGAACTGCTCAGATTCTAAGTGACATGTTCTTGAGGGAGCAGAGAGTCTTCAGTTTCACTGTGACACTTTTATTGGGTTTTGCTAGTTCTCTCAAATAGATTGACAAACCCATCTCTCATCACCATGTAGAATTGCCATATAGATGTGCCTTAAGCAGTGTAAAATGACAATGGCATTTAAAATATTGATGGCTGCCCATAGCCCTGTCTGCAGTGTTGCTTCAATAGTGCAGCTGAGCCATAGTTAGCACACTGGGAGGTTTTTTCAGAAAAAAAGTCTAGTGTAAAGACAACCATTGTTTTCACAGAGAACTCTGACGAGCAGGGCAGTTCTGCTGTGGCTCTGTTGCCTTCCTTGTGTACATCGATGATGTGGCATATGTTGCAACTCTAATGATGAAAAAATTAATATCCCCTGCTGCCCAACTTTCTTCCTAGGCACCTTTCTACTGTAGAGTCAGTGGTCTTACCTGTACCATGGAGTCAGTGTTAGGAGTTTTTTTCTTAATTTTCATCTTGCAAAGAGGATTTAAATTCTAAGAGGGAATTCAGCTGCATGATGGATATTTGTCCAAATGGGTGAGTTCTGAGTTCTAACCAGTTTTATGTACAGGTGCATTTAACTACAGTGGATCTACATCATTATCTTTTATCTAAACTGGTTTATTACAAAGACTTCCCAGGCTCTAATCAGGATGTTGTCATATATAATTTAGCAGTTTATGGGTGGTACTGTTGGAAAGTTAAAAGGGTTTTGGGCCCAGATTTTCAATAGTAGTTAGGTGCTATGCTCCCACGGAAATTAAGACCTTAAGTACTTTTGAGGAGCTGGTCCAATTTACTAATGCAGGGTGAAAATCCTGCACTGTATTACTAAACACTAATAAATGCAAACAAGTTAAAAATTCAGCGTAGTCATAACATTCCCAGCAGTGAAACTGGTCGATGCCTTATAGTCTGGCCTCTTGATTAGCTGGCTTGTATTACACCGTACCTTTAAAAAGAAAATTAGTATCCAGCTGTTTCTTTCTATTTCTTTCTGTCTATTATAATTTTCAAATTACGCTATCCACTAAAGGCAAAATTAGAAATGTATTACAGCTGAAGATAGGCTGGGCAGCTGCCTAATCTCTGGTCTCTTTTTTTTTAAATAAGAATTTTTATTTTTTCTTCTCCCAAAATAATTAAGAAAGCTCAATTAGGTAGAGAGAGAACACATTCTCTGGAGAAAGCCTGGATGATAATAAGAATCTCTAACATCTTAATGCTTTTTCTTCTAAGAGCCTACAGAATGTGAAAAAAATCCACCCTTGTAAAAATGAGCAAAATCATGTCAGGTAGATTTAACAATATACTATGGGTTTGCACCAGATGTCCCAAGGTTTAATTCTGTTTCTTAAACACCATGACCTGCTTCTTCTAAATAGCATTATTAGGACTGTTAAATAATTTTAATTAAGAATACAAACTTTGGGTAAACAATAAACATCTGCTGCGTAGTTCTGGGAAGTATTTTTGTCCAACCTTATAGCTGAATTCAATAATTTGCTTTGCAGGGGCTTATGCAAATGCTTTTTTCTTCACTTTTGATCTGCCTGAATTTGGACCTCATGTATCTAGCTTTGAGTGTCAAGATCCAAGCCAAATTCAATCTGAACAATGGGGTTCTACCTAGTTCCTTTTAAAAGCACAGTTTTCCTCATTTTAATGGAAAACACCGCAAGTGTGCGCAAAACTTTTCTCAGATATCCTTGACAAGTTCTTCAATCTCAAGGTACTTAAGCTCCTACATAAACACAACCTACTAAAATTTATTTATGCTGCACTTACTACAAAGGTCAATAAATGATCCCGATCTGCAGTATGCAGTTTTGCAGGTACACTAGCTGGCATTACTGAGGCTATTTTCCATTTAAGATGCCACTCTCATTCTGTAGCCACTCCTTTTGCAGAGCACAATACAGGAGAAAGCTGTTCATACAAGAAGCTTGGCTTCTAAACAGAAATGCACCATATGAGCTTTGACATCTGTATAACACAGGAATTTGTACTGAGGTGTACCAACACATATGCGGGAAAAGGTTCTCACCTTTTGACATACTCTATCAGTTGCCATTACTACCAAAAACGGAAGGTTGCTTGAAATTACTGGTTGAGTTCAAAACTGCTTTAAGGGTAACTGATTTCATTATTTTACAGTTTAGATTCCTTTCTTTATGGCCTCCATGCTCTATTCAAAGGAGATTTTCGAATAACAGCAAAAGATGAATGGGTGTTTGCAGACATGGATCTACTCCATAAGGTTGTTGCTCCTGCAATCAGGATGTCCCTGAAGCTACATCAGGTGGGTTTTTCCCTGTTACTATTGTACTCATTTTCTGAGGATATACAGGAAACTTTAGAAAGTGGTCCAAGACAAATTGGGATGTAAATGTAATTATTGCAGCCTTATTCTGAGTAAATTGCTGGAAAAAATGTAGTAAAGCACACTTTCTTATCTTCTTTTCTTTCCCCCCTCCAAACTTAATAATTTATATTCCAGGGGCTTGAGACAGAGTTTTGACTCTTTGTCAGTGGGGGTCAAACTTCAGGTGAGGTTTTCCTTGCAGAGGAACTACAAGACTGGTTTCTAGGTTCTATTTTTTCTAATAGGAAACACATTGTTTGACACTGTTTTATTTGAAGGGGAAAATACAAAGGGAGAAATTGTTTAGAAAATATAAGGCTCTTCTAATTGGTCAGCTATCATAGATGTTTCATGGGTAATGCAGGAATGTTTCTGAAAGTACCGCCAATGGATTTTTTTCCCCTCTCAGTTACATTGGTATGAATCTGGAGTTTCACCACTAAGGCCGTTGCAAGTCTGACATATTTGTGCCTGTAGACTGAGTAGATTGTAATCTTATGGTTCAGGTAAACTCGTCCAAATAAGTGCACAATATAATTGTTCTATGTGAGATGCCATTTTAATAGTAGACATTTTCCACAAATTGAAAATGGTAATTCATTATGTATGATGTGAGGAAAACAATAGAGTGGGTGTACATAAATTGTCTCCTAATACACTTTTGGGTGCAATTCCAAGACAAAGTCCTACTTCCAGGCCCCAGCCTATAGTTGGGCAGCTAGTTTGCCATATTTGACAAGCTAGAAATCAAAAGGACACTCAATGATTGATAGGACTCTTGGGAGAGAGCTAAAGAAAGACTGTGAATGGGGTCATTTTGGTGACAGAGGATACCCATAGTATAAAAAAAGATACCAGTCTTACATCATTTGAAACAAGTTAGGCCTCTGCAGTTCCCTTGGAATGATAAGCCTCAGGGAAGGTAAACGTGTATAGACTGTTAATTGTTTTAGGATTTTTTATCCCCTGAAAAACATTTATTTTAAGAAGACTGAGGTCAATGCAATAACCACTGATTGGAGCTCCTGGAAGGAAGAGAATTGCAGGTGTACTGAATGTAGGTCAGATAGGCTTGAGGCAATCATAATGGATACAGAGGAAACTTCAGCCTAGGAGGAAGTGTGAGAATGGGAGAATTGGATGATTCCACCCTGAAAAGTAATGTCTGAAGAATGGAGAACAGGGAAGAACTCAGGGAAATGCAGTTAGCTTGTGCTGTGAGAGTAAAAAAAACACTGCCTTTTCTGGTACACAAGGATTAGCCATACATAGTCATAATTAAGGAGCGTACTAGTATTGGTGGTATTCAGAAATGTTTTGGGGAAACCAGAGGGAGGAAATTTGTCATTTTTAGAACTGCCGAAATCAAGTTAAAAACACTGTGAAAGTGGATTAACTTCTGTACTTCATTGACATTGTCTCTTTGCACAAATACTGACAATATTGTCAGGTAAAAGAAAAGAAAATAACATATTGTGCCTATTGTTATATCTCTTAATAGCAGTAGTTCTCAACATTTTTATTGAGAACTCCTCAAAAAATGCCAGCTCTTAGCTTTCCCTCATTTCTTGACTACAGAAAAATAATAGAGCTGTTTTTCTGTTCCAAAGATCTCAGAAAGACCACACTTGGGAGGAAGGTTTTTAATGCTATGGAGTCCTATTTGAAATCTCTGGGTTTATCTTGTGAATCACATCTAGGTGTTTGCAAACCTAACAGTGCTAATATTGTTTGGCATCCCGCTGCACCCTTAAAAGGATCTCATGGCACCGTGGGGTGCAGATGTACCCTGGTTAAGAATTGCTGCTTTATTGGTTTCTCAGTTTTGTACTATTTTATAAGAACTAACATTTCGCCAAAGTACAGAACTTTACAGGTGGCTCCACTTCAGGTTTTTGCTGCATGAAGGAACTTTCAAGTCCATGTTCTCCAATTTCACACTTTAAGAAGAAAATAGTTAAAATGCCTTTCTTCAAGTCTTGTCCTAATAAAGATTTTGCACACAACACAAACGTCTTAATGTGGTGTTAATGCTGTGTTACTGTGGTGTTAATTGCTTTGTCGCTCTTCCTTCAACCTTCACTCTGGACTATTGCTACTGTCATTTTTATGTTTACTGTTGCAGTTAATGTCAGTCAGTGCTATGTCACTGTCTTCAATGAACTCGGGATCTGGTTGATCATCAGTTCCTACTGTCTTTTGACAGAGCTGTCTATAATCATGCCATTCATTTAATACCAGGACCAGTTCACCTGTCCAGATGAGTATGAGGATCCAGCAATCCTGTACGAAGCAATCCAGGCTTTTGAGGAGAAGGTTGTAATTTGTCATGAGGGTGACCCTGCCTGGCGCAGTGCTGTACTGTCTAACAGAGAAGAGCTGCTTACTCTGAGACACGTTGTAGATGAAGGGACAGATGAATACAAAGTTATTATGCTCCACAAAAGTTACCTGAGCTTCAAAGTTATCAAGGTACCAAAGCTATCTTTCTATTATTGCAGCAGCTCATGTGCTACCCCTGTTTGAAGTCTTCATCCGGTGAATCCTTGAGAGCTGGCTATCATTTTCTAATAATACAATTTAGTTAGGAGAGTGAGGTTGATAATAGCTAGGAGCCGGGACTCCTGGGTTCCATGCCTGATTTTACTCTGAGGTTAGAATCATTTTATGTCAGTTCTCCACCCATCTGAAGCAATAATTTAATCTTGAGTGAATAATGTTTGTTAAGGTCCTGAGATTCACAGATAACAATGCAAAGTAATTACTACTGTTCTATTCAGGTAACATACTTATGTTAATACATTTTTAAATGGGAAGCATTTTCAAATGGTTTCATATGTCTCTACCTAACCGTAGGTAAACAAGGAATGTGTCAGAGGGCTTTGGGCCGGGCAGCAACAGGAGCTGATTTTTTTGCGCAATCGTAACCCAGAGCGAGGCAGCATCCAGAACAATAAACAGGTCCTGAGAAACTTGATTAATTCTTCATGTGATCAGCCACTGGGATATCCAATGTATGTTTCCCCTTTAACCACCTCATACCTGGGCACGCACAGTCAGCTGAGGAATATTTGGGGTGGACCTATCAGTTTGGACAACATTAAAACATGGTTCAGATCCAAGTGGTTAAGGTAGGTGTTGAGACAATAATTGACCTCTATTATGATATGCAGGGTATGGGAAGTCTGGAGGCACTCAGGCACACTTTATTTTCTGTGAAAAAAAAATGTGCACTGTTGTTTGAAAAATACTCATTTTTGGTAGTGCATCCAAAGCAAAAATAGAGAGAACAGCTCCAGAACTATCATAGAAAGCATTAATACAATTCAAATATAGCCCTCTGTCAGACAAGCACATTAGCTTCATTTTACTTAGTATTTCTGAGACATTCCTCAGGAAAGGCTGCCATCTGTAAAGAAAAATAATTCAAAGCCATTTACCTTTCACTCTTTTCAAATAACAATGTAGTCTTTCTGCATTGGAGAAATAATTAGAACCTGGACATAAGCATTAGCAGGTTCAGCTTCAAGTGCTTTGGAAGTTGGGTTCAGATGAGCATACCTAAGTCGTGACCCTTATCCAAAAAAGTCTTAGGATTTTTTTCTTTGAAAATCTGACATTAGCTACCCTTTGCACTGGATATACCCCAACTATTTTCCTTTCTCTACTTCTGTATCTGGCATCTTTAATGTGTACACTTCTTATGTGATAGACTTACCTTTTGTGTCTACAGAGGAGGGACCAGACCCTACTTTTTTAGACCCCATCACTGAAGCTTTGCTAGCGCTCTGGGATTTTATCAGTATAGTAGTTTCTCAGAGTATATCCTATTCTTAGAGCCCCAGAACAAGTGAGATTTTGGAGAGGAGAGTATACTCATTGGCCACCTTATATAGAAATTAGCCTTTGGAGATCAAACTGACATTAAATTAAATGCTTTGAGGGGTTGTGGGATGCCCAGGCTGCTTACCAAACCTCAAGAAAGGTTTGGCTTAGATAATGTATGAAGTTACACATTCTTTTCTTTTTTCTTCTTTTGACCAAACTAACGTGTTCACATCTACTGTAACCATGTTGTGATATAATTACCATCCTCAAAATGTCATCCAGCATTGAAAAGGTTAGGGAGAGTACCGTTGTTCATTTGTACTGCGAGTTTGTCTGATACCCATCCTACATATTCTAGTAAACACTAAACTCTTGATCATGTGTCTGTTCACACAAACAGAATGCGAAAGGACTGTCATGCCAGTCACAATAGTGGAGGTAACATTGAGGAGGTGGATAGTGGTGGCAGATCTTCGGCCAGCAACCATTCAACAAGAAATTCAAGCCAGAGTAGTAGCTCGCAGAACACAAGGAATGAAACACTGCAATTGCAGGCTTCTTCAAATGGTGCTCATCAGCATGCAGGTATTTGTACCTACATTTTTGCATTTATGAACCATGTATTGAGGCGTATCTGTATTGAACACACGAACTGGTATGTCTGGTGCTTTCTCATAGAATTTAGAACAACCATCGTCTAGAACTCTAGGTTCTGTGGTATCAAGCTATATATATTGTGATTCAAAGTATTGTGCTTTTTGGTGATCCTGGCCTCAGAAAAGGATCATAGTTCTTGGCAGGGCCAGTTCCAGAGGGGGCACAATGGCACAGCTGTGTCCGCCCCTCTCAGATTGGTCTATGCTGCTGGAGCCTCTGGGGCAGTAGAAACATCTCCAGAGCAGAAGAGAATCCCCTCTTCCACTCATACTCAGAGGTATGTCTCCTCCACTCCCTTTCCTCCACCCCACACCTGCTGTGGCTTTTTTTTCTCCCCTGTCCCAGGGGCAGCTGAATCTTCAGAGCTGTGCTGCACAGGGGCTGCCCTAGGTGAGCCCAACCACTACACAGCACAGTGGAGCGGGTAGGAGCACCTCTGAAGCGTTCCCTGCCCTTGGGACAGTGGGGAAAGCAATAGTGACTGGAGGAAGGGACAAAAGAGGAGGGGATGCGGGGGATGTTCCTCTTAGCACGGAGGGGAAGAGGGGGATGCTTACTTGCTTTGGGGACTTTGAAAAGTCCCCCGAGGCTCCTGCATTGTGGCTTGCCTGTGCCAGGAAGTTGGTGGGAAGCAGGATAGGAGCAGGGGTGCAGCCACCCCTTCAGTGCAGGTGGCTGTTCCCATACCCCCTTTTGCCAAATCCTGGCTCTGTCCCTGGTTCTTGGGCCACTAGATTCTTAAATATACAGTATGAGTATCCACCACTATTCACCTGCACTGATAAAGCGGGAGGACAG
>NW_005842243.1:1480785-1489382 GCF_000455745.1 Alligator sinensis | reverse complement strand
TCTTTCCTTTCTTGTTAAACATATACCAATTACATGTCCAAAAAAGGTACACAGGGGACAGAGACCAAGGTCTCTTGCTGCTGAAACTCAATAAAGAGTTGGCAGGCTCTGAAACTAAAACCAAAGTAACAAGTCTAGATTGGTTAGTTTGAACTTGAATGGACTACATAAACCTTATGTGAGCAGTAAATAATGTCCATCCCAACCCACTGAAAGAACTGGCACATTCAATTGTGGTTTCAAAAGCAAAAATCCTAAATTACTCAAATTGGAGGGCTGGAAAGCAGCAGATAAAAGAAGGAGAAAATAATGATCCAGACTACCAGAGGCCCAGGAGTCCAACCTCAATAGTTTACAGGATTTTAGAAACATTTTTGAAGGAAGGAATAAGTGAAAACAGACTTAAATTGAGGATGGGATAAATTGCGTTACTAACAATAAGATCATGCCAAGCTAATCTAATATTTTGCTTTGAGAAGATGGATTTAGATCTATCAATTTTTTTCATTGTTTAGAAAGATCAGTTATGTGAACTCCAGTGAAGCATTTGATGCAATGTTAGTTAGGAAATGATTAGTTAAGCTGGAGAAAAGAGGATTAGGTATTGATTTGGGGATTGATTTTATTTAATATTTTCATTAGTAGTCCTGGCACAAAAAGTTAGGAGTGTGATGATGAATTTTGTTGGTGGCAAATTTGGAAGTATTGTTAACACATAGGAGGTTCAGAATATTCAACAGAAAACTGGATGACCTGGAGTATTAGAAATACCTTGACTATAAAATGCAAAATGAAAAATAATAACCCAGATTTCCTCTGTAAACTGGAGGCAGATCATCTGGTAATTGTCATTTGGAAAGGACAGTGAAGAAAATTGATCACAAGATGGCTTTGAAGTAGCACTATGATGGACATAAAGGAGGCAAATGCCATAATAAGTGAGGTGTTTATTTCCAGCAGAGATGGGAAGTTATTAAGGCCATAGTGCTTATCACTGGTGAAACCTCATCTAGAACAGCATTGTTTCGGTTACCTATATTCAAGAAAGATTAATTCAAACAGAAATAAATGCAGAGAATGGCTAGGATGATCAGGGGAATAGGAAATGAATCTTACCACAAGAAGCTAAAAGAGGTTGGCTTATTCACCCTAGCAAAACAAAGGGTGAGACAGAATATAAGTGTTCTCTCTAAACACATCAGGGAGATAAACACCAAGGCAAGAAAAGAGCCATTTAAGCTAAATGACAATATTGGTGCAAGGACAATCTGGCCATGAAGAAATGTTTCTTCAGCCTGATGAAGGCTGTTTGTACCTGAAAGCTTTCAGAAAAGATTTTTTCCAACTATTTGAGTTGGTCTAATAAAAGATACTGGATTTATCCAAAGAACCTTGTCTTACTCTGTCCTTAGACCAACACAGCTACAACCTATACTCATAAAACTGGCTATGAATAAATTTAAGCAGAAATAAGGGGGTTTCTAGCTTTCTAAAGAGTTCTAGGGGAATTCTGGAACACTTTTTTCTAATAAAAAGCACAGTGATCAAATACACTAATTTTAAGATAGATCCTGATAAGTTTATAAAAGGTGCTATATGCTGTGCTTTTCTGCAGTAGTAGGGGATTGGATCAGAGAGCCAGGATGTCCCTTTCCATCCTGTTTTGCTGCATTCTTATCACAACGCTGCCGAGATGTTTGCTGAGTTATTCAACTTCATATGAAATTCAGTGTTTTGAGAAGTTTTAAAAATCATAAATGATGATGCAGGCGAGGACGTCCCCTGTATCTGACATCCACTCAGTGTAGCATGTTAGGTAGTGGTTGTTAGGAAGCTGGATAGGGTTTATCATTGAAGCCTGTTCTACCATTTCTTTTGGCTAGTTACTACCTGGTTCTACAGCCATTTGGACGGCATAAAAGGCCTGTAATGAGACAATTAAAAGAAATCAAATATCCCACTGGGAGATCCTAATTTGAGAAAAACAGAAGTGTCAACATCAGGCATATTTAGGAAATGGCCTTCTGACATGCTTCTCCAAAGGTTCCCTGGCGAGTGTTGTACACTTAAGCCTCCACTAACAAATTACTTGGCTTTCAGTCCCTGGACAAAGGGATGCCTTTAGCTGTGGTGAAAAGTCAAATGCAGATGGAAGGGGCTTGTTGAATTCAAAAGGGTGAATTCAACAAGCCCCGTTATTTTGCATTGTCCATGTGTTGGAAGCATCCATGCTATGTGTGTGCACCAAAATCTTAACCATATTTCTAAATGGCAGACACTGGGAAAAAAATCACTAAATGTCCTCAGTTATTTGAGCAAGAGGGTTTCCTCAAGGAAATAGAGGAAATAATAGAGGATAAACCAGTGGAGGGGGGGAAAAATCTTATTATATCAATAGGGCAGTCATCAGAACAAAAAACCCAGCATTTAGATTTTGCCAGCGATTCTTTTATGAAGTAATTCTTGCCTTCCCCATATATGAGCAAAAACTTCCTAAGCTAAAACCTACTTTTGCATTATGGTAATCTACAGAATAGGATTAATATTCTTCACATTGGGAATCCTGATGTGACATTATTATTAGGATACTGAAGATATAAAATTTATGACTCTGGACTCAGGATTTGTTGAAGTGGGCACATCTGTACAAGATGCTTAATGTGCCATAGCCTAATAACACTGTGCAGTAGTATGCTGGGCAAAAACTGTGCTAATATGCTACTAGGCAGTAGTGCACTAGGCTACTGCACAGTAAGCATCACAAAAAAACCCAACATTCATCGGCACTACTGTACAGTAAATATAGTTACTGCACATTTAGTTAGTACTTTATTAAGTAAGTACTAAACTAAATGTGTAGTAACTATGGCACATTAATGAACATGTAGCTGTGCTCTGTGTGAACTAATTGACTTTACATCACATTTATGGTATGCAGTGTAAATTAAGGCAGAGAACAAAAGGGAAATGGTACTAGTTTTCTTTCTTGTTCAGTCGTTTTGACCTGACATTAAAAATAATGGACAAGGCTGGAAAAGGTCTTGCCAGGTATATAAATCATGTTGTGGTATAAAAATAACTGCTGCTTTTAATTGAGTACAGTGTGAGAGTTTTCCCCACACGCTCTCATAGTTTGACAGCGTAGCAATCAGAAAGGCAAGCTTAATTGTAAAATAATGATCTTGAGCGGCCCATATGATAATGAATGCTAATTGGGAACCATTTAAGAACAGTTCACTAGGTGCCATGTAGCCACAATGGAAAGAGAAGACCATACCAGTTCCAAAAGGAAACAACTAGACTTAGAAGTGAAGTAAATTTTATATATATACATTTTATATGTATATAAATAATTTAAAAGGGGAAATTTATAGTAATAAATATAAAATTAGAAGCTAGGGCTTGCATTAAATTGGCAAGGGAACAAAAGGACACACATGGAAAATTCTGGCTAGCAGAATTAAAAACAATAAGAAAAAAATGTAAGACTGTGAGAAACAAAAGAAGGCCCAACGCTGTTTTCTGTCTACTATGAGATGGAAATGACAGAACTGCCCATAATAATGCAAAAAATGCAAAGATTTGCAGAAATAAATATTTCTGTTTGGCATTTGGAGAAAAAGCCAAATGAAGTCGTCACATCTATTGTTTTTACAGTAGATGTTTTTTAAAACAGCTATCCCAAAGATCCCTCTGAGCTATTAATAATGATTTCCTTTAAGTTTTGGAATATCGGGGAAGAACCAAAGGACTAGACTTAAAAATATTTTAAAACAGCCAGTGGAATGACTGGGGAAATAGGCCTGTCAACCTGACCTCAGTCCTGGATGCTACTGCAATCCTGTGTCAAGTTCTGGTATGCATGCTGCCAGGAACAATGATGATAATTTGGAGAGGCAGCAGAGAAGTTCCATGAGAATGATGAAAGGCCTGGTTTTTGGTGAAAAACTTAAGGAGCTTAATCTTCTTATTTTATCAAAGAGAAGACTAAGGAATGCCTTGGAAGCAGTCTATAAGTGCCTCTGGGGGAACTGAAATATGGTAATAAGTACGGTTGTGCGAAGCAGGTCCTATTTGATTCAGATTCGGCCCAAATCAGGGACAGTGATTTGATTCATTTATTCAGATCACTGTCCCCAATTCAATTCAGCCGAATCCGAATCTGAAGATTTGATGCTGATTTGGCCATAGACACAGCTTTAAAAGTTTTTTCTACATACCTTGAGGTAGCAGGTGCAGCTCGTGAATGCTGCAATCCTGGGGTGGATGGAGCATCCCACAGGAGTGTGAGGGGGGCCCTCCACATGCTCGGTGGTGAACCAGGAGTGGACCGGAAGTACTTCTGGTCCGATTCTGGGTCTGCCAGGGAATGCACTGGGGGGCCCCCCTTACACTTCCCTGGCTCAGTGATTGGCCACAGGGGGACCCCAGGTGCCCCCCCAGACCCAGGAGGCACCAGTCACTGAGCCGGGGGGTGGGGGTGTGCAAGGGCCCCCCCAGAGTTCTCCCTGGCAGACCCAGAAGTGGATCGGAAGTGCTTCTGGTCCGCTTCCAGGTCTGCTGCCGAGTGCACTGGGGAGCCCCCCACACTTCTGAGAGACACTACATATGCCCCAGCATTGCAGCACTCACGAGCCCCTGTTACCTAGAGGTATGTAGAAAAAACATATAAAGCTGTCTCTGTCCGAATCTCCGAATCTCTCTGAATCAATTCAGAGGGTTCTGATTCAATCTGGAGGGATTAAAAGGTCCTCTGATTCAATTTGGATTCAGAGATTTGGTCAGTGAATCAGGCCAAATCTCCGCCTGTATCAAATCAGGGACCAAAGCTTCACACAGTCCTAGTAGTAAGTAAATGGTTCTTCTATCTAGCAGACAAAGAAATAATGAAGCTAGACAAATTCAGACAGTAAATCAGGTGCACATCTTAAACAGTGAGGGTAATTAACCATTGAAATAACTTACTAAGAGTTGACGTTGATTCCAGAATATTTTTAATAAAGACTGGATGTTTTTCTAAAAAAACTCATTTGGGAAGGTCCCATGGCCTGTCACACAAGAAATCACAATAGATGATCACAGTGATCTGTTCTAGCCAGATAATCTACAAATCAAGTGACTATAGTGCTTTTTAATTGAATGTGACATTTTGCTGGCTGGTGCCATTCAGTCTGAAAATAATTAAATAATATATCTATATACAATTAAAATTTTATATATATATATATACACACACACACAAACACATAAAGTGAGGAAAATGAGAATTAAAACTGTTGGGTATACCAAGAAGTATACTAATTTTATGATACAGTACATAGAACAGTCTTTGTGTTTTAAGCATTTTCAGAGACTGAGTTATTTATGTGTAGATATGGGTGGTCTACTATACAGTGCTGTAACCACTGAATTTGGGATGAATATAGAATATTTTTGGACAGTGGTTAGCTTCGCTGTTTAAATCATGAACAGATGTTTGGCCACTGTAGACTTTGAACAAACTAACACATCCACAGCCTCTTTGTGCTTAATTCCTATCTGTCCTTTTTATTTTAAAAAAAAGTAACACATTAAAATAATCGTTAGACATAGAAACCAAAATGTTTAACCAAAACACCCCCCCACCCCCCACCCCGAGAGTTTGAACAACATCAATCTTTGGGAAAGTCAGAACCACATCTGGATATGAATTTTGCAGCTTTGACCTGTCTGTAATTACAGTTTACACCACTCCCATCATCCCATCTAAAGTGCATGGAATCTAAGAGCATGTTTTCAAACCTGTGGACAGGGTTAGCTACCTTCGTCATGTTGATTTTAATAGGAGTCATGGGCTTGTACTGCAAAGGCTACTGCTGGATTTTTTTAAATGTAATCTTTTTTGTTTTGAATATGACAATAGAAATAATGAGATATTGTAAAGGATGCAGAAGAGTGTTTTTTTTCTGTCAGGCCAACAAATGTTATCCCAACTAAGCGGCTTCAATCATTTTATTGGCCAGCTCTGTCATGAGTCTGACCTCAGTTACCTAACTTCTCTGTACCTACAAAATGAAGCTAACAATATTTCTCTAAGAAGCACTTTGAGGTCTGCGTATCTAAAGCACTCATTAAGAACTGAGTAATAGAGGGATCTTTGAAACAGATTATGCTACATTCATTGAAATAACTAATAAATGCAGTATAGACAATCAGATTTCTAGAAACTTGTTTGGCTGAGAATTGTCAGTATCTGGAGGAATTTTCTTTTTCAAAGATTCCTGCAGCTCTCTTATAACCCCCTCTTCCTATTTCATGTATCACAAAAAAACCCCAAAGTACAAAAAACCCAACAGGCTCAGAATCCTCGAAAAGCAAAACTGGCTCCAGCATTGTAAAGTTTTAAAAATATTGAGATTTTTTTTTTTAAACCTGCAGTTATGGCTATGACACAAAGCTTCCACCATGTGTTAGTATTTTGGGTTTCCTGGATAATGGAAAGCCAAGTAAGCACTCACATGAACACACATGTGCTGTGAGGCAGGTATAAAATCATATAGAGGAGCAACAAGGGAGGTCTTTTGTGTGTGCCAGTCTGTTGTTCATTACCCGGAGAGTGCATTGTATCCATAAGCAGGTATTTAGCATATTCAGTAGCTTCTGACTGGAGTTTTTTTTTTTAATTATTCTGTGTATATTCAGACATTCCAGAATATGAATTACAGAGATTGGCTTATGTGCTGACATACGAGGTTTACTATCCCATCTACGTTCTTTTTGTCATTAATTATGATAACTCCAGATGCTCTGGATACCCTGGTAACAATCCAGTCCATTGTTAAATCCTGTTAAGATCTTGGCCTCAATAGCTTTCTTGTAGCATACAGTTCTTGTTCTCTGATACTGATGTGGAAGAATCCTCACATTCCCAGTCCTAAAGGCCTGGAGTAATTTGATTTAATTTGATTTTGTTTAAAAACTGCACTTTTTGCAAACAAACTGTATAAAGCTGTAGAAACAGGATGTTTCAATGTGGTTGGTATTGATTTAAGTTATAAGCTCAGAAAAATAGAGTTGGAAGGCACCTACTTAGCTACCCTGCTCAGGGTAGGATCAAGTGTTTGTCTAACTTGCTTAAGTAAACTTCCAAGAACAGGGATTCTTCACCCCAAGGTAATTTGTTCCAGTGCTTAAGCAGCCTCATAATGAGAAACTCTTCTTAATATTCAAACTGAATTTCCCTCATTGTAGTTTTAAACCACTTCTTCTTGCCCCATCCCCTGTAGCCACAAAGAATAATGTAACATCATCCTCTTTATACCCACCGTTCATGAATTTGAAGACTATTATCAAATCCCCCATCAGCCTTTTATCCAAAAGAAATGGTCCCATTTTTTTCAACCCATCCTCATAAGTCATGTTTCCCAATCCTCTGATCATTTTTGTTGCTCTCCAATGGACTCTTCCCAATTTCTCTATAACTTTCTTGAGATGCAGGCCTCCATGTGTGTTCCTATTGCAAAGAAAGCCAACAGTATACTGGGTTGTACTGAGAGGAGTGTCACCTGCAAATCCCAGGAGTGGAAAAAAACACTTCTCTTAATACAACCTGGTATGCTGTTGATTTTCTTTGCAACATGAACACACCATTGACTCATATTCAGCTTGAGGTCCACCATAACCCCCAGGTCCTTTTGTACAGTAGTGCAGCCTAATCAGTATTTGTATGTGTGATTGTTCTGTCCTTGTGCAGAACTTTGTACTTGTCTCTACTGAATTTCATCCTATTCATTTCAAACTGTTTCTCCAAAGTATCGAGGACATTGCAAATCCTAAGCCTATCCTTCAAAGTGTCTGTAGCTCCACCAGCTTGGTGCCATCTGCAAATTGGCTAACTGTACTTCCTCTAACTCCATATCATTAACATTGTGACAAAGACTATCATCAAAGTCAGGGTTGACTTCAAGTTGATATGAAGTAGTCGATAAAATAATGGTTCCTGGATTCTGTTCTTATTTCTCCTACTGATTTCTGCATAACTTTAAATAAGAGCCCTGATTTCTCCAGTTACTCCTCTGTTGATTTTTTTAAATAATTATGTTATTTACCTACTTCACCTAAGGTCAGATTCTGTCCTGATCCAAACACAAGAGAAGTTTGGGAGCAGTCCATACTGGAAACAGGATGGACTAGGTTATAAGAGGTTTCGTCAGTCTCTTAATTTCTGTGGTTCTCCAAATGGTAGCAAAAAAATCCTCCAGATCCTCAGCATAAAACTGCACATGCTATAAAGAATGATCTATCTATGGTACACCCTGCTCACTAGACAGAGGCAGTAATGCATGCTTTGATGGGACGATGTTGACGATATTTAAAATGGGGTATAATATTTTTGTTTTAAAGGCAGAAGAAAACCCAGGAGTCAGTCTGCTCAAACACATGCTGCCTTAAGCCAGCAGCCACCTGTTTCAAGTCATTCTGGACCAATTGTAGAAAGCCACCAGCCTTTTTTTCGAGCTTCCACATCTGCACATGAAATTGCTCAAAGGCTTTCTGGCAGTCAGCTCTCCTTCCACAATTCTATGACATCTGTATTTTCTCAACCCCCTGCCATTCCT
>NW_005842243.1:1478582-1480772 GCF_000455745.1 Alligator sinensis | reverse complement strand
CTGCTGTTGGCCACCTGGCTGTTCAGGATCAAGCTGGAGCAATGTTCAGGTCTGGTCTGACCTCCTCAACCAGCTCTACCCTCAGCCTTCTGTTTGGCAAGAGAAGTTTTTCAAGTGCTTTGGTCATTTCTGGGCTCTCAGCTGCAGATGGAGGTAACACCAGTGATACCCAGTCATCCAGCAGTGTCAATATTGCCATGGGTCCATCTGCTAGAGCAGCAAGTCAAGCAACACGGGTAAGGCACACAAAGCATGAGCTACTCTCTTATAGTCAGGTTCTTATATTGCCTTCCTTCCCATGGGATCTGAGCACCTTGTAGTAGTGGTGCATTTTAAGGAGTGGTGGCTAAGATCCATCTGGCATGGCTTGTTTTTTTCTGTCCTCTCTAGCTGGGAAGAAAACTAGTTTTGTTTTGTAAAGTAATGGCAAAGTTTTGAGGGTTTTTTTCCGTTCACTACCAAGTTGAGCTGTGAACTTTCAAAATAGGTGAGAAAACCCCACCTATTAATAGCCAATAAGCCAGTTGTTGGGGAATTCATCTGACATATGAAGCCTCAAGTTCAGGCCCATGCTCTGCTTGATTCAGACCAGGGACTTGAATCTCAGTCTCCTGCATCCCAGGTAACTATCTTAACCACCAAGCTAAAAAGTTGCTCTCTCCCTCCCTGCCCTACTCTCTCTCTCCTCCCTTCAACAAATGTTTAATTACAGCACAGTCTTGTTAAAACAAAACCTTATGGGACTATAAGAAAAGTTCATTAAAATAAGGTGTTCACTTTAACAGGGTTTGGGTGATTTACTGCTGAGAAACCTTGATGAAAATCTAGTATGAAAATGTTTGGGGTTTGACACATCATCATGTTCTGACAGAAAAACATTTCACTGAAAAATTTGCAACAAGTTCCAGTCCATGCTCTTCCCTGAGGAAAATGTGTGCATGCAGTTTGGTGTGGTGTTTTGCTGGCTACCCGCCTGTCATTTAATTTTTAGCTCTAGTTAGTCACCATTCTGTATCTTATCGTCTTCACTGTAGCACTTGGGGGCAATGAAATGAAATGATAAAATCATTGGCCATGAAGCAGTTTGGCAATTCCAGTAAGAGACAAAGTGCGATAGAGCATAATTACTCTCTGGTTCATTTGACACTAACAAATGGAACCAAGTAAGGTTGCAGTGCTGTCATTATGAGAAAATTCTTTTCTCTGACACACAGCATAGGATCATGTTACTACACGACACTCCTTGTTCAAGCTTCAGATGGCAGAGCCTCCTTGACATACATACGTCATCCCAAACACATGTAAGGTTCAGTCTTACTCCCAGTGAATGCAAGGAACTTTGCCATTAACTGCAACAGAAACTAGACTGAACATTACTTTTTATGGTCTAATTTTCTGTCATTATTCATGCAAGTAACACTCATTACTCTTTATTACTTCTGCAACACCAATAAACATGCTTGTCACTACCGAAACAGATGGTAAGATGTGTCTCCTGCCCCAAAGAAGTTACCATCTGAATCCTGCAAGATGTTGATGTCACCTTTCCATTTTGATCAAGTGAGCTGAGCACTTTCCATAGTCAGGGTCTAAAGTAAACTCCGGAGGTCCATGTGACTGCTCGCTTGAATGTAGTAAAATCTGTACTTAAATCAGCTGCAATAGCATGATAGTCTTCTAGCAAAGCTGGAACAGCATCAGACTCGCAACATTTGAGGATAATTCAAAACAGTCTTCTCAGGCTGATAATCTTCTGTTGTTCACGGTTCATTGCAAGTGAAATTTAAAACAATCCTATACAGCACAGTACATACATGCCTCTTATCTCGTGCTTTATGCCATTATCATATGAAGGGGGACACGTATGAAAGTCATCTTCTGGTTTCCTTTCTAGCACTTGAAATGCCCACTGTAAATAATGAATGTTAAGAGCCTTGCTCAAGCTGTACCTTGTTTCAAAATGTCATTCTGAAAAAAAACCCCTATTAAGATATTTCCTAAACTCTTTTATACTTTTCTAAGCAATTCTCTGAGACATGTGAAGCAATGGATACTACCGAATCGAGACCCTGGAGAGAGCTAGGCCCCGCCCATGCCATTTTCATGGCTCGGAACCTGGAATGCAGGAGGGCTAGCCAGGAGGATATGGCCCTGGAGGACACAGCCTCTCAGCACAGCTTGTCGGAAGAG
>NW_005842243.1:1471398-1478560 GCF_000455745.1 Alligator sinensis | reverse complement strand
AGACATGGCTAGGTCAGTCAGCTGCAGATGGGATAATTTTTCAAATATAACAACAAACCTCAAAACATTTATTTTTCTAACTTCTGAGAGAGAATACCATTGGGGCAGAGGTTCTTCAGTAAAAAGTCTTGGCAGGTGGGGATGGAAGGACCTTCAAAGAGTTTCAGGATGTCCTAAAATGCAGTGCCACTTCATCTCAGGTTCTTGTAATTATTAGAACAACCAATAAAATCTGACTGACATTCCTTCCCCTGCAGAGGTGCTGACACTTCTGGTGGAATTTTATAAGTGCTCAGAAAGAATAATGCTTGGAGTTGGGAGTGAACGCAACGGAAAATCTTAATGCAACTCGGTGAAAAGCCCATAGACATCTGTTCCCTGCCATAACTAAAAAGATGACTGCATGTTAAATAATTGACATTTTATACATAATGTATCACAAAGACAGATTTTGAATAGGAGTAATGAATATGTAATAGAACTGTACAGTGACTGTAATATTAGAGCTGTATCTAAGAATTTTTAATGGCAAACCTATTTTTTTTCTTTAATGTGTTACGCAGGTGGTAATTATGTGTAGCAATATATTAATTCAGTGTGCATGCAGCCATATTGAAATAATGTATGAACGAGTCAGACTGCACATTGCTATAAGGCAGGTTTTGAAAAAAAATATATAGCCAGTGCATGGAAAGCCTTTACAAAGCATATGGTGCTCCTTATTTGAAAACAAAGCAGTTTTACTTAAAAGGCTGCTCTTACATATAATCACGCACTCCTGTTGCGTTTACAGGAATGCATGCCTATTTCTGAAGCCAAGAGCCTATAGCAGGTCCTTAATGTACTATAGAACATAACACACATGATCCTCATTTTTTTGTAATTAAAAAATTTCCAGCTATCAGTGTCCAGTGTTTCTTATTATTGTACCTACAGTGGAGCCTTTCTAATTCTTATCACAGGAATCCACAGCCAGGTTGCCTTCTCCCACTTGACGTTAATGCAAGATGGAATAGGCAGTTCTGTAGCAAAGTTTTGTTGCCTCTCACTATATACAGTTGCTATCCTCATACTGTGCCCGTCACCATGACATATATATTTAATGCTATGGACATTAAAACACAGTAACACCAATAACAATAAACAAGCCTAGGCCATTTTGTGAAGAAGTAATTCTTATTTTCTTTTAATCGTGTTTATATGATTTGTACCAGATTTGCAAACTTTGAAAATCCACATTTTCTCTCCCATCGTATTAATGAATGAATTAGGTTCTAACACTATGTTACGGCAAAACCCATGCTTTTCTGCACTATGGCCATATATAGGAGAAAACAAAATATGCTGGCTTCGTGATGAGCCTCTCAGACATACTGCTACCACATGGCCAGCCTAAGTAAAAGTGACAGCAGCACATGTAATGTACCTACACCACAGATGAGCTCAAGATCCTAACAGGACACGCTTCAAGTCATATTCCCAGTAAGAGACCACTTCCTTTTGAGGACATATAGCGTACCAGGTAAGTGCTTATTATGATCCCTGTCTGCTGCTGTGCAGATTGCCACACAGATTGCTTCTTACTTCCCACTACTCCCAAAGCACAGATGACTCAAGCCAAACTAAGTTAGACTTAGTTCTGTAAGTTTTAGTTACTTAAAAAAATCTTCCAAGCAACGATAAAAATGGAGCTATTCCAAACAGTTCATTTCCTTTTAGCACCTGTGCTACTGATTTTTCCTTTTGATTTTTAAAAATGATTTTTATTGGAATAATTTGAATAAAGGAGGAATGTTATATCTTCACAATGCTAACAATTAGCAATTAAAAAGAGGAAAATAAAGTGTTACAGATATTTTCTAAAACAACAAGCTATGGGTTTGAGGGAACCTTTGAGGAATGGTGTGAAATCTTTAATACGTTTAAAGATAGAAATACTATCCGCATAGCATTAAAGATCTGTTGGAATTTAGAGACCATGCATAAGCTTATATTGAACACAAGGTTAGTTTGCTGGAGTGTATTTTTTACCTGGAAATGAGAAGGCTGAAAAAAATGATATTAAAACTAAGGCCCAGATCCATAGAAGGGCTTAGGTGCCTAAAATGTGACTGTACCTGAGATTTGGGCATCTAAGGTTAAAACTACACGATTTACCATGATTTCATAGACATTAGGGCTGGAAGGGACCTTGGAAGTTCATCGAGTCCAGCCCCCCGCCCGAAGGGTAGGAAGTCACCTGGGGTCATAGGATCCCAGCAAGATAAGCATCCAATTTACTCTTGAAGATGTTCAATATAGGTGCTTGGACCACCTCCGATGGCAGGCTATTCCAGACCTTGGGGACTCGGACAGTAAAGAAATTCTTCCTCATGTCCAGCCTGAAACGATCTTGCAGCAGTTTATAACCGTTCGACCTTGTCATCCCTTGGGGCGCTCTGGTGAACAAACGTTCCCCCAGATACTGGTGGTCACCTCTGATAAAACTTATAGGTGGCCATCAGATCACCCCTGAGCCTGCGCTTTTCCAGGCTAAAGAGCCCCATGGCTCTCAGCCTGTCGTTGTAAGGTCTGTTTTCCTGACCTCTGATCATGTGCGTGGCTCTTCTCTGGACTCTCAAGATTCTTCACATCCTTTTTTAATTGTGGGGCCCAAAACTGGACGCAGTACTACAGCTGCAGCCTCACCAAGGCCGAGTACAACGGGAGAATGACGTCCCAGGGTTTGCTTAAGAAGCATCTATGGATGCAACCCAGCGTTTAGGTCGCTTTACTAGTTGCAGCATCACATTGAAGGCTCATGTTCATGAGGAAGGTATGGATATGAATTTACAGTGTGACCACTACTCCACAATAACTGTCATATGTACAGGGTGAGGATGGATATGAATCCAGGACTTTCACTACTTAGGCAGGTCCTAGCTGTGTAGCTCAGGCCAGGGCAGTGCTGGGCAAGGATGGAAGCAGAAATTTAGGCAACTAGGGAACTTTCAGGTCAAACAGGGAGGTGGCTGGAGAGGCTAGGCAGGTGCTGGGTGCCTAGATGGACTTCAGATGGTTAAGTCTTGTTGCAGGTGCCTAAACCCTTTATTGGCTCTGAACTGGTTTGTGGATCTGGACCTAAGTTGTTCAGGTTGAACAGTTTGTAGATCTTATGTGCTTGGTCTATACAACAATGGGGGTAGCTGGTGAATGGCTGTGACTAACACTATCAAATGGCATGATCTTAACATGTTTATATCTTGGACATATCTGTGACATGAAGTTTTCCAAAACAACAATCATAGGAAGCCACTCAGTCCATTCTGTAGCAAGGAGCCTGCATACTGCTCCCACTGCTTGTTTGCCAAGTCTCAGAATATGGTCAATGTGTGGAAGTTAGCACTGCTGTGACCCACGGCATGTAGCAGACAGTGAATCAGCTGCCAGATAGATCATGTATTTCTGCTTTATAGCAGTGAACATTGCAGCCTCCTAGGAGAGTGCATTAACTCTTTGAGAATAACCAACTTAGAATTTTTTTAAAAGAGTCCATGTATGTGCTCCTTTTCAGACGAGCACTGGAGTCATGAGGGAATGAAGGCAGATTTCCATTCACTGATCCCTCTTGGGAGAGCCTTAACCCCAGACACCATCATGGCAGGTGAAGGTAGAGTGTAAAATCTACCCTGGAATGGTGGGGATTCCAGGACTGGACAAGGCAACAAGGAATGGGAAACAAGGGGAAGGAATGGGAGCAAAGTAGGAAGGGGGCTACGTGGAAAAACAAGCGTCACTGCTGCAGAACTAGCCTTCAGATTAATGGTGATTTTCTTTCCCTTAGTTTACCTCCCCATTATAGTCTTTCACTAGTTTACTCTTGCTTACATCATACTGAAAAGATCATATGCTCGGTTCATTTGCACTGATGAAGATAATGTTAGAAGCTGCCCAAAGGATCAAAGCAATTAACTTCACCAACATTACTGAGTCTAGCCACGGGCTGCTCAATCAGTTATGTCTGCACCAGCACCTGGTTACCACCTGGCAGTCCCTCAACTTGGCTTATTGCCTAGCTGTTTCCTACTGCAGTCAGTAAGAAACAGTGACAATAACACTTACACAAACTTTGTCAAGTGACCTTTGTATTTCTGTTCAACCAAAAGTACAAATCCAGAGGTCTGGCTGGCAGCTATTACATATTATGTAAGTGAAGACCTACTGAACTCACTGGTAAGGCCTAGGACTTTTCTGTAAAGGCACAGAAGGCAAAGAAGGATTCAGTATCATCTTGATCAACAGTACTTATAACTCAGTACTATTTCCTTTCTCCAGGTTAAAACTGTTGAGCATTCCCTGAAATCATCAAGTTTTGGGGAGCCTTCTGGGTGCCAATCACAGCTCATTTTCTTAGGCTAGTAAGGCAGAGCAATGTTTCTCAACCTTTGCAGTCACAGCACCCCCTCAACCACTTTTCTGAATGTGGCGGCATCCCCAGTTGAGACCCACTATTGGTGCTGCCTCAAATTACTTTGGTGCTTCTCTACTACATACTGTGACCTCCAGGTTAAACTGCCCACTGTGCCTGCTGCACAGTCAGCTTGGGAATGGCTGTAGCACACATAGGTAACCCTCTCTGATAACCCTACAGCATATGAGCCCTATATGCCTGTTTCTGGGAAGTGTGGGGACCTTTGGACTGGGCTATAGCCCAAACCAGCTGTTTGCTTCAGCGCAGCAGTTGTCAGTTTTTCTGAACTGAAGACGCCCTCACTGGACTTGAGTAGCACCCAAGTTCAAAAGCTAATTTATAGAATACAGAGCTTTATTCCTTGCAGAGGGGGCTGGCAGTGGGGGTGGGGGATTGTCCAGGGAGGGAAAAGCCTGACCCTGCGCTTATCTGCGTATTTTATCAGCTTAGTTCCTAACACTCACTTATCTCCCTATCCCTCCGGGCACCCTAAAAAAAATCTGGTGGCACCCTGATTGTGAAACAGTGCTTCAGGGTTATCAGGGAGCCCTAATGCAGCAAGAGGGCACATGTGCCACAGCCTTACAGGCAGGGCAGGTTTACCTGGCTGCTACCACTGACACAGAGGAAGTTCCTGTATTGCAGCACCCCACTTGAGAGCCACTGAGATAGAAGAAGGGGAGGGGGAACAGTGTATTTTTGCCTAGCTTCACTCCATCTCCAAAATGCTCTTTTTTGGTGGAATTTGGACTCAGAATTAGGTTTATTCAAGAAGCTCATGTTGGGAGGTTTGAATGGACTCAAGTTTTCTGGCAGGATGTAATAACCATCTCATCAACAAATTATTCCTCCTCACTCTCAGATGAGTACCATTTTTATTCTGCTTCCTGGAATGGGAAGGATGGCATTTCATTAGAGAACTTTACCAGTACTAATTAACTCTGTAAAACTGATATTTTCTAGCCCTGTTATTAACTCTGTAGCAGGTCAAGTGTGATGAAGATTTACCATTCTCTTTCACACATTTCAGTTTGTGAGTAAAAAGCGGTTTGACACATGATAAATAATGCAGCCTCTGTTTTTGTCTTGCTGCCTGCGCAGTTTTATGCTGGAATTGCTATACACTTCCTTGCCAACAGTGTCCTCGATTCTCAGGATTGTACAACGTATGAGGCACCAATTATTCTCGCCTTTTTCACAACAATTAAAGTGTGCAGGTGCAGTAATGTTGTCATCCGGGATCTCACTGATGTGTCTAAGGTTATTTTCACTAAATGTTTGCCATTGGTAAATTAGCTTGTCGGGGGAACTGGGAATGCTGTGTTTGTTGTTACAGTGCTCTTAGGGTTTTCCAAATATTCTACAACTGTGAGACCACGCAACGCATTTTTACATCTCTAAAGTAAATGTAGGGTACCACAGAAGCCGAGCTTAATTTGGGGCTATTAGTTTCTCACCCATTTATAGCATATCTGAAACTGGCAAAATGCATTGTCTTGGCATTGCATCAGACTAGAAGAAACTATTACCATCATCTATTTTTTAACCAAGACACAATTTCACTCAGCAGTTCAATCTGTATT
The DNA here is from genome assembly GCF_000455745.1 of Alligator sinensis. Lineage (NCBI taxonomy): Eukaryota > Metazoa > Chordata > Crocodylia > Alligatoridae > Alligator > Alligator sinensis. Next base: position 1,472,527 of record NW_005842243.1, on the reverse strand, counting down.
TTGTGTGGAGCCAAAAATATTTTCTTTAGAAAGGCACCCACCTCTTGATCTGAAAACACAATCCCGGCCTCATGGAAGTCAAAATTATGGGTGCACTGATAGAGACTTTTTGGGCCAATCCTGATGGCCAATTTTTAATGGTACATATCAACCGATACTGATCTGATTCTGATATGCAGCCCTGCAGCGACTGGCTGGTAAGGCTGTTGTGGGGGGAGGAAAGGTGTGTGTGGAGGGCAGATCAAGGCCCCCACTGTGAGGGAGGCAGCGGGGCTGGTGCTGGGGCAGGGGCAGACGCTGGCCAGTCAGGGCGGGGCGAGGCATAGGACAGAGCTGCAGCTTGTCCAGGGAGTGGGGGGAGAGGGGGTTGAGTCCCCGCTACCGCACACCACAGCAGGGCATGGGGGGCATGTGCCCCCTGGATCTGTGCACAGGGTGAGGGCGGGCTGCCCCTGCGGGCTGGGGCTGCTCTGGGCTCTTCCCAGCGGGAGCTGGGCTGGGTTGCACTCAGGGTAGGCAGCGGTAGCACTGGGAGCGGAGTTATGGTGAATTTTGGGGTGGCTGCAGCCCCCCTCCCAACTCCTTCCAGTGCTGCCTCTGCCTGCCCCAAGAGCAGCCTGGCCCATCCCCCACTGGGAAGAGCCAAGTGCAGCCCAGCCCACCTTCACCCCGCACACAGATCCAGGGGGCACATGCCCTCCCGGGGTGCGTGCAGTGGCAGGAGCTGCCTCCCCTCCCCAGGCCCCCGGGACAAGCCATGGCTCTGTCCCATGCCCTGCCCCACCCCAGCTGGGCAGCGCCTGCCCCTGCCCTAGCCTCAGCCTCAGCCCCACACCCTCTGTCACCACAGGGGCCTCAATCCGCCCCCCCCCCCATGCCCCTTCCCTCATAACAGACTTACCAACCAGACCCGGTTGCTTGTCATGTTGCCAGGCCGTGCACATGCATGCAACATTTATTGGCCATATTATTGGCCACATCAGACAAAAAACCGACTGCCGATACGCCTAATTTTCCTCATATTGATGCCAATTCAATATGGGACAGATGTATTAGTGCACCTCTAATCAAAAATCCATGATAGCCTTAAAATCCTGGATATCAGAAAATTCCTGTTGAATTCAGCAGG
>NW_005842243.1:1447105-1471384 GCF_000455745.1 Alligator sinensis | reverse complement strand
TGGTGGAGACTTCAAGTGATGGAGAATCACCTATGCCCCTTGATAAGTTGTTTCCTATGCTCTCTATAAAAATATGTGCCATATTTCTAGTCTTGAATTAATGGCCTATTGGCTACAAAGGAGCAAGTCATAATACATTCTAGTTTATTGGATGGGATGTGAAGTTACCAATAAAATCATAAATGCAAACTTTGAGTTATGGGTGGTACTGGTCACCTTAGCACATACACACACACATGCACTCACTCATTCAAACCCACGTAGCATAGTGTGTAGTAGCTGCTGTAGTGATTGTGAGAGCACTGGTGTGTGTATATCTACCGAGGCCCTGGATTCTGCTGTCGATGGTCAGCTTCTTTCAAGGAGATGTCTTCTCTAGAAGAGGGTCGCCTGCTTGTCCTTCCGTCTTGGTAGATCAGGTGCTGGATGAGAGGGCACCACTGAGGGTCATGCTTCACTGCCTTTTATCCCTTTCTGGCAGAATTGTGTGATTCCCCTAGTATCATCTTGGCTACCCAATCCAGAGGTTGCTGTCCCACATGGGTTTTGTACATGACAGCTGTTAGTCACAGGGGTCTGTGCCTGCTGGCACCTGAGGTTTTGGGAGTCTACCTTTGACTTATTGACTTAACGGCTGTATTGTCATGGGTTACAGGACTAGTCCATAGGGTAAATGTGCTCAGTTCCAGGGATCAGTTCCTTGGCTTGATTAGCTTAAAGTGGCTATTGTCACTTAGATTACATACTGATCACCATACACTCACATTCACTCAAAGGACTGCCCAATATAGCAGATTTTATCACTTTACAATTACAATTTCAATGCAGTTTTTAACACTGGTCCAGGGTGTAACTTCATTCTACAGGGAGTACATTCCTTAAGGGTTTAAAAGTATAAAATATAAAATACAAAATGCCATAGTAAAAATGAGACACGAAATATAAAAATGCACTGTCAGAAATATATAAAAATGCAATGTGAGAAAGTGAGGATCACAGGCTACAGGGGACAGCAAGTCAGTTAAGTTAGCACGGGATATATTTGCAGTCTTTGCAGTGGGTATTTTAGTTCTTTTGTATTCTTTAGTGACAATGAGCTTAATTGATAGGTAGATGTAGTTTGTAGGTTTTTCCTACAGAAAGCCACTTCAGCTTTCTGGCTTGCTTGGAGCCTTGCCACACCCTGCCAAAACTGAGAAGGAAAAGAAATGCACAAAATGGGGGAGGGGGGGTGAAAGGGGTGGAGGGTTGCAGGCAAGAAGAGACTTCTGTTATATCAATGTCCAGAAGGGAAATGTACAAAGTGGGGCTTTCTGCTACAGGCCTACTAAGCAAATTCTCACCCCACTTGGTGGGGTTTGTGAATTAATTTCTAACCAGGTAGCATCTTCTCTGTGCACAGTATTCTACAAACCAGAGGCCAGGATCAGCGAAGTCCCATACAAGTGCTCAATAACAAGACAACATATCCACCAAAGTGGATACTATGAGCCACTCACAGAAATGCAACTGAAAAAGTCTTGTTGACCAAAGTAGGACTTAGAAAACAAACCAGGTTCTCCAGACACTGCAGAACTGCAGCAGCCATTTATGCTTAACCTGTGCCTTGATTTTATTTTTTCTTTAGAAGTCATTTCTCATTAAGCGCCCAGTTGTGCTTGAAGTCTTATGAGTCTTTCTCATGAACTTCAGCGCTGAACAAAAGCTGTTCCTAAATGGCCCAGTTACAGTTTATTCAGTGTTCTTCTCAATGCCAACTGACTGCTCTGGAGAACAAGAAGCACTTGGCAATTATTAATCATTGAAAGAACAATTATTTAGATGGCCCTTACAACTCAAGGGCATTTTGGCCCTGCAAAATTAACCACTTTGTTCCTTATTCTGTAAACATTTGAGGACATGTTCTGAAGACTCAAAACCACTGTAATAACACCCATGCTTTCTGCTTCTATTTTAAAACTAGCCAACTGAACTTTCTAATTATAACTTCTAACTTCTGCTGACAATGCAACGAAATGTTGAGGGCTGCTATACTGCACAGAGTGTCTAACACAGCATTGGCTTATGTGAGAGGGAGGACACGGGACGGGTGTGTGGGGTATGGTGCACAAAGCTTCCTGTTAGGGCTGTCCTACTTCTGGGCAGCCAGGGGCCACATGCAGCAGAGGCCACAGACCTGGGGGGTGCATGGCACAGTGGCTAGGCCTACCCTGAGCTCCCTCCTCTGCCGCATACACAACTCGTCTTCCTTTCAGAGCATTTATCTGCTCCCCTTCTGGCTACATGCTACACAGGAAGCCTGGCTCCCTTTTTTTGCCAAGCACATAGCCCAGCATCCTCCCCTGTCACACATACAGCACAGGCAGCCTGGCTCCCTCCCACAGGGCCAGCCTGACCCTAGGAGCAGGGCTAGAACCAGAAGCCAGAAAAGGGAGGAAGAGCTGCCTGGTGCCACCACAAGAGCTATGGATGGAGTACCAGCCAGGCAGGAGGCCACAGGCAGCATGTTAACCCCTAACAGGCCATATATGGTTTGGGGGCTGCCAGTAGAACAGCCCTGGAGTAGGGCATCCATCATACAAACTACTATACAAACACAGGCATCCAGAGTTTGGGAGCTGCCCCGCACCCAGTGCCGGGGGTGCCAGACAGAGCAGGTGGGCAGGGTCTCCGTGGAGATCAGCTGGGACCCCCATGGGCAAGGCACGCTTGGTCAGGCAGATGGGATGGGGCCAGAGGTAGGCACGGAGTGGTGTCTGTGCATGGGACAGGCAGACAGGACAGTGACAGCATGAGGACAGGTCCCGGGGCAGAGCTCCGATCTGTTCTCTGTATGGCCCTGCAATGGGTGCCAGTTCTGCAGGCAGGTAGTGGATTGGGGCATTGCCCTGAGCCCTGGCCCTGCCTGTCACCACCCTGTAATCCAGGCTCTGGCACTGGCCCTGCCTGCCCATCCTGCTCCCGGATGCTGCTCCCCACCTGCCCATGGGCCCATCCTATCCACCAAGCAAAGGACACCCTACCCACAGGGGTCCCAGGCTGATCTTCAAGGAGATCCTGCCTCCTCGCTCTGTCCAGAGCCCCTGGTGGGTGGAGCAAGGCAAATGGGCCAGGGTACCCAGACACTGGGGCTGGTGGTGACAGAGACACTGGCGGCAGCAACCAGAAGAAATACTGCTGCAAGGGCTGCCAGGAATCGGGAATGGCTACACATGCTATAGCCCAGGCTGCCACCAGCACCTGGGCTGGGCAGAGCAGAGGGACCTGCTGCAGGCTGAACAGAATCCCCTGGTGAGCCAGATGCAGCCCCTGGGCCATATTTTGCCCACCCCCTGGATTAGCCTATTGCAGCACAGCCCACAGGGAGCTCAGTGACAGTTATACTTTCTTCTAAACTGACTCAGCCAGTACTGCATATTAAGTGAATCAGAGAAGAAATGGTCCTATGGTTCCCTCTCCACTCTGGTATGATGTTGTCCAATGGTCCATAGCCGGGCAGTGTTTCTAACAGGTACTCATACTGTGAATGAGAGAGAGTAAGGAGTTCCTTGCAGGTTACCCACAGCATACTGTGCACCTGTGGAAAGGCCTGTCGCCATCTGGCAGCATATGTAGAACTTCTGCTGTTGGAGCGTAATGGTGTGGGAATAAATGACTGAGCGACTACAACACAAGTTTTCACATGCTTTTAAACCAATGTGTTCACTTAAACATTTGTTGCCATGTACATCAGCAATCCAGGAATAAGGAAAGCTAGATTCTTAACAATTTTTAAAGCCAGAGAATGCTTTGTATCATGAGAGAACAAGTCTGCACCTGGCTGGGAATTAAGTTTTCATGACATGCAAAACTGATTAAGTGGTAAACACTTCTTTTTCCTGAACACATTTACAAACCTCCTGGGGATATATGTCATCTAATACTCTCAATCATGTCTTATTTCATCATTAACCAAAAACTACGTACAGGATTGAAAAAGGAAATAAACAGAAATCATTAAGCATCAATAAACCTTAATGAATTGTTCAACTTGAATAGTCAAATGTAGCATTAAGTTTGAACTTATATTTTAAATATTTCATGGAATAAAAGCGTCTGCCAAGGAAGCCAGGGTACTAAAGTATTGTCTTGTTTTTCCTTCCCATCACAAAATTTGCTAAAGAAATATAGAACAGGCAATGCACCCCTCAGGCAGCAGTTAAATGATTTAAAGTGGGCCTTTTCTATAAAGATGCCATCAAGATACACAGTGCTTTATCTCCGATTCAAAATTGAACTCAGCTTACCTGCTCTATACTTTCTGTATTGGGCTGTAATACTGACCAGCCAAAGCTCATTGGAAAGGTCATGAAGACATGTTTAAACAGAATGCCTAAGCTAGGTCATTTTGGAGGTGATGATAATACATATAGAAAATAATGTAGTTCAGACAAGATTCTATCCTGCTCTGCAGAAGCCAAGCACTAATTCTTCAATGAGTGGTATAGATTTCGGTCTATAAAAGAGCCCCAATTATTTTAATTTGTCTCTGGGCACAGCTGGCCATCTATGCACTATGTATTGCAAAACCACAGCCTAAATCAGTGGTTCAATTGACTTTGATAGTTAATTGGATATGCATAACTGTAACCAGTTGGTTTCAAATCCCAGGATGAGGCACTGTGGCAGGGGGAGGTTGTGGAGCAGGGTGCATGTCTGTGTGAGAGAGAATCCTGGCAAGTTTTTGGTTTTTTTTTTTATTTATAAGAAAGCGACAAACATGGGACCCCACCAACTTCTTTTCCACTTGAGTACTATCCTGCTCACAATGAAGACTGCAGTGCCTTGGTGCAGGTGTAGGTCTGTGCTTTCCTGCTATAAACTAAAATAAGAACTTATTTTTCTTACAAAAAAGAAAGTTGTCTTCATTTTCTGCAATTCTGAACAGTTGTCACAATATCCTCCAAAAGGCTGTCTCTATTTTCCTTAGTAACCTAGAGAAAGAGAAATAAAAACTAACATGATTTGATGAATAATAGCCTCCATCTCACTCAAGGTTCCCCCCCACCAGTCAAGTCAAACATGCACCTCCATATTAGCTGCTTCCCCACACCATCTAGAGCAAATAATTTATCCCCATAGACCTACATTAGCTCTTGTATATTTGGTACTTTCTTTGACTTATTACCACTGGTATTTTGTAATTTTATTCAGTTGTGATTGACTGACAGGAATCTTACAAAGAGCCACCACTTCCTTTTCTGGTAATGAGAAACCCTTTCCAACTACCTTATACCACTCGCATACTACATACTAGTAGTTTTTCTGCATTCAGTATCTAATAGGATCATGTTTTAATGGGATGTCAAATTTAGTTTTTTCAGACACTTCTTCAGTAAAAAACGAAAAAGGTTCTCCTGTAGGCATCTATTTTAATACTGAACTGAAGTGAAGAGATCCAAGTTTCTCAAGATACTTGGGAGGAAAAAAAAAGAAAAGGCAATTCCATGGAAAGGTTAGGTCCCTCTGATAAATACAAATAATCAGCACATCTGCTCGATATTAGTGGCTGTATAATTGTTGCATTTTGCGGGTGCAAGCTGTAACTTGTGCACATGAAGTGTTTACAGTTGAAATAAACCAAGTCAGTGGGAATTATGGCAGTGGGGCTAGGATTTCACCTATTTTATGTAGACACTGCCTTTCTGAATCAGTCCCAAGATCCATCTAGTGCAGTATCCTGCTTCTTATCGGGCATATACACACTGTAGCCACAGCAATGATTGTAGAATAGTGAAAGCATACAGGAACTGCCTTGCCTCAGACACCTTTACCATTTTAGTCATATACAGAATAAGGTTGGAAGGGACCTTAATGGTCATCTGATCCAAACCCTGGCCTAAATACTACTCCTAAATCATCCATGTCAAATGTTTATCTAACCTCTGACTGAAAACCTCTAAAGAAATAGATTTTGCGGCTTTTCTGGACAGTTTATTCTAATGCCTCACTGTTCTAACAGTAAGGGATTGATTCTTGGTATCTAACTTAAATGTATTTTGCTGCAAGTTGATGCCATGGTTTTGCATCCTGCCCTCTGCATCAAGGGAGAAAAGTTATTCTCCCCTCTTCTTTATAGCAGCCTTTCAGATATTTGAAGACCATGTCCCTCCCTAACTGCCTTTTCTACAAGCTAAACTTGCCTAGTTCTTTCAATGTTTCCTTGCCTTCCAAACCCTTTAACATGTTTGCCACCTGCCTCTGAATCCTCTTTAATTTCTTCACATCCTTCTTAACATGTGGAGCTCACAACCACACATAATACCACAAATAAGGCCTAACCAGCACCAAGTAGAATGGTACTATAACTTCCCATGTCTTACACCTAATACTGTACAGCTGTTGCTGTAGCATGGAGTTTATGTGGGGTAATTTACCCTACACAAGGTGATTCACAGCAAGGGGCAAATTGGCAGATGTTTGATATACTGTTCTCCATAAAGGTCTCTAAGAGACTGGCTTCAGAACTGAAGCCTGAGGTTTTATATTCCTACTAACGCACACCAATTAACATATTAAATCTGGATATTCCTGTTATGCCTCAATACCATTACAGGCTCAGCTTGAAATCTGACCCCAAGTATAGTAGCATCTGTTTTTATTATATATCTCCACATCTAAGTGTTGGAAACACAGTGAACACAAAGACACAGCCAGCAAATGTACATGAAGAAAACAATGGGTTGACAGAAGAAACACACTTTAATTTTACTACTGACCAATGTTCTAGGACAATGGTTTTCAACCAAGGTGCCAAGGCACCCTGGGGTGCTTTGAGGTCCTTTCAGAGGTGCCATGCAATATCAGCACTGTTAGGTGTGCAAACATGATTCACAAGATAAACCCAGGGATTTCAAATAGGAATCCAGAGTGTTAAATTATGCTGATCTGTTGTAGTTTTTCTGACTCTTTTGCAGCAGAAGAATTGGTCGATTACTTTTCTGTAGTCAAGAAAACCAAGGGAAAACCCAGAGCTGACATTTTCTGAGTGGTGTCTTGGGTCTAAAAAGGTTGACACCCACCATTTTAGGAGCACTCCAACCAAAAATTACTGAGAAAGGCACCTTGGGACTTCAAAGTACAGAAAACACAAGGGTGTCAGATTCTAGATCCCACTGGAAGTATTTCAGGTAACATGATGAACATCAATGCCACTGCTTTCCATTGTCTCAAAGTATATAAACATTCCTACTTAACTAAAGCTTTTAAGTATACCATGCAGCAAGAATATCAAACAGCAGATTGAAAAGATTAGGAAATTCGTCATACTATTTTGCAAAAACTGTTTTAATCATATGTTCTGTTGAGTTACTCGAGTCTAGAGGTTGCTATGGTTCAAAGTTTCAGGCTTACTTTTCTAGACAAACTTGGCAAGACAAAAACACAACTACCTAATAATGCCTATACTAGAAGTTAGAAATGAGTATATGTTTTTATTCAGAGAACCACAAGTGTGTGGACATCACTGTTACAACAATGCATTTAGGTAAGATGGAGAAACAACCAGGCTTCCACACATGCACGAATAATATGAAGTTAGTCAAGTGGAAATATTTATTTATTTATTTATTTATTTAGGGAAAGTGCCTATACTAGAAGTTAGAAATGAGTATATGTTTTTATTCAGAGAACCACAAGTGTGTGGACATCACTGTTACAACAATGCATTTAGGTAAGATGGAGAAACAACCAGGCTTCCACACATGCACGAATAATATGAAGTTAGTCAAGTGGAAATATTTATTTATTTATTTATTTATTTTGGGAAAGATTGTCTTGCAAAATCTGTTTAACTGGAACCTTTTTTCTGTGTGTAGGAAGAGAACAGGAATAATAAATCCATATTTCTCAACGCTTTTGTCAAAATAAACTGACACAGATGGATCAGGAACAACTTGGACATTTGACTTTATTGATTTTGTGTCTAGTACCTCAGATTTTACTAGGCTCAATACAAATAGGACTTGACATGTAGTTACTAGATGCTACGAACCAAATGCAAAACAGCTATATCAAGAGCCTAAGTCAGGAAAATAAGTGTTTTGTTACCAAAAAAAAAAAAATGTTGTGACAGAAAGGGATGGGGGAAAGACAGATGAAAACTGAAAAGGGAGAAATGGTCTTTTTGGTAGCCAGGGAAATTCTGTGGCTTAGAAAAAGGTCAGGTTTCAGAGGGCTGAACTTGTAAGTTAGAAATATACCTCTTTAATGCTAGGTGCATTTCATTCTTCTGACAGTGTGTGCGCGTGCGCATGTGTGCACACACACTTGCACTCCTAGTAACTGCAAGATGATGTTTGGTTGGTTTGTACACACACATCCTCATGTCATAAAGATGATGGTGAGTGACTATCAGTGAAAGAATATGCACTGTTTATATCATGAGTTCTTTTTTTTGTGTGTGTGTATCCACCATTATATTCTGGTTGCTAAAACTTTCTGTGATGCAGTGGGTCTTGCACCTTAGCTCTACTGCCCTGCTACACAGTGCTCCTGTAAGAATTTTCCAAATTGAACCCCACAATGGTCTGTCTGTCTGTCTCTCCTTTTAAATCAAGCACAACTAAAACATCACTAGGAGGGTGCAGCAGAAGGCTTTGATAGGGCAAAATTAGGTGTAAGCCAGCTTCCAAACACAACCAAAGCCTTTACACACTATTTATAATACTGGGCCTGGGACAAGAAAAGTTAAAATGAAATGGGGAATGAAGGTAAACCATTTTGTGCTGTCAGTGGGTGGTGGACACTTCAGAAGTAAAGAGCAAGACTTGCTCAGGTCTCCTATACAATGACTCTGCGGGGCTAGTTTTAGGGGAGGGTTCCAAGTGGATGGAGGTGCCTCCCTTCAGTCCTAGATAAGGCTCCCAATAAACAGGAAAGCAAGACTTGCTCGGCTCTTAGTGTTCCTATTGTCTAGGTCTCAGTAGCTCCATGCCTGGTATGCTGGCTGTTGTGGATCCAATTTGAGGTACATAATCTCCCCATACCACATACAAAGATGCCTAGATGCCAAGGCACCCTCCACATACCTAACAAAGGAGCCCAAATGCCTAGGTGCCTATGTCTTTCATCCACTTGGCTCTGGAAATCTGCTAAGACCTAGTTGGAAGGTGCACAGGTGACATTCACTGAGGAAGGTGTAGCCTGTTACTGAAAAACAATGTGGACTTTTCTGGGTTTAAAAAATAACCAAATAATAAGCTGCTCAGTTTGGCTGATGGCTTAAGAAAAAAATATTAGGGTATGAAGATGTTGATGCGTAACTCTCAAATCTTGTTGCAGATACAGGGCACAGATGATTAATGCTATGGACCACATTGACATCACTTAATCAGAATGACACTCTGATATTGCCACGGGGAAGGGAGGGAAACATCCAATCCCACTGGTACAATTTCACACAACAATGTAGCACTGAACAGCGTAAGTGAATCCTTGGCAGGAAGGGAGAACTGAATTGCATAGTAAGTGACTTTTCATTATGTGCTTCAAACAGCAAATTATGAATAAGATCATTAAAACACAAAAAAACCCTGTCAAAATAGTGAGTTCTTTCCTTCACCATCCATTCACTCTTCACCACACAAAACACAGTAAGGACTCTTACCATATCCTACATAACCAATATATATAGAATATATCGCATGAAAACCTTCTCTCCACTTGTCAGAAAAATAAGATACACAAGTCACAATTACCTAGTTTTTGTGGTTCAGAAGAGCAAGCACATGGTTCTGCCTACAACATATGACTCTACTACTTACTGAAAACAGAAAATACCCATTATAGGGCAGAGACCAATGTTTTTACTCATTTTATAAAGCACCTAATACAATTTAGGTTGCTTGAACAGATAGATATCTACAGGCTACATAACTGATAGGATAAAGATCTGAAAAGTCGATCACTGGGGTTTTAAAGCACAGTTCTGCTCAGAGAACTACATCTGCAAAAATTGTATATGAAGCTCAGTGTGTTAACTCGGTGATTCAAAAAAATATATGCTCCACTTACAAGGTTTAGAGGAAGTGTTTCCCCTCTAATTATCAGTCTTGCAAACCTCCTTTTGAACTCAGATAACTCAGATAGTGAGGTGCTTTATTTGTCACATATCATCATCACTGGTAATAAAGACCAATTTACAAAGACTAATTGGAGTTAAAAAATTTGATCCCTTAAACATTATGAGTGCTACATAAAAAATTATGATCTACAACCCTCCTACTTTGTGAAACAATAACAGTGCTACTCCTACAACCACATGCAGTACTGTACCTAATTTCTATGACAAGAGACCATACACATGATGTGATTTTTTTTTCTGGTACTATGATCACCTGCATTTTAAGAACTAAATGGATGCTACTGGATTCACTTCAGATGGGCTTTCCAACAGTCATTAATTGGTAATGGCAGACTATGCTGCTACTTTCTCACCAAGTCCCCTATAACTACCTGTCTAGGGAAACCATGACAGCTACAACTAAGCCCAACGTGCTTTTGATCCCCACCATAATGGTACAGAAACATCATTCATTTGTAGCAATGACCAATCATTAAAACAAAGCCACATGCAAAATGGCAACCCAGAAGTAAAAGGCTCCTTAAAAGGTGTTTAAGATTACTTACACTGAATACCTTAACATCCTTCCTACTTCGTATTTCTTCCACAAGTCCGAGTGGCTTGCCTTTAGGTATTGGTATAGTTCCAAGTATCACAGTCCCTGAACCAGCCAGAGTTTGACGAACGGCTCGTATAAAAGACTGACTGAAGAGTTCCATTTTACCAATCTCATCTATTACACAAACTTTTTTCCCTGTGCCACTGTCAAGATTAACCTAAAGAGAAAATACACAAGAGATTAAAAACAAGAAAGTTTTGCATCAGCACTGAAACAACTGTTGCCATTTGCTGTGACAGAAAAGGAGGCAGAATAAGCTAGCTCAGGAGTAACACTTCTAGAAAAAAAATTGTTGCTGGAAATTGATGGCATAGAAACCATTCAGTCACAAAGAATACCAGCAGTCATCCAGCCTGTAACCTAGCGAAGCAACAGGATACTGAATAAGGAAGGGGTGGCAGAATATTTCTTGTCCCTCTTTAAGACTTGCATTATTACGGCAGAAAAAAATCACCAGACTGCTCTGTTAGATACAGCTTTATACGTTCCTTATCTTGGGATCAGTGCAGAGGTTTCAAAGAAATACTGTCCTGTGGTTAATTTTGTGATGTGATGTAAGTGAGGAAGTTGTGATAAGCAAGACAATTTGCTCACTGCCCTTATCTCCCAAAGCAAGAATCTATTCTCAGCGAAAGGTTGCTCCTTATGACCAAGTCGTTGATGTCTGCACTAAGGTTTTTTAGAAAGAGGAGAATGGCTGTATTCCTTTTATCCACCTCTGAGCATGAAGATAAACAATCAACTATGGTAAGAAAGTACCCAGGCTGTGCATAGATGGTTTGTCCTCCAAGGAAAACTGACCTGCAAGGTCTCAACAGCTGCTACCACTTAGCACACATGTGTGAAGGAGGTTAAATCTGACATTTCACCCCTTCAAGATAACTAACCCTCTTTAAAAATTAATCCCTGCAATAGTTATCCAGTTACTCAACCAGGCCACTTCCAATCTGTCTCTCTTTCCCCATACCAGCAAAATCATCTTTCCTTCTTTAAATTCCATTTTTTAACAAATCTTATGATATATTCCTTTGTATTATAGGATGTATACATTAAAATAAGTACAGTTGTGTTTAATTTGTTTTGTATGAAGTGGATACTGTATCAAATAAGATGTGCCTCAGTATGATAGAACAAGAGGCCAATATGTATAAGGAAATGGGAACAACACACAAAAGCTAGGGTTAATTGAAAGGTTATGCTATAGACAATAATACAAGTTCACCACTCTCTTCTGAGGAAATTAAATAAAAAAAAACAAAATCAAAGTCCACTATTTGTGTTTGTTAGGGGCCAACTGACCCAAGTCAAAATCTTCACAGTTAATCCATGAATAAGTGCATATACCAACTAACTACATAACTGAAGAAGAAAACAATTTAAACATTTTCCCTTGTGAAATAGAAGTTCTGAAGAAAATGGAAGAAATGCATAACATGCTCCCAAAACCTTTCAAAACTAAGTCCCTACTGGACAGCTGTTTTATCTAAAACCCTTTCAGAGATCAGTGAGCTGAAAAGCCAATGCCTGTCATTAGATCAAGTACTAAGAAACTGAACTTTCACTCTTGTACAGAATCCCCTGCCCCTTCAAGTGAAGTTTACAGAGCTCCAAACACAACCTACTCTAGGATCCACACTTTCCCACTTGAAGTAATGGGAGATGTCCCTTGAAACCTAAAGTTGTGGATAGATGCACCTTTAACTATTTTAAAAGGCAAGGAGGACATGCTGCTTTGGAGCATGTATCGGCTGTTCTGATACAACTGCTATATCAGCAGGAGTATTGTGTGTAAGATAGTACCACTACTCGGAACTGGTGAGGCTTTAGCTAGCGTATAAACAGACACTGCCAAATGAAGGGGGATCAGCTGTGCCAGGATGTGTCCTGGTACAGCTGATCCCACTTCACTGGGTGAAAAAACATCACCCACTGTCCCACAGGGTCCTGTGGGACAACACTCAGGGCAAACAACGGAATCCCCGGGCACTCTTCTATTAGCAAGGAGACCTGAGGTTTCCCTTTTGTAGAGATGTGTTTCCAGAATCTCAAACTCACTGCTGTATGGTCCCAGGAAATTCCAAATAGGGGAACCCAAGCAGGAACTCCTTGGGCTTCAGCTGGAGAGTATGGGAAGCTCTGGGCTACTGTCTTAAAGCAAAACAGATATCAGCTGCAAAATAGGTGGAATTTTGTGCCACTGTCACAGCCACAAATTTTAGACACTTGTGGGGTAACAAGGGGCACAATGTCTGTCTGCATGGCCATAAAAAAATGTAATGGTGGCACAAAAGTGATATCTGTTTATGCCCCGAGAGTACTGTGGGCAGTTGTGGGCTCCACATTTTAAAAAGGATGTGGAGAAATTAGAGAGGATCCACAGGCACATGAGAAAAATGATAAAGGATTTGGAAGGCAAGCCCATAAGGAAAAGCTGAAGGAACTAGGCATATATAGCTTGCAAAAAAGATGATTAGGGAGGGACTTGGTAACACTCTTCAAATATCTTAAAGGCTGCCATAAAAGAGATGGAGAACCACTTTTCTCCCTTGATGTGGAGAGCAGGATATGAAACAATGGCTTCAAATCTTAGAGCACTAGCAATAAAGTAGACTTAGATTGTATATCAGGAAGAATTTTGTTACTGTTCTACAGTGAGGCAGTGGAATAGACTGTCCAAGGAAGCTGCAGAATCTCTTTTACTAAACGATTTCAAGAAGAGGTTAAGTAAACATTGGTCAGGGATGATCTAGGAGTGCCATTCACATTGAGGGTTAGACCTGATGATCCTTGAGGCCCCTTCCAACCCTGTGATTCTATGATCAAAATAACTGGTGTCTTAACATTTTTCAGTAAACTCTACTGGAGCCACATGACATTGAGAACACTAATGATCTTGTATATTTTGCTATTTCTACACTCTCCAGTAAAAAAAGACTATCTGCTATATGTTGCTTCCTATAGAAATATCAATAAAGCCCCACAAAAATATTAATGAAACATTTGTGAATTAATTACTCATGCTCTAAGATTAGTATACTTTTTCAATTAGTCTTCAACTCATCCATGCCCATCCACAAAAAAACCCTCTCCTTATATTTCTACTTTGCTTCCCCTGCCCTTAATTTTGGTCTATTCTTATTCCCGTTCACTATTATCCTTCCCTTTTACTCTATTCTTCCCCCAACTTTGTACCGCCCATAGCCATGGTCTTGTTGCCACTGAATCATTGAGAATGTTATTACTGATTAAATGAAAGCAGAACCAGGCCCTCTCTCACTTCTCAGAGCCCTTTCTGCCCGTGATTCTCTCTCTCTCCCCTCCCCTCCACCCCTCCGACCTACTGAATGCTTGTAAAAAAACCCCACAAGTTAATTCTTTTACACTCTTGTATTACTATATTAATTGCACTATTCTAAGTCCTTATATAATAAAGTCTTTCTCTACTTTTTAAAAGTTTACTATACAATAAGAAAGTGTTACTAGTGTCTCTTCTGCTGTGTCCTCCTGCTCTTTGTATTGCCCCCATCCTCCTTGTCCACACACTGTTGAAATGTTTTGTTCCTTCTCCTGATGCCATGAAGGGCAAGAACCAAAACCTTAGCCTTGTTCCCTGCATCTTTTATCTCCATTCTCTTAGTGCCCCATGGAAGCTACTCTGTCCTCCATTAAGCAGCATAGAAACCACTGAGGATTTCTAGTAGTTATCCCAGCAGCTGTTGCCCATGGTTTATTAGAAGACTAAGCAAATCAGGTCTGTTCTTGTTTAATTTGAGGTGAAGGGGGCAAAGGTGGAAGTGGAGGCAGAAGTTTCAGTAAGGACATTATTGACTACCCAACCATCCCAAGTGGAAAGGAAGAGAAAGATGGTGCAGAAACCAAGGGAACACATACTGGATGCATTAAATCATTCTCATTGTGGGTGTTTTCAAACATCTGGTTGTACAAATTTTGCCATCAATAACTTTCGTAAGTGAAGAAATATTGTTCCCATTACCATGTGCACAGCCTGGAAACACAAACTGTGAATCCACACCCCAGTTTATATGACTGGGTGGTAGTCCGAATGTTTTCATTCAGTGATGATTGAACACTTGTTCTGTGGAACATGCTTTGAACACACACTTCTCTCAGAATGGAAACCAGAACCAAGAAATGATTACTAAAGATTCCCACAATGACACAACCAGATTGGTCCTTAAGCAGCAGTAGATGATTCTCAAGTTAGTAGAACTATCATCAACTGAAGATGCAACAAGTCCACAGGTAGTTTCAAAAAGGGTAATTTAACATTTTTTTAAATATTGTTTCTATTGGAAGCGCTCTCTTCCCTTTTATAGATAGAGAAAATTTGATTAAGTAGATCACAGCAAGGGACAAAGAAGTTTTGGCTTTGCGGCCAGCTTTCTGTTTGGGGACCTATGGAAATGCTTCTACCAGAACTCTGCAGAAGATGGGATCTGCAGAAGTGAATTGAGATGGCAGTTCTCTAAAGGAAACCTCTGCTGCCAAGTCCTCCAACATTACAGAACATTACAAGTTTGGAAGGACTTCAAGGTTCATCTAGTCCATCCTCCCTTCAAAACTAAGCAGAACATAATGTTACTAAACCATTCCAGACAAATGCCTGTTCAGCCTCTTTTTGCAAGCTTCCAATGAAGGAGATTCTACAACTTCTTTGGACAGTTTGTTCCAGTCTTATATTTTTGTTAGGAAGTGTTCTCTGAGATTTAATCTAAAGCTGCTTTCCTGCAGTTTCAATCCACTGCTTCATATCTTGCCTTGTGTGGAAAGGGAAAACAGTTGTTCTGCCTTTTCTTTATGACAGCTTCTCAAGTATTTGAAAACTGCTACCCTGACCACCTTAATTTCTTTTCCTCCAAACTAAACATACCTATTTTTCTCAACCTTTCCTCAAACACCTTGCACACCAACCTCTTTACTATCTGGATCCTCTCCCACATCTCTCTTAAAAATATCCAGTCAAGAAGTGGACACAATATTTTAGCGGAGACCTAACTAGGGCCAAGTAGAACAATATTATCGTGTCGGATGACTTACAATATTCCATTTAATGCAGTCCAAAATTACATGTTTGTTTTTCTTTCTTGGTGGATTTAAGAGGGGGGGGGAAAAGGAAAGGCAGGGAGGAGTGGGGCACGGGGAAGGCAGGGTTGTGACTGCATCACATCATCAATTTAAATTTGTGTTTAGTCTGTAATCCACTTTAACCTTCTCTTCAGCAATGCTACTAACAAGGTATCTCCCATTTTGTATTTGTGTATCTGGGTTTTTCTTTTTCATGTGTAGCTCCTTACATGTCTTTGTTGACTTTCACTTTATTGTCTAGCACCCAGTTTTCCAACTTACCAAAAAATCTTTTGAAATCTAAAGTTCCATTATTACTTGCTAACACCTTGAGCCCATCAGACTTTCTGATAATACTGTTCAAAATAAACTACTTCCTTTTCAGAAGTTTTTACTCACATTTCTCAGCACAGGAAGAACCAATTGCTCAAATGAAACCAGGTCCACTACGTACTGCCCAACACGATATTCACGTCTTGCAGTAGTTGAATCAGAACTGAATTTAAAAACAAAGCCAAACATTTTCTCATAAATCAAAGAAATCATGAACATGGTGAAAATCTGCAGCAGTAATTTTAACTGGCCTTTACAAGAGTGGTTATCCTAATAAGCCACATGTCCCCTAACATTCCTTGGCTAACATTGAATATCATGCTGCAGGTGGCAAAATGGATTTTATTATATATGTTTTTCTCTAAGTAATTGGACATCCTGGAAGTTACTCAACATCAGTAAGCTTTGTGGGGAAATTCAGAAAACAAAGACAAGAAGCCAAAGGGTACCTGTACATTACAGACAAAGTTGTGATCGCAGCTCACGTATACCCATTTGAAGAGATGTGCATACATGAGCTGCCCCTAGAGTACTGCTTCAACTATCAGCATAGTTGAAGCAGCCCGGAGTTGAGTTAATGGGCTATAAAACCTACCTGGGAAACTGAGTAAACACTTGTGGAGGGTGAGCCCACACTGAACTCTGCTGCTGCAGCTACATTGCTATTGGTTCCCAAGCTAGAAAAGGTATGTCTATGTCAGTGGTTATCAACCAGGGCACCATGACATCCTGGGTTGCTGCAAGATCCTTTTAAGGGTGACGGGGCTGCAATGCAATATTAGCACTATTAAATGTGCAAACACCCAACAGAGGATTCCAAAGATAAACCCAGAGATCTCAAATAGGAATCCACAGTATCAAAAATATTCTGATCTGTTGTGGTCTTTCTGAGTTCCTTGCAACCAAAACTCTGTTATTTTTCTGTAGTCAAAAAATGAGTGAAAGCTAAGAGCTGATATTTTTTTAAGGGGCTGCCTTGACTCTAAAAAGGTTTAGAACATCCTTTTGACTGCAGGGTACACATGGCCCTAGTATAAGTTTTTGCACGGAGTATGAAATGCTAAGAATGTGTTTGTGAAACAGAAGACATGAGCTCCTTTATATCTGAAAGTGGGGATCTGAAATATTTGTTTTCTTGAAACCCTACTTATAAGATTTGTAGGATAGCCAGCAGCTTATTGCAGAAAGTTTATTTCAACTTGTCTGTCTTTAAATTTCAGCTTCTAACTCCTTTATATTTGAGGGAAACAGTATTATTTTTTTTCAAAATAAGAGGCAAAAATACCATCTTGGATCATGAAACAATAGTATACTCTATATATTATAGGCTAAGTCAGGTCCCAGAGTGAAGTGGGTGGAACCAGTATATTAGTTGCTCTATACCTTCTGTAGTTATTTGCAACAGTGTGAAGGGGATCTTTCTGATTTGTTAGGTATTTTTAGTGTGCTCTGCAGTGATACGAGCACCAATGTAAAGTGCTGGCTGGGAGTCAATCAGGCCCAGAGAATCTAACATAAGACCTAAACATGCAAACCCTTTTCATGTAGAAATCCTATTAACTTCAAGGGGCATGACACATAGAAGGGTCACAGGATCAACTCTAAAAGCAGTAGGCACATGATGGTACTAAAACAGCATTACCCAACTTTTGATAAAGTTCCCCGTCCTCCAGACAAAGTGACAACATCAAATCCTGTTCTCCTGCCATCCACTCTGACTTCCTCTGTATAAAATCCATCAATAGGGATTCCAGAGGATTTCAGAGCTTGAGTTGCTTTCTGGATCAATGTAGTCTTTCCAACTCCTAAAATTAAAAGAAAAGGAAACAAATGAAGTGTCCATTATTACACATCTTTAGTGCTAAAGTGAGATTTTAAGCTCCAAGGAAGCATTTGCATTTAACAGACAAGAGAGATGATGTACATGTAACAGAGGCATGATATATGTATCAATTATTTTCCTCATTATTTCGTCAAATATTCAAATTTCATTCTGGAGCAGGGAAAATAAACAGAAGTAAAGTTTCCTGAGGTTGATTTTTAATGTTGAAAGCTTATTAGTCTTTGAATATGTCTACACTGCATTGTAGCAAAGACATACCCAAACTAGCACTCTCCAGTCCCAGAACAGAACTACCCCTACCTTTTGGCTACATCACAAATAAGTCTCTTGGGTAGATTACATTTTAAACTCAAATGTATGTCTTCCCCATCGCACAAAATCCAGGGTTATCACTTACTCTTTATCATACCAGTGAATTCTTCTGTCAAAATAAGTTTATTTATGGATAAGTGTCACAAGGTGTGAAACGTCTCACAGAACAGGTCTTTACACTCCCAGTGGCAAAGAGCATGAGTCAGATTTCAAAGGTGTTTTGGTGCCTGAATTGGCTGACAGATGCCTTCTGGTGCATTCAAAGATGTGTAGGCACCTAATAGCCAGCATTCATTTTTGCACAAACAAACTGTTTTTAAATGCGTGGTTAAATTCTAGTGTCTGTGACAAACCCTCCAGCTGGCTTCAGGGAAAGCAGATCTTGATATAGACAGAGCTGTAATGCAGATGAAGCCAGAACAATGAAAATGGTGAGAGGGCTGGGGGACATGACAGATGAAGAAAGACTGAGGGAACTGGGCTTATTTAGTCTAGAGAAGAGGAGACCGAGAGGGGAATTAATAGCAGCCTTCAACTGCCTGAAGGGGGGTATAAAGAGGATGGAGCTAAACTGTTCTCAGTGGTGGCAGATGACAGAACAAGGAGCAATGGTCTCAGGCTGCAGTAAGAGAAGTTTAGGTTAGATATTAGGAAAAAACTCTCTCACTAGGAGGGTAGTAAAACACTGGAAGATGTTACCCGGAGAGGTGGTGGAAGCTCCATTCTTGGGGGTTTTCAAAACCTGGCTAGACAAAGCCTTGGCTGGGATGATCTAGTTGGGGATGATCCTGCTTGGAGCAGGGGTTGGACTAGACCTCCTGAGGTCCCTTCCAATCCTAAGGTCCCTTAGTGAACCAAACACTGTGGCGCTGGTGTCATTGGGAAGGCTTCAGCTTCCATGACCACAGCCTGCTCTTTGGTGAGAGGCAGTGAGCTGCTGGGAAGGGACGGCCTCCACTTCTCTCCGCTGGGGAGGAGGCTCTTCTCAGCCAGACTAGCTGACCTGCTCCACCGGGCTTTAAACTGAGCCCGCTAGGGGATGCGGGGACTACTGCCACTGCTGGTCCACTGAGCAACCTTTGCAAAGCCAGCAGGCCAAGGCACTTAAAGGAGCCCACCCCTGCCCCAGCCCTGGAACGAGCTGTGGGCAAGGCAGGGGCCCCTAAAGGGACACTTGCCTGCCTGTACACAAATGCCAGGAGCTTGGGGAATAAGCAGGAGGAACTTGTCCTCCTGCTTAACAAAAATAATTACAACGTCATAGGGATAATGGAGACCTGGTGAGACTCCACCCATGACTGGGCCACAAGTATAGATGGCTATACCCTGTACAGGAGAAATCGAGTGGACAAAAGGGGTGGGGGTGTAGCTCTCTATGTCAAGGGGAGCTACGAGTCCCTGCAAGCAGACATTGGTGCCCAGGGTGGACGACTGGAGACCCTCTGGGTGAATATCCGTGGGGAACACGGCACAGGGGACACAATGATGGGAGTCTACTACAGACCTCCCACCCAGGATCAAGAGCTTGACCAGGAGTTTGCCAGGGAATTGGCTAAAGTTGCATGCTCCCCATGCAGGGTTGTCATGGGAGACTTCAACTACCCTGACATCTCGTGGGAAGAGCACTCGGCCAAATCAGAGTGGTCGCAAAGCTTTCTCTCGCGCGTGGATGAACTCTGCCTGACGCAAGAAGTCTACGGGCTGATGAGAGGTAAAGCACTGCTCGACCTGGTACTGGCAATGCGGGGCGACCTAATCAGTGACCTAACGATCAATGGGAAACTGGGTGACAGTGATCATGAGCTGATCACCTTCACCATCCACCGTAAAGTTGGCAAGTCAGTCAGCAATACAGAAGTCCTCGACTTTAGGAAAGCTGACTTTGACAAGCTCAGGAGGCTTGTCAGTGAGGCCCTAAGGGACCACGACCCAATGGGGAGGGGAGTTCAGGAAGAGTTGTTTTTCCTCAAGGGAGCAATCCTGGATGCGCAAGCAAAGTCCATCCCATCTCAGAGGAAAGGCAGCAAAAGGGCACAGCAGCCCCCTTGGTTCTGCAGGGAACTGGCGGACCTCCTGCGTCTACAAAGAAAGACCTAGAAAGGATGGAGGACCGGATCCATCATCTGAAAAGGAAGGCCTACAAAGGATGGAGGATGGGATCCACCTCCAAGGAGGAATATTCTGCACTGGTCTGGACCTGCAGGGAGCAAACCAGGAAAGCCAAGCCTGCGACTGAACTCCAACTGGCCTTTTTTAGATATGTGGGGAGCCGGAGGAAAAGCAAGGGCAACATTGGGCCCCTTCTAAACCGATGCCCAGGATAAAGCCAACTTGCTAAATGGGTATTTTAGGTTGGTTTTTCACCAGTCCCATGGGACGCCCCTGCCCATTATGGGACGGGAAGGCCTGGGTGAGGGAGACTCCTTACCTTCCATCAGTGCTGACTTTGTGAAGGAACACCTAGAGAGGCTGGACACTCAGCCGGCCCTGACAGTTTAAACCCCAGAGTACTCGAGGAGCTGACAAGCATCATAGCTCAGCCCCTGGCACGGATCTTCGAGAACTCCTGGTGCTCTGGTGAAGTGCCCGAGGACTGGAAGAAGGCCAATGTGGTGCCTATCTTCAAGAAAGGGAGGAAAGTAGATCTGACAAACTACAGGCCCATCAGCCTGACCTCTATCCCAGGGAAGGTCTTAGAAAAGATTATCAAAGATGCCATTCTTAACAGACTGGCCGATGGCAGCATCCTGAGGGATAGCCAGCACAGGTTTGTTGCAGGTAGGTCTTGCTTGACTAATCTTATCTCCTTTTACGACCAGGTGACCTATCACCTGGACAAGGGAGAGATGATTGATGTCGTATAAAAAAGCCTTTGATCTGGTATCCCATGATCACCTCTTGGCAAAACTGGCCAACTGCGGCCTCGGTTTTGCCACAATCCGCTGGCTGGGGAATTGAGTCCATGGTTGCGCCCAGAGGGTGGTGGTTGACTGAAGTCAATCATCGTGGTGGGTTCCCTCAAGGCTGTCCTTGGGCCTGTATTATTCAACATCTTCATTAATGATGCAGACATTGGTATCAGAAGTGGACTGGCCAAGTTCGCTGATGACACCAACCTTTGGGGGAAAAGCATCCACACCTGAGGACAGGAGGGTGATCCAGGCTGACCTGGACAGGCTCAGGAAATGGGCAGATGAGAACCTGATGGTGTTTAACACTGAAAATGCAAGGTTCTCCACCTTGGGAAGAAAAACCCGCAGCATGTTTATAGGCTCAGCAGTGCTACGCTGCATAGCACTATGGATGAAAAGAACTTGAGGTTCATGATTGACCACAAGATGAACACGAGCCTTCAATGTGATGCTGTGGCCAGTAAAGCGAGCAAAACGCTGGCTTGCCTCCATAAATGCTTCTCAAGCAAATCCCAGGATGTTATTCTCCCGGCCTTGGTGAGGCCGCAGCTGGAGTCCAGTTTTGGGTTCCGCAATTCAAAAAGGATGTGAAGAAGCTTGAGAGAGTCCAGAGAAGAGCCACGCGCATGATCAGAGGGCAGGAAAACCAACCTTATGATGAGAGGCTGAGAGCTATGGGACTCTTCAGCCTGAAAAAGCACAGGCTCAGGGCTGATCTGGTGGTCGCCTATAAGTTTATCAGGGGTGCTCACCAGGATCTGGGGGAACTTCTGTTCACCAGAGCACCCCCGGGGATGACAAGTTCGAACGGTCATAAACTCCTCCAGGACCGTTTCAGGCTGGACATAAGAAAGAACTTCTTTACTGTCCGAGCCCCCAAGGTCTGGAATAGACTGCCGCCAGAGGTGGTTCAAGCACCTACTTTGAACACCTTCAAGAGAAATTTGGATGCTTATCTTGCTGGGATCCTATGACCCCAGCTGACTTCCTGCCCCTGAAGCAGGGGGATGGATTCGATTATCTTCCGAGGTCCCTTCCAGCCCTAACGTCTATGAAATCTATGAACCCTCATTTTCTATGATCCTAAAACAAGTGTAAGCGTTTAAACCAAGATACAATGGCTAGTGGGGCTCTATCAGCTTCACAGTGCTCTGAGGCCTTGTCTCCAGAAGAGAAGTTGAACCAGTAACTAAATAAACATTAAATCTTTAATTTGGTTATCTTAATTTTATAGTTTACCAACACATAATGAATTTATTTAAGATAGGTTTAAACCAGTGTATGTTAATCTATACAGTGGGGAGGGAGAAGATATTAGCATTTTAACTGGATACATTTTTAAGTCAATTTTGCTTAAACCAGCATGGAGGAGGCCTCCTCAGCCTCTGGTATTGTGCAAATATGATTGTCCTGATTTCCACCCATGCGCTCACTTCCTTGCATCTTCTGCAGTCATTTCTACCTGTGTGGAGTAGGTGTAAAGCATTCCTGGACGAGAACAGGAGTATTTTACACCCATTCCACATAAGGATAACTGGAAGGTGTGAGGAAGTGGGGAGAATCAGGCCTACTGTCTTATTTCCTGAACCTGAATGAGAAAGACCTAAGCAATAAGGACTGTCAGTTTATTAATTAACCTTGTAACAAAAGGGCAATTGTATCTATGTCCATTTTACCTCAGCAGTAATCAGATTCTCCTACAGTGAAAACTACTCAGTCTCTTAACTCAATCTATGCATTTGGGATTCCAATTATTGCTTCAAAATAGAGGAACTGTATTACCCCATAAGTGTACCTTATTTAGATCGGAAGTACTAAATCATTACTATTAAGTTACAGAAAATATTAAGAAAATCATTCATGCTTGTATTTTAATTGATGTGGGATTAATGGTCTAGGTATTTGTCAATACCCAAATGCAGGACAGGACCCAAGGACGCAAGAGGGAAACTGGCTGGAAATACATATTACATTGGATTAATTTATTTAGGATTAAAACCCATTTATGGACTCAGTTGAATGAATTTGATGTTTCTGACCTAAATACGAGGGTGAGAGAAGCAAAATACAGGTCTGCAAACTGCAGCTCACATACTTGAAAGGAGACTAGATTCGTTTATGGCAAAAGGTTTTTCTTGGGTGTTTCAGTACGGCATTTAGATAGTAAGTGTATAATTATATTTACACACACACACTACAATCCCAAAACTGTAGCTGCTCAAATCAACGATGCCAAACTTAGACCTCACTCCGACCTGCTACAATACCAACTTTAGGGCCAACGGCAACAGGATCCCTCTGGCCATCACCTACAGCCCCCAGCTTATACAGCTAAGACACATCATCAATGCCCTCCAGCCCTTTCCGAAAAAGGGTGACTGTCCCAAGGTAGCCTTCGGGGACAAACCTGTCCAGGCTTACAGGCAGTCCCCCCAACTTCAAACAGCACCTTTCAAATAACACTAATGAACTCCTACCCTCATCAAGGCATATCTATATGTACTTACTTTCTAAATGCTCTATTAAAACACCCGGGGGGGAGGGTACATACACATGAGGTTTTTAAAGGGGGGGATGTATACATACACATATGTGGTTTTTAAGGGATGTGCATGTGTGTGTATGTGTGTACATATGAGGCTTTTAAGATCCAGGTAGACAAAGCCTTGCCTGGGATGATGTAGTCAGGGCTGGTGCTGCTTGGGGTGGGCCTGGCTGGGGGATGGGGTGTAATTATACACACGCATGTGGATAGATGTGGGTGTAAGAGAGTGGTGTGTGTGCCATTATACACGCGCACACAGGCACAACCAAGCAGGGACGCATTCACTATACGCACACACAAACACATGTGGGCACACACAGGCAGGTCTGAGTCGGGGTGGGTGCAGTGCTGATACCCACCCGCACACGTCAACGGGTCCTTATACACACACGCATGTCAAAGGGCAGGGTGGAACTCCGCACATGCACGTACACACGTGTGTAAAGGGGGGGGGGGGCGTGTAATTCCACACGCGCGGAACGGGGGGGGGGGTAATTCCAGGCGCCGGGCACAGCCCCAGGCCCCCGG